>NC_143025.1:95023333-95351666 GCF_057628025.1 Oncorhynchus mykiss
AGAGATATATTTATAACTTGTCAGAAATGTCCAGATCAACTATCCCAGTCAGCTAATGTTTTTTAGCCCATAGATTTTGTAGTAATGTTCGAGTGTCTCAAATATCACGAGTACACATAAAACATGGCAAAATACATAGAATTGCATGAAAATATGCTTTAAAACTGCAAAATGTTCTCTGTACCCCCATGACATAATGTTCTCTGTACTACATGACAAAATGTTCTCTGTACCCCCATGACAAAATGTTCTCTGTACCCCCATGACAAAATGTTATCTGTACCCCCATGACAAAATGTTATCTGTACCCCCATGACAAAATGTTCTCTGTACCCCATGACAAAATGTTCTCTGTACCCCATGACAAAATGTTCTCTGTACCCCATGACAAAATGTTCTCTGTACCCCATGACAAAATGTTCTCTGTACCCCATGACAAAATGGACTCTGTACCCCCATGACAAAATGTTCTCTGTACCCCCATGACAAAATGTTCTCTGTACCCCATGACAAAATGTTCTCTGTACCCCCATGACAAAATGTTCTCTGTACCCCCATGACATAATGTTCTCTGTACCCCCATGACAAAATGTTCTCTGTACCCCCATGACAAAATGTTATCTGTACCCCCCTGACAAAATGTTCTCTGTACCCCATGACAAAATGTGTAGAATTGCAGAAAATAAGCTTTAAACCTGCAACATGTTCTCTCTGCCAACAAGAGGAGGGTGAACAGTTTAATACTGGAAGGGGGGGGGGGGGTGAACAGTTTAATACTGGAAGGGGGGGGGGGGTGAACAGTTTAATACTGGAAGGGGGGGGGGGTGAACAGTTTAATACTGGAAGGGGGGGGGTGAACAGTTTAATACTGGAAGGGGGGGGGGGGTGAACAGTTTAATACTGGAAGGGGGGGGGGTTGAACAGTTTAATACTGGAAGGGGGGGGGGGGGGTGAACAGTTTAATACTGGAAGGGGGGGGGGGGTGAACAGTTTAATACTGGAAGGGGGGTGAACAGTTTAATACTGGAAGGGGGGGTGAACAGTTTAATACTGGAAGGGGGGGTGAACAGTTTAATACTGGAAGGGGGGTGAACAGTTTAATACTGGAAGGGGGGTGAACAGTTTAATACTGGAAGGGGGGGTGAATAGTTGTCACAGTGCTTGTGCCTATAGAAATAGACATTGCAGGGGGGAACATTAGCAACCCCTTATCTAGATCATAATGTATAATGTACATAGACAGCAGGTACAGACCCATCTTGCGCAGCTCATTGCGGAGGAAGCCCAGCTTGTCGTCGATATCAGCAATGACCGCGTCCATTAGAGGGTTCTCTGGGCCCAGGTTGTGACCGCTCTCGTCAGGCTCCTCCCAGTATAACACGCCAAAGTCCACACCCCCCTGCACAGACCGAACCCCCTCCCCTGGCCTCTCCCCCATCAGCCAGGCTACCATCGTCTCCACGCGCCTCTCGAAGCTCAGCGATGCGTTGTACGGAAGGTAGCGTGACGGGTACGCTCCCCCGATCTCCACGTCCGACCCCGGCCACATAACCCCACCGCTCCGCCCACCCTGCTTCTGATTGGTCACCCACAGAGGCTCTGCCCCAGCCCACCAGCGTGGCTCGTAGGCGCTATGCGTCTCCATGGAGAAGGAGGCGTTAAGGTCTGGGTCGTACATCTCGTTACCCACGATGCCATGTGTCTCGGCATGCAGCCCGGTGACCAGGGTGTAGTGGTCAGGGAAGGTTTTAGTGATGTAGGTGTTCTCAACCTGCTCAACTATTGACCCTTCCTCCATCAGGGCATGGAAGTTAGGGGTGGGGACACGGTCCACGTAGTCCCAGCGGAACCCATCAAAAGACAGCAGCAGTAGCTTGGGGCGAGCCCCTCTGGTGGGCTGGTGGTGAGGATGGAGGGGGTGTCCTGGGGTATAGAGAGAGGAGAGGGTAATGTTAGAATGGCAACAGGCAACATAAAGCCTGGAAGAAGAGGGACCAACACTGCTAGTAAAGGGGTAGGCAATGTATATCTCTTGCATTTGTCCCATGCTCCCTGGTCCTTGACCCTGCCCCATGCTCCCTACCCCATGCTCCCTGGTCCTTGACCCTACTTCATGCACCCTGCCCCATGCTCCCTGGTCCTTGACCCTGCCCCATGCTCCCTACCCCATGCTCCCTGGTCCTTGACCCTACCCCATGCTCCCTGGTCCTTGACCCTGCCCCATGCTCCCTGGTCCTTGACCCTACCCCATCCTCCCTGGTCCTTGATCCTACCCCATCCTCCCTGGTCCTTGACCCTACCCCATGCTCCCTGACCCATGCTCCCTGACCCATGCTCCCTGCCCCATGCTCCCTGACCCATGCTCCCTGCCCCATGCTCCCTGGTCCTTGACCCTACCCCATGCTCCCTGTCCCATGCTCCCTGGTCCTTGACCCTACCCCATGCTCCCTGGTCCTTGACCCTACCCCATGCTCCCTGGTCCTTGACCCTACTCCATGCTTCCTGCCCCATGGTCTCTGCCCCATGGTCTCTATCCCATCCTCCTGCTCCCTGCCCCCGGATCCTTGACCCTACTCCATGCTCCCTGCCCAGCGAGTCCTTGACCCTACTCCATGCTCCCTGCCCCCCGAGTCCTTGACCCTACTCCATGCTCCCTGCCCCCCCGAGTCCTTGACCCTACTCCATGCTCCCTGCCCCCCGAGTCCTTGACCCTACTCCATGCTCCCTGTCCCCCGAGTCCTTGACCCTACTCCATGCTCCCTGCCCCCCGAGGCCTTGACCCTACTCCATGCTCCCTGCCCCCCGAGTCCTTGACCCTACCCCATGCTCCCTGCACCCGAGTCCTTGACCCTACCCCATGCTCCCTGCCCCCGAGTCCTTGACCCTACCCCATGCTCCCTGCACCCGAGTCCTTGACCCTACCCCATGCTCCCTGCCCCCGAGTCCTTGACCCTACCCCATGCTCCCGAGTCCTTGACCCTACCCCATGCTCCCTGCACCCGAGTCCTTGACCCTACCCCATGCTCCCTGCACCCGAGTCCTTGACCCTACCCCATGCTCCCTGCCCCCGAGTCCTTGACCCTACCCCATGCTCCCTGCCCCCGAGTCCTTGACCCTACCCCATGCTCCCGAGTCCTTGACCCTACTCCATGTTCCCTGACCCTACCTTGGTGTCCATGGTGGTCCATCTGTAGGGAGGCCAGAGGCAGGGTCAGGGTTAAGGTCATAAGCCATCCCAGATAGCAGCTTCCTCGTCTTCGTGAGCTGCAACCCAGCATTATGCTCCACAACAGCATACCACCCTGTAATACAAACTGCAGTATAGTGTTATGGTGAATATAGGCAGTGTGAAATATAGTGTTGTGGTTAATATAGGCAGTGTGAAATACAGTGTTGTGGTTAATATAGACAGTGCTGAATACAGTGTTGAATACAGTGTTGAATACAGTGTTGAATATAGTGTTGTGGTGAATATAGACAGTGTTGAATACAGTGTTGTGGTGAATATAGACAGTGTTGAATACAGTGTTGTGGTGAATATAGACAGTGCTGAATATAGTGTTGTGGTTAATATAGACAGTGTTGAATACAGTGTTGTGGTTAATATAGACAGTGTTGAATACAGTGTTGAATACAGTGTTGAATACAGTGTTGAATACAGTGTTGTGGTTAATATAGACAGTGTTGAATACAGTGTTGTGGTTAATATAGGCAGTGTTGAATACAGTGTTGTGGTTAATATAGACAGTGCTGAATACAGTGTTGAATACAGTGTTGTGGTTAATATAGACAGTGTTGAATACAGTGTTGTGGTTAATATAGACAGTGCTGAATACAGTGTTGAATACAGTGTTGTGGTGAATATAGACAGTGTTGAATACAGTGTTGTGGTGAATATAGACAGTGTTGAATACAGTGTTGTGGTTAATATAGGCAGTGTTGAATACAGTGTTGTGGTTAATATAGACAGTGTTGAATACAGTGTTGTGGTTAATATAGACAGTGTTGAATACAGTGTTGTAGTTAATATAGACAGTGTTGAATACAGTGATGTGGTTAATATAGACAGTGCTGAATACAGTGTTGAATACAGTGTTGTGGTGGATATAGACAGTGTTGAATACAGTGTTGTAGTTAATATAGACAGTGTTGAATACAGTGATGTGGTTAATATAGACAGTGTTGAATACAGTGATGTGGTTAATATAGACAGTGCTGAATACAGTGTTGAATACAGTGTTGTGGTGGATATAGACAGTGTTGAATACAGTGTTGTAGTTAATATAGACAGTGTTGAATACAGTGTTGTGGTTAATATAGACAGTGTTGAATACAGTGTTGTAGTTAATATAGACAGTGTTGAATACAGTGTTGTGGTTAAAATAGGCAGTGTTGAATACAGTGCTGTGGTTAATATAGACAGTGTTGAATACAGTGCTGTGGTTAATATAGACAGTGTTGAATACAGTGTTGAATACAGTGTTGAATACAGTGTTGAATACAGTGATGTGGTTAATATAGACAGTGTTGAATACAGTGTTGTGGTTAATATAGGCAGTGTTGAATACAGTGCTGTGGTTAATATAGACAGTGTTGAATACAGTGTTGAATACAGTGTTGTGGTTAATATAGGCAGTGTTGAATACAGTGTTGTGGTTAATATAGACAGTGTTGAATACAGTGTTGTGGTGAATATAGACAGTGTTGAATACAGTGTTGTAGTTAATATAGACAGTGTTGAATACAGTGTTGTGGTGGATATAGACAGTGTTGAATATAGTGTTGTGGTTAATATAGACAGTGTTGAATACAGTGTTGTGGTTAATATAGACAGTGTTGAATACAGTGTTGTAGTTAATATAGACAGTGTTGAATACAGTGATGTGGTTAATATAGACAGTGTTGAATACAGTGATGTGGTTAATATAGACAGTGCTGAATACAGTGTTGAATACAGTGTTGTGGTTAATATAGACAGTGTTGAATACAGTGTTGTGGTTAATATAGACAGTGTTGAATACAGTGATGTGGTTAATATAGACAGTGCTGAATACAGTGTTGAATACAGTGTTGAATACAGTGTTGAATACAGTGTTGTGGTGGATATAGACAGTGCTGAATACAGTGTTGTGGTGAATATAGACAGTGTTGAATATAGTGTTGTGGTGGATATAGACAGTGTTGAATATAGTGTTGTGGTTAATATAGACAGTGTTGAATACAGTGTTGTGGTTAATATAGACAGTGTTGAATACAGTGTTGTGGTTAATATAGACAGTGTTGAATACAGTGTTGTGGTGGATATAGACAGTGTTGAATATAGTGTTGTGGTTAATATAGACAGTGTTGAATACAGTGTTGTGGTTAATATAGACAGTGTTGAATACAGTGTTGTGGTTAATATAGACAGTGTTGAATACAGTGTTGTGGTTAATATAGACAGTGCTGAATACAGTGTTGAATACAGTGTTGTGGTTAATATAGACAGTGTTGAATACAGTGATGTGGTTAATTTAGACAGTGTTGAATACAGTGTTGTGGTTAATATAGGCAGTGTTGAATACAGTGATGTGGTTAATATAGACAGTGTTGAATACAGTGTTGTGGTTAATATAGACAGTGTTGAATACAGTGTTGTGGTGAATATAGACAGTGTTGAGTACAGTGTTGAATACAGTGTTGTGGTTAATATAGACAGTGTTGAATACAGTGATGTGGTTAATATAGACAGTGTTGAATACAGTGTTGTGGTTAAAATAGGCAGTGTTGAATACAGTGCTGTGGTTAATATAGACAGTGTTGAATACAGTGCTGTGGTTAATATAGACAGTGCTGAATACAGTGTTGAATACAGTGTTGTGGTTAATATAGACAGTGTTGAATACAGTGTTGTGGTTAATATAGACAGTGTTGAATACAGTGATGTGGTTAATATAGACAGTGCTGAATACAGTGTTGAATACAGTGTTGAATACAGTGTTGAATACAGTGTTGTGGTGGATATAGACAGTGTTGAATATAGTGTTGTGGTGAATATAGACAGTGTTGAATACATTGTTGTAGTTAATATAGACAGTGCTGAATACAGTGTTGAATACAGTGTTGTGGTTAATATAGACAGTGTTGAATATAGTGTTGTGGTGGATATAGACAGTGTTGAATATAGTGTTGTGGTTAATATAGACAGTGTTGAATACAGTGTTGAATACAGTGTTGAATACAGTGTTGTGGTGGATATAGACAGTGTTGAATATAGTGTTGTGGTGAATATAGACAGTGTTGAATACAGTGTTGTAGTTAATATAGACAGTGCTGAATACAGTGTTGAATACAGTGTTGTGGTTAATATAGACAGTGTTGAATACAGTGTTGTGGTGGATATAGACAGTGTTGAATATAGTGTTGTGGTGGATATAGACAGTGTTGAATACAGTGTTGTGGTTAATATAGACAGTGTTGAATACAGTGTTGTGGTTAATATAGACAGTGTTGAATACAGTGATGTGGTTAATATAGGCAGTGTTGAATACAGTGTTGTGGTGGATATAGACAGTGTTGAATATAGTGTTGTGGTTAATATAGACAGTGTTGAATACAGTGTTGAATACAGTGTTGTGATGGATATAGACAGTGTTGAGTACAGTTTTGTGGTGAATATAGACAGTGTTGAGTACAGTGTTGTGGTGAATATAGACAGTGTTGAATACAGTGTTGTGGTGGATATAGACAGTGTTGAATACAGTGTTGTGGTTAATATAGACAGTGTTGAATATAGTGTTGTGGTTAATATAGACAGTGTTGAATACAGTGTTGTGGTGGATATAGACAGTGTTGAATATAGTGTTGTGGTTAATATAGACAGTGTTGAGTACAGTGTTGTGGTGAATATAGACAGTGTTGAATACAGTGTTGTGGTGGATATAGACAGTGTTGAATACAGTGTTGTGGTTAATATAGACAGTGTTGAATACAGTGTTGTGGTTAATATAGGCAGTGTTGAATACAGTGTTGTGGTTAATATAGACAGTGCTGAATACAGTGTTGAATACAGTGTTGTGGTTAATATAGGCAGTGTTGAATACAGTGTTGTGGTTAATATAGACAGTGTTGAATACAGTGTTGTGGTTAATATAGACAGTGTTGAATACAGTGTTGTGGTTAATATAGACAGTGTTGAATACAGTGTTGTGGTTAATATAGACAGTGTTGAATACAGTGATGTGGTTAATATAGACAGTGCTGAATACAGTGTTGAATACAGTGTTGTGGTTAATATAGGCAGTGTTGAATACAGTGATGTGGTTAATATAGACAGTGCTGAATACAGTGTTGTGGTTAATATAGGCAGTGTTGAATACAGTGTTGTGGTTAATATAGACAGTGCTGAATACAGTGTTGAATACAGTGTTGTGGTTAATATAGGCAGTGTTGAATACAGTGATGTGGTTAATATAGACAGTGCTGAATACAGTGTTGTGGTTAATATAGGCAGTGTTAAAGACAGTGATGTGGTTAATATAGACAGTGTTGAATACAGTGTTGTGGTTAAAATAGGCAGTGTTGAATACAGTGTTGTGGTTAATATAGGCAGTGTTGAATACAGTGTTGTGGTGAATATAGCCAGTGTTGAATACAGTGTTGAATACAGTGTTGAATACAGTGCTGTGGTTAATATAGACAGTGTTGAGTACAGTGTTGAATACAGTGTTGAATACAGTGCTGTGGTTAATATAGACAGTGTTGAGTACAGTGTTGAATACAGTGTTGAATACAGTGCTGTGGTTAATATAGACAGTGTTGAGTACAGTGTTGAATACAGTGTTGAATACAGTGCTGTGGTTAATATAGACAGTGTTGAATACAGTGTTGTGGTGGATATAGACAGTGTTGAGTACAGTGTTGTGGTGAATATAGACAGTGTTGAATACAGTGTTGTGGTGGATATAGACAGTGTTGAATACAGTGTTGTGGTTAATATACAGTGTTGAATACAGTGTTGTGGTTAATATACAGTGTTGAATATAGTGTTGTGGTTAATATAGGCAGTGTTGAATACAGTGTTGTGGTTAATATAGGCAGTGTTGAATACAGTGTTGTGGTTAATATAGGCAGTGTTGAATACAGTGTTGTAGTTAATATAGACAGTGTTGAATACAGTGTTGTGGTGGATATAGACAGTGTTGAATATAGTGTTGTGGTTAATATAGACCGTGTTCAGTGTCCAGTCGTGTGTCTACGTGCACTTCGCTATGTATCCTCCTTGGCTTGTTTACAAACACGTTGTTGACTTGCTACAGTAGCCTGACCTATGTGCTTGGAGAAGAGACGGCTACTAGTCCTGTGTTACTGCTACAGTGTACAGTAGAATGATGTTGCACAACATGTTTATTACTGCACTCTTATTAAAAATGTACAAACAATGACAATCCATATGAAACGAGTGCTAAAGCAAACCCACTCACAGCTGCACCGCAGACATATTGCAACGAGTAAAACGACAGACAGTAGGACTGTTATGATGTAGCTACCTATGAGTTATCCGGAGGGTTACTGGGCACAAACTGCATCTAAATGACAGCGGTCACCTCGACCGACCTCCCAATAATGCAACAGTCGGGAATGTAACCAATATACCGCTAGCAGTAGCTCGGTAGTTACCTACTGCAAAATGGAATTATTATGGTATTCATAATCAGCTGTTAGCTACTATCCCCGAAGTGACTGCTGCCCATCAGTCACCCATAACACGGTCAAAGGGAGACGTTCATAATAATGTATAATGGTCGAGATGAAGATTCAAAATGTCTAAACGTCGTTTTAGAGTGCGGACATTTATAAAGACTAAAAAGACGAACTAAAGTCAACCTTACCTTCTTATCTGCTCTGTGCAAGATCTCTCTGCTATTTCTGCAACACGCACAGATAAACAGTGTTGGCTACAAGGAAGTCCCGCCCATATACAGCAGTCTCCAATTGCCAAGCGCAAATGTTATTCTATTCAAGAGACTGAACAGTGGCTTATTTAATGAAATGTTAGCGTAATATAAGTTATCGACGTGCATCAACTATAAAAGCTATGCTGCAAGTTCTGTATAGTCTGAAAACACTGAGTAAAAAAGCACCTGTCTGAATGACGTAATGGACCTCTGTATTCATTACCCAGACACACTGTCGTCTACTAAAGACTTACACCCTCCCGACGGTACCGAGCCTTACGGCAGGGTTTCTCAAACTCGGTTTCTGCACCCACCCCAAAATAACCAAAGCTTGATCAGCTGTGTAGTGCTAGCAAACGACCGTGCACCGGGAGAGGGGGGGGGGGGGCAGGACCGAGTTTGCGAAACCCTGACCTACTGAATAGACCAGAGACACCCCCCCTGTCATGTCAGTCATTGCAAGCCTTAGAGAGATATTTATAACTTGTCTGAAATGTCCAGATCAACTATCCCATGTCAGCTCACGGTTTTTATTCCATAGATATTGTGGTAGTTTTCGAGTATCACATGAATACACAATAGACACGGGAAAAGGTATAGAATTGCAAGAGAATGTGCTTTAAAACCAGAAGTGGAAAAAGTACCCAATTGTCATACTTGAGTAACAGTAAAGATACCTTAATAGAAAATGACTCAGGTAAAAGTCACCCAGTAAAATACTAGAGGAAAAGTCTAAAAGTATTTGGTTTTACATATACTTATGTATCAAATGTAAAAATAATTGATACAATATACTTAAGTATCAAAAGTAAACGTACTTAAGTACTTTACACCACTGCTTTAAAACTGTAACTAATCAATACATGCAAACAGATATTTTGATTAGCGAGGTAGTTAAGTAGCTAACATTACCTAGCTAACGTGAACTAGCTTGTACAAAGTCCAGTAGCTAACCTCTGTAGCTAGCGAACACCAGTCAGTTGAAAGATAGCTAACGAACAGGGAAAAAAGGTAGCTAGCCAATTTCTGACATTATACCAGTAAGGGTAAGCGATATCCAGGTGAATGACAAAGGTTTACTAGATAAGAAATTCAACTATTGTTTATTATGGGATATTTTCTACAGGAAGTCTATTCCCTCTGCAATATTTTGTTGAGCTTCATTGTTTGATGTAGACTGGCGCTGTGCTTGGCTCACTCAGAACAAATGTATGGTGATCATCAATAACGTAAAGGAGATCTCCTTTAAGATGCTCCATAGATTCTATCCGTGTCGTAGCTTGATTTCTAAATATATACCTGATGTTACCAGTGAATGCAGTTTTTGTGAACTAGAAACTGAATCTATTGAACACTTATTCTGTCATTGTTTACATAGTGAAGTGTTCTGGACTGATGTAAAACTATATCTTGGCAACATAATGCATACAACCATTGAAATATCTAAGTTTGACATGTTATTTTTACAATACTGAATCCACAATTTAACGTGAAAATGTCATATCTCTTTATTTTATCAGGAAAATGTTTCATTCACAAATCAAAATTGATGAAGATTTGGTTTAACTTGACATCTGATTTAGAAAACTATTTAGAATCATTCAAATGTATACACACAAAAAAATGTCAAAATAATTTATTCGCTACATGTCTGTATTTGAATTGATATAATGTGGATCTGCATTATTTTATATTTTTCTTATTTCTTTGTGGAATTTTTTAGTGTTTTGCATGTTACTGTTTAAAAGTGAAAGATGAGAACTAACGTTGGCTAGATAGCTAACCAACTTGCGAGGACATCTAGATAGCTATATTTAGCCAAGAACGGTTTTTCATATTACGGATGAAGTCATCATGTGTAAATTGCTGACGTAAAAAACATGCGTGTAATCAGAGCACAAAACAAATATGCACAAATAAAGCTAGCGAACATCCTTGGCTGCTGATAGCCAGTTAGCTAGCTAGGTAACGTTAGCCAACGGTAAGACTGTAACTTAAGCGAACGCGTATGGCCAGTTCACGCACCACAATATACTGTGTCCTTGCCTTGTCACATCTAAATAATGTCTTGAATTATTATTTTTGGTGGAACCGCTCTGCCGCATCCACAATAATATCTATCTTCCTGGACCTTCTCTCCACCTTGGCAGCGCCCTTAATTACCACAGCTAGAAAGGCCACAAAGTCCACCTTCTCTCCACCTTGGCAGTGCCCTTAATTACCACAGCTAGAAAGGCCACAAAGTCCACCTTCTCTCCACCTTGGCAGCGCCCTTAATTACCACAGCTAGAAAGGCCACAAAGTCCACCTTCTCTCCACCTTGGCAGTGCCCTTAATTACCACAGCTAGAAAGGCCACAAAGTCCACCTTTTTAACATTTAAAATATATCGGTCCTGCTGGTGAAAGGCAACCATTCAAACCCTCAACCCCTTAATGGCGCCGGAGAAGAAGGCTGACGTTTTACGTGTCCCTAACCAATTGTGTTTTTTGTTCGTTTATTTGCATTGTTTGTAACTTATTTTGCACATAATGTAATGTTACCGTCTCTTATGACCGAAAATAACTTTGGTCATCCGGGACTGCGATTACTCACCCTGGACTGGCAAAATACTTTTTTCCCCTTTAATGAGGCTGACGAGCCCGAAGTGAATGATATTCTGCTTTCTCGGGAACTGGCCCAAATCCCCGTGATTTGCATGAAGAGGAGGCAGAGAAATGGTCCGGAGGGCGGGGCTGCCTTCTGAGAAATCGTAGGTGGATCAAATAAACCCCCACTTCCTTCCATTCTGCTTTGGAGAATATAATTGACGCAGAAGATTAAACTACCAACGGGACATTCAAAACTATAATATCTTATGCTTCACGGAGTCGTGGCTGAACATCGACAATATCAACATACAGCTGGCTGGTTATACGCTGTACCGGCAGGATAGTACAGCATCTGGTAAGACAAGGGGCGGCGGACTATGTATTTTTGTAAATAACAGCCTGAAGTATTTGATACACTGCCGATTTTGCAGGTTTTCCTACTTACAAAGCATGTAGAGGTCTGTATTTTTTTTAATCATAGGTACACTTCAACTGTGAGAGACGGAATCTAAAACAAAAATCCAGAAAATCACATTGTATGATTTTTAAGTAATTAATTAGCATTTTATTGCATGACATAAGTATTTGATCACCTACCAACCAGTAAGAATTTCGGCTCTCACAGACCTGTTAGAACCTCCTGTTCTCCACTCATTACCTGTATTAACTGCACATGTTTGAACTCGTTACCTGTATAAAAGACATCTGTCCACACACTCAATCAAACAGACTCCAACCTGTCCACAATGGCCAAGACCAGAGAGCTGTGTAAGGATGTCAGGGATAAAAGTGATTATCGACATATTTCTAAACATGCCTAGCTAAAATATTAGAATCCACGATGCATTCTCAGCTGAGATCTTTTTTATCTTTGAAATGTATTGTAAATTACATCAGTCTGATTTTAGACCAGGTCATAGCACTATCTCTGCTGCATCCCTAGTTATAAATGATGTGAACTGTATGGATAAAAGGTAACATTGTGCTGCCTTCTTCATTGACTGGTCAAAGGCTTTCAATACTGTTGATCACTCACTGCTAATTCAGAAGCTTCTGTCACACCCTGATCTGTTTCACCTGTCTTTGTGCTTGTCTCCACACCACTTCAGGTGTCGCCCACCTTCCCCATTATCCCCTGTGCATTTATACCTGTGTTCTCTGTTTGTCTGTTGCCAGTTCGTTTTCCCCCTGCCTGTTTCTTGCTCCTGTTTTCTAGCCCTCCCCAGTTTTGACCTTGCCTTGTTTTGACCTTGCCCTGAGGCTGCCTGCCGTTTTGTACCTTACCCCACTTTACTGGATTTACTGACCCCTGCCTGCCCTGACCCTGAGACTGCCTGCTGTTCTGGACCTTACCCCACCTTTATGGATTACTGACCCTGCCTGCCCTGACCCTGAGACTGCCTGCTGTTCTGGACCCTTACACAACCTCTCTGGATTACTGACCCATGCCTGCATTTGACCTGTGGTTTGCCTGCCCCTGTTTTGGAAATAAACGTTAGTTTCTTCGACACTGGGTCATACCTGCAACCTGATGCTTTCCTCAATAGCCCTTATGCACATTCCATGATCGAACGTTCTAAACACACTTCCTATCGGTTTGGAAATTTCTGGTCAGTCTAGTTGTTATCGACGATGGAGCGTTACTACCACTATGTCGCAGTTTTTTACTAGGTGTCTTCAGGACTTGCCTGAAATGAAAATGAATGATGTACATCGAATTGTTAAATCAGCCTCCGAGCAAGAATGAAAAGGGGTTCAAGAACAGTGGCAGAAAGCTGATTTGTCCAAGATGGAATCGGACGTTGTCTTTGTCTTATCCCGTGTAAAAAAAAAAATATATATATATATATTTTAATCTCACTTTCTATCTATGAACTAAATATACTTTCCTGCAACCTGTCTCACCCAATGTGGTACAGATCTGCTATTTTCATTCCTTATAACTGGAACCTCCATCAGGAGCTAGCCAGCTAACTAGCTTGTAGCCAGTTAGCCAGAGCAAATCGGACTGCTTTTCTCTACCACATCTCCGGATTCCTGACGCAAGCTCTGGACCATTACACTGAATCATCGCAGCTAGCTAGCTGCAATCGAGTGGCTACTGTTAGCTAACACCTCTGTCCTGAAGCAAGCACAAGCTAGCCTCGAGCTAGGCCCATATACCTGCTAACTTCTTGGGCTACAATACCCCTTTATTGTCGACACGGTGCCCCGTTGATCCATCACGAATGGTCTACCCACGTAATCGTCGGATGTGGTTTCAACAGGCTTTTCCGTTGCGATGTCGCCGAAGACCCATCCACTAGCCCCGGCCCGCTAGCTTTCTGAATACTGTAGTAGTAGCGTAGTAGCGACTACCGAACAGCTCCCTGAATCACCTATTGCTGCTCATTGGACCCTATGATCACTCGGCTACACAGCTGATGCTGGACTATTCAATAACGCGGTACCTCTTTTTGTTTATCTGTCGCCCCAGTCCCGAACTCAGGCCCTGTATGTACCTAACTGACCCTCTCTGCCCATTCATCGCCATATCCGTTGTTGTCTTAGCTCTCCCGATCAAAACCCGTGATTGCTTTATGCCTCTCTCTAATGTCAAAATGCCTTGTCTACTGCTGTCTCGGTTAGTACTTATTGTTTTATTTCACTGTAGAGTCCCCAGTCCCGCTCATCATGCCTTAGCTTTTGTCCCACCCCCCACACATGCGGAGACCTCACCTGGCTTAACTGGTGCCTCCAGAGATGCAATCTCTTTCATCATCACTCAAAGTGATGAAATTGGTGAAGTAGAGGTTAACCAAGGCCCTAGAGCCCCCACTACCACACCTATCCCACAGGCACGCTCATTTGTTGATTTCTGTAACCGTAAAAGCCTTGGTTTCATGCATGTTAACATCAGAAGCCTCCTCCCTAAGTTTGTTTTATTCACTGCTTTAGCACACTCCGCCAACCATGATGTCCTAGCCGCGTCTGAATCCTGGCTTAGGAAGGCCACCAAAAATTCTGAAATTTCCATCCCCAACTACAAAAAGGCTATCTTTTTCATAAAGAAATTTGCATCCCGTAGCACAAATTCCCCAAAGTTTTGGGACACTTTAAAGTCCATGGAGAATAAGAGCATCTCGTCCCAGCTGCCCACTGCACTGAGGCTAGGAAGCACTGTCACCACCAATAAATCTACGATAATCGAAAATGTCAATAAGCATTTTTCTACAGCTGGCCATGCTTTCCACCTGGCTACCCCTAACCCAGCCAACAGCTCTGCACCCCCCGCAGCAACTTGCCCAAGCCACCCCCACTTATCCTTCACCCAAATCCAGATAGCTGATGTTCTGAAAGAGCTGCAAATCTGAACCCAATAAATCAGCCGGGCTAGACAATCTGGACCCTCTCTTTCTAAAATTATCTGCCACAATTGTTGCATTACTAGCCTGTTCAACCTCTTCGTATCGTCAAAGATCCCTAAAGATTGGAAAGCTGCCGCGGTCGTCCCCCTCTTCAAAGGGGGAGACACTCTAGACCCAAACTGCTACAGACCCATATCTATCCTGCCCTGCCTTTCTAAAGTCTTCTAAAGCCAAGGTAACAAAATTCCACCGAACCTTCTCCGCTATGCAATCTGGTTTCCGAGCTGCTCATGGGTGCACCTCAGCCACGCTCAAGGTCCTAAACAATATCATAACCGCCATCGGAAAAAGACAGTACTATGCAGCCGTCAAAATCGACCTGGCCAAGGCTTTCGACTCTGTCAATCACCGCATTCTTATCGGCAGACTCAATAGCCTTGCTTTCTCAAATGAATGACTGCCTCGCCTGGTTTACCAACTACTTCTCAGATAGAATTCAGTGTGTCAAATCGGAGGGCCTGTTGTCCGGACCTCTGGTAGTCCCTATGGGGGTACCCCAGGGTTCAATTCTCAGGCCAACTCTTTTATCTGTAGATATCAATGATGTCGCTCTTGCTGCTGGTGATTCTCTGATCCACCTCAACCTAGACTACACCATTCTGTATACTCCTGGCCCATCTATGGACGCTGTGTTAACAAACCTCCAAACGAGCTTCAATGCCATACAACACTCCTTCCGTGGCCTCCAACTGCTCTTAAATGCTAGTAAAACTAGATGCATGCTCTTAAACCGACCGCTGTCCGCACCCGCCCGCCCGACTAGCATCACTACTCCAGACGGTTCTGACATACAGTTGAAGTCAGAAGTTTACATACAACTTAGACAAATATATTTAAATTCAGTTTTTCACAATTCCTGACATTTAATCCTAGAAAGAATTCCCGGTCTTAGGTCAGTTAGGATCACCACTTTATTTTAAGAATGTGAAATGTCAGAATAATAGTAGAGAGAATTATTTATTTCAGCTTTTATTTCTTTCATCACATTCCCAGTGGGTCAGAAGTTTACATACACTCAATTAGTATTTGGTAGCATTGCTTTTAAATTGTTTAACTTGGGTCAAACATTTGGTGTAGCCTTCCACAAGCTTCCCACAATAAGTCGGGTGAATTTTGGCCCATTCCTTCTGACAGAGCTGGTGTAACGGAGTCAGGTTTGCAGGCCTCCTTGCTCGCACACGCTTTTTCAGTTCTGCCCACAAATTTTCTATAGGATTGAAGTCAGGGCTTTGTGATGGCCACTCCAATACCTTGACTTTGTTGTCCTTAAGCCATTTTGCCACAACTTTGGAAGTATGCTTGGGGTCATTGTCCATTTGGAAGACCCATTTGCGACCAAGCTTTAACTTCCTGACTGATGTCTTGAGATGTTGCTTCAATATATCCACATAATTTTCCCTCCTCATGATGCAATCTATTTTGTGAAGCGCACCAGTCCCTCCTGCAGCAAAGCACCCCCACAACATGATGCTGCTACCCCTGTACTTCACGGTTGGGATGGTGTTCTTCGGCTTGCAACCCTCCCCCTTTTTCCTCCAAACATAACGATGGTCATTATGGCCGAACAGTTCTATTTTTGTTTCATCAGACCAGAGGACATTTCTCCAAAAAGTATGATCTTTGTCCCCATGTGCAGTAGCAAACCGTAGTCTGTCATTATTATGGATGTTTTGGAGCAGTGGCTTCTTCCTTGCTGAGCGACCTTTCAGGTTATGTCGATATAGGACTCGTTTTACTGTGGATATAGATACTGTTTCCTCCAGCAAGGTTCTTTGCTGTTGTTCTGGGATTGATTTTCACTTTTCGCACCAAAGTAGGTTCATCTCTAGGAAACAGAATGTGTCTAGGTTCTTCCTAGGTTTTGGCCTTTCTAGGGAGTTTTTCCTAGCCACCGTGCTTCTACACCTGCATTGCTTGCTGTTTGGGGTTTTAGGCTGGGTTTCTGTTCAGCACTTTGAGATATCAGCTGATGTACGAAGGGCTATATAAATACATTTGATTTGATTTGGTCTCCTTCCTGAGCGGTATGACGGCTGCGTGGTCCCATGGTGTTTATACTTTGGTACTGTTGTTTGTACAGATGAACGTGGTACTTTCAGGCGTTTGGAAATTGCTCCCAAGGATGAACCAGACCTGTAGAGGTCTACATTTTTTTTCTGAGGTCTTGGCTGATTTCTTTTGATTTTCCCAATATGTCAAGGAAAAAGGCACTGAGTTTGAAGCCAGGCCTTGAAATACATCCACAGATGTCATTCAGCATATCAGAAGCTTCTAATGCCATGACATAATTTTCTGGAATTTTCCAAGCTGTTTTAAAGGCACAGTCAACTTAGTGTATGTAAACTTCTGACCCACTGGAATTGTGATGCAGTGAATTATAAGTGAAATAATCTGTCTGTAAACAATTGTTGGAAGAATTACTTGCGTCATGCACAAAGTAGGTGTCCTAACCAACTTGCCAAAACTATAGTTTGTCAGGGATAGGTGGGACGGTAGCGTCCCACCTGGCCAACATCCAGTGAAAATGCAGAGCGCCAAATTCAAATAAATTACTTCTTTTTTTTTTTACTTTCATGAATTCACACATGCAATACACCAAATTTAAGCTACACTTGTCGTGAATCCAGCCAACGTGTCAGATTTCAAAAAGGCTTTACGGCGAAAGCAAACAATGCTATTATCTGAGGACAGCACCCCAGAAAACAAACACAGACAATCATATTTCAACTCTGCAGACGCAACACAAAACGCAGAAATAAAAATATAATTAATGCCTTACCTTTGACGAGCTTCTTCTGTTGGCACTCCAATATGTCCCATAAACATCACAAATGGTCCTTTTGTTCGATTAATTCCATCGATATATATCCAAAATGTCCATTTATTTGGCATCGTTTGATCCAGAAAAACACTGGTTCCAACTCACGCAACATGACTACAAAATATCTCATAAGTTACCTGTAATCTTTGTCCAAACATTTCAAACAACTTTCCTAATACAACGTTAGGTAGTTTTTTACGTAAATAAGATCAAATTTAAGACGGGATAAACTGTGTTCAATACCGGAGGAAAACAAAGTGGAGCTAGCTTTCAGGTCACGCACCTCTAACAAAGAGTTCACTTCCCTCTACCCTCGTTCTGAACAGTGCTACTTCTTCATTTCTCAAATGAAAAACCTCAACCAATTGCTAAAGACTGTTGACATCCAGTGGAAGCGATAGGAACTGCAAGCAAGTCCCTTAGAAATCTGGAATCCCAATGAAAAATGGAGTGACCTCAAAAAAATAAATTCTGAATGGTTTGTCCTCTGGGTTTTGCCTGCCAAATAAGTTATGTTATACACAGACATGATTCAAACAGTTTTAGAAACTTCAGAGTGTTTTCTATTCAAATATACTAATAATATGCATATCTTAGCTTCTGGGCCTGAGTAGCGGTCAGTTTACTTTGCTTTTCATCCGGATGTGAAAATACTGCCCCCTGTCACCAAGAAGTTTAAACAAGATATTTGTTGAAAAACGAGTTTTAATGACACCAACCTAAATGTATGTAAACTTCCGACTTGAACTGTAGGTGTTTGGTTAGACTTTAAACTCTCTTTCCAGACACACATTAAGCATCTCCAATCCAAAATGAAATCTATAATCGGCTTCCTATTTCGCAAAAAAGCATCCTTCACTCATGTTGTCAAACATACCCTCGTAAAACTGACTATCCTACCGATCCTTGTCTTCGGCGATGTCAATTACAAAATAGCCTCCAACATTCTACTCAGCAAATTGGATGTAATCTATCACAGTGCCATCCGTTTTGTCACCAAATATCCATATACTACCCACCACTGCGACCTGTATGCTCTCGTTGGCTGGCCCTCACTTCATATTCATCGCCAAACCCACTTGTTCATCTATAAACCAACTCCTCCTTTGGCCGACTTTCCTTCCAGTTCTCTGCTGCCAATGACTGGAACAAATTGCAAAAATCACTGAAGCTGGAGACTCATATCTCCCTCACTAACTTTAAGCATCAGCTGTCAGAGCAGCTTAACGATCACTGCACCCATCTGTAAATAGCCCATCTGTAAATAGCCCACCCAACTACCACATCCCCATATTGTTATTTATTTTTGCACCCCAGTATCTCTACTTGCACATCATCATCTGCTCATCTATCACTCCAGTGTTAATGCTAAACTGTAATTACTTCGCCACCATGGCCTATTTATTGCCTAACCTCCCTACTCTTACTTCATTTGCACACACTGTATATAGACTTTTATATTGTGTTATTGACTGTACGTTTGTTTATTCCATGTGTAACTCTGTGTTGTTGTTTGTGTCAAACTGCTTTGCTTTATCTTGGCCAGGTCGCAGTTGTAAATGAGAACTTGTTCTCAACTGGTCACCTGGTTAAATAAAGGTGAAATAAAAAACTAAAATAAAACAATGGAGGATCTTACTACTGATGAATGTGTGTTTTTGGTGTCTCGAGGTAAATTCAGAAAGCTGATTGAGGATCTTACTACTGATGAATGTGATGTTCTGGTGTCTCGAGGTCAATTCAGAAAGCTGATTGAGGATCGTGTTACTGGTGAATGTGTGGTTCTGGTGTCTCGAGGTCAATTCAGAAAGCTGTTGGAGGAACGTGTTACTGGTGAATGTGTGTTTCTGGTGTCTCGAGGTAAATTCAGAAAGCTGATTGAGGATCGTGTTACTGGTGAATGTGTGTTTCTGGTGTCTCGAGGTAAATTCAGAAAGCTGATTGAGGATCTTACTACTGGTGAATGTGTGTTTCTGGTGTCTCGAGGTCAATTCAGAAAGCTGTTGGAGG
Source organism: Oncorhynchus mykiss (assembly GCF_057628025.1). Classification (NCBI taxonomy): domain Eukaryota; kingdom Metazoa; phylum Chordata; class Actinopteri; order Salmoniformes; family Salmonidae; genus Oncorhynchus; species Oncorhynchus mykiss. Next base: position 95,043,098 of record NC_143025.1, read on the forward strand.
ATCGTGTTACTGGTGAATGTCTGTTTCTGGTGTCTCGAGGTAAATTCAGAAAGCTGTTGGAGGATCGTGTTACTGATGAATGTGTGTTTCTGGTGTCTCGAGGTAAATTCAGAAAGCTGTTGGAGGAACGTGTTACTGGTGAATGTGTGTTTCTGGTGTCTCGAGGTAAATTCAGAAAGCTGATTGAGGATCTTACTACTGATGAATGTGATGTTCTGGTGTCTCGAGGTAAATTCAGAAAGCTGATTGAGGATCTTACTACTGACGAATGTGATGTTCTGGTGTCTCGAGGTAAATTCAGAAAGCTGATTGAGGATCGTGTTACTGGTGAATGTGTGTTTCTGGTGTCTCGAGGTAAATTCAGAAAGCTGATTGAGGATCGTGTTACTGGTGAATGTGTGGTTCTGGTGTCTCGAGGTCAATTCAGAAAGCTGATTGAGGATCGTGTTACTGGTGAATGTGTTTGTTTTTTGTGACTGTAACGGTATTCGTCGTCTGAAGAGGAGGAATCATCTGACCAAAGCGCAGCATGGTAAGTGTTCATGCTTTCTTTATTAAAACTGAACACTATTAACAAAATAACAAAGGGAATAACCAAAATAGTCCTGAAAGGTGCAGAACACTAAACAGAAATGAACTACCCACAAAAACCCTGTGGGGAAAAAGCTACCTAAGTATGTTTCCCAATCAGAGACAACGATAGACAGCTGTCCCTAATTGAGAACCATACCCTGCCAAAACAAAGAAATACAAAAACATAGAAAAAGGAACATAGAATGCCCACCCAAATCACACCCTGGCCAAACCAACATAGAGACATAACATAGCTCTAAGGGTGTGACAGTGACCGTGTATTTCGTTCTGCTTGCATGTTATATTTATGTTAAAGTCTGTATCATCTGTCATTTCTGTAATTCAGGGCTCATCTGTAAAATAGATCTTGGTCTCAGTATAACTCCCTGATAAAATAAAATATAAAATAATTCACAGATAGAGCCCACTCAGCACAGGCAGTCTAGGACTATTACTATGGGAACAGAGACACCACCACCACCAGGTCCTAGACTATTATTATGGGAACAGAGACACCACCACCACCAGGTCCTAGACTATTACTATGGGAACAGAGACACCACGACCACCAGGTCCTAGACTATTACTATGGGAACAGAGACACCACCACCACCAGGTCCTAGACTATTACTATGGGAACAGAGACACCACCAGATCCTAGACTATTACTATGGGAACAGAGACACCACCAGGTCCTAGACTATTACTATGGGAACAGAGACACCACCACCAGGTCCTAGACTATTACTATGGGAACAGAGACACCACCACCACCAGGTCCTAGACTAATACTATGGGAACAGAGACACCACCACCAGGTCCTAGACTATTACTATGGGAACAGAGACACCACCACCAGGTCCTAGACTATTACTATGGGAACAGAGACACCACCACCACCAGGTCCTAGACTATTACTATGGGAACAGAGACACCACTACCACCAGATCCTAGACTATTACTATGGGGACAGACACCACCACCACCAGGTCCTAGACTACTACTACAATATTCTAATGGATTTCTGCTTGTACACATGATGTTGTACCCATATGATGTTGTACCCATGATGTTGTTTGGATACAGTACTGCTTTGTCCACAAGGTGTCAGTCAGGTGTAGAGCTGATCTATTTGGGGCTCTACTTTTGACCAGGGCCCATAGGGAATCCCATCGACTAAAGACTGTTAGATGTTTTTGTGACCCTTCAGATAAAAACACAACCCAGTCAGTCAGTCATTCATTCAGTCTAGTCAGTCAACCAGTCAGTCAACTAGCCAGTCAATCTGCCAGCCAGATAGTCAGCTAGTCAGTCAGCCAGTAAGTCCACTAGTCAGTCAGCCAACTAGCCAACCAGTCAGTCAGCAGCTAGTAAGCCAGTCAGCCAGTCAGTCAGTCAGCTAGCCATCCAGCCAGCCAGTTAGTCAGCAAGCCAGCCAGTCAGCCAGTCAGCTATCCAGTCAGGCAGCTAGCCAGTCAGCCAGCTAGCCAGTCAGTTATCCATGCACAGGTCAGTGTTTAGCTGTAATGTCTGTAACAGACTGAGACCCTGACCTTGACTAGCAGGGACCTAGCAACATTAGAGACACACTGGGTCTAAAGTAAGGTCACAGTGTCACTCTGGGTTAAATGTAACAGCACAGTGCCTTACTGACCACCTCTATCAGGACCTTAATGGGCTCTGAAGCCTAGTTTTCATGGGAATTTAGGGCCATGTATATTTAGGACCATGTATATTAAGGACCGTGCTAATCCTCATGGATAAACTGATTTAAATAATAACTAAAGAGACACTACATTTGTAATACAGCTCTCTATGTATTATACCTAGACCTTGGTTAAAATACAATTTTAAATATCTCAATTACTTTCACATATGTTCAAAGTCAGTATTCTGATATATTATTTTAAAAGATAAGAGTATTTTAATATTTTAATGTATTTGGAAATACAACTTGAAAAGTATTCGACAGTATTTTCAAATACTTATTTCAAATATTATTTTCAAATACCTGGGTGCATTGAAGTGTATTTGAGTCAGTGTATTTGAAATATAATTTGGCATACTATTTGTCACGTTCGTCATAGTGACGCAGCGGGATATTAATACATTCTTCTTTTAATAAAGAGAGAACACTAAACAAACTAACGTGCCACTATATAGACCTAGTGCTGACATGCAACTACACACAAACAATAACCCACAACACTAAAATGGACATTTGGCAACCTAAATGGTAAACAGCTGCCTCTGATTGGGAACCAATTCAGGCCACCATAGACCTATAATAAACCTAGACTAACAAACACCCCTCGATATACAAAAAAACCCTGGACAGGTAAACAAGCATACCCGTCAGGGCGTGACAGTACCAAAATAAGGAACGATCGATCGTGACGCCACATAGAACAAGTATTGACAGGCAACTACACATAGACAATAATCCACAAAATACCCAAGGAATATGGCTACCTAAATATGGTCCCCAATCAGAGACAACGATAAACAGCTGCCTCTGATTGGGAACCAATCTAGGTAACCATAGACATATAAACACCTAGATATACAACAACCCCTAGACATACAAAACCCCTAGACAATACAAAAACCACCCTCGTCACACCCTGACCTAACCAAAATAATAAAGAAAACAAAGATAACTAAGGTCAGGGCGTGACAACGCTATACACATGGTCTGCGTTTGTGAGGCTGGTTGGACGGACTGACAAATTCTCTAAAATGACATTGGAGGCGGCTTATCGTAGAGACATGAACATTTAATTATCTGGCAACAGCTCTGGTGGACATTCCTGCAGTCTGAATGCCAATTGCACACTCATGTGTGTGGCATTGTGTTGTGTGACAAACGGCACATTTGAGAGTTGCCTTTTATTGTCTCCAGCACATGCTGTTTAATCAGCTTCTTGATATGCCACACCTGTCAGTTGGATGGATTATCTTGGCAAAGCATAAATGCTCACTAACAGATGTAAACAAATTTGTGCCCAAAATTTTAGAGAAATAAGCTTTTTGTGTGTATGGAACATTTCTGTGATCTTTTATTTCAACTCATGAAACGTTGGACCAACACTTTACATGTTGTGTTTATATTTTTGTTCAGTGTGTAAAGTTATATATTGTATATTATATAATGTAAATTTAGGACTTTATACTGTATATTATATAATGGAAAGTTAGGCCCTAATATACTGTATATTATATCTTGTAAAGTTATGCCTTTATACTGTACATTACATAGTGTAAAGTTAGGTCTTTATACTGTATTCTATATAGTGTAAAGTAAGGCCCTGATGTACTGTATATTATATAGTGTAAAGTTAGGTCTTTATAATGTATTCTATATAATGTAAAGTTAGGCCTTTATACTGTTGATTATATAGTGTACAGTAAGGCCCTGATATATCGTATATGATATAGTGTAAAGCAAGGCCCTGATGTACCGTATATTATAAAATTGTAATTTAGGCCTTTATACTGTATATTTTATAGTGTATATACTGTGAATTATATTGTGTAAAGCAAGGCCCTGATATACTGTATACTATAAACCAGTGGTTCGAGCCCTGAATGCTTCTTGACTGAAAGCTGTGGTATATCAGAACGTATACCATGGGAATGACTAAAACATTTATTTTACTTGTCTAATTACATTGGTAACCAGTTTATAATAGCAATAAGGCACCTCTGGGGTTTGTGGTATATGGCCAATATTCCATGGCTAAGTTTTGTATCCAGGCTGTGCGTTGCCTCTTACATATGAGCAGCCCTTGGCCATGGTATATTGGCCATATACCACTTCACCTCGAGCCTTATTAGTTAATTATATAGGGTGCGTTCCAAAATTAACTCTGGCTATCAACTCATATTTCAGAGCACTCTTGTCTGAGTGTGCCAGAGCACAGAATAACTGAGGAATTTTGTAATGCACAACACCTGTTGAATATATATATTTTTTTTAATTTTACCTTTATTTAACTAGGCAAGTCAGTTAAGAACAAATTCTTATTTTCAATGACGGCCTAGGAACAATGGGTTAACTGCCTGTTCAGGGGTAGAACGACAGATTTGTACCTTGTCAGCTCGGGGGTTTGAACTTGCAACCTTCCGGTTACTAGTCCAACGCTCTAACCACTAGGCTACCCTGCCGCCCCATATGACCTGTGTCAGTACATTTTGGAGAAAAAAAACGTAATTAAATTCCTGCCAGCAGCACAATTACAGTCACCAGCGCTCTAGATCACATTAAAAAAAACTGCCTAACCAGCTCTGCTAGGGCGAGTAAAATGGTCAGGTTGAGGTATTCTCGTATTTGTGTCTGGAAGTAGCTAGCCAACTTTAGTCAGTTAGCTTGAGTGCTTGACTGCGGTTGTGAGATCAACCCACCTCATCTGCCAGAGCGAATTTACTAACACACCCATAGTCTTACCTGGCTGCTCCTGAGTGTTCTAGTTCCTGAAACGCTATTGTATGGTTCTGGTCCACACATGCAGTTAGCCTGGATGGGGGGGTTTGTTGTGTGTGTGTGTGTGTGTGTGTGTGTATTGTAGCCTATTGTGGTGTGCTGTGCTGTGCTGTGGTTTTCCCCATTGTGATGTCACTGTAGAATGTTGCGATGCGATGGCCAATGGCCATTGTTGTTCGGAGGGTTCTTTCTGTAGAATGTTGTGTGAAGTGAGCTCCATTGTGATGGTTTTGTAGAACGTTGTGTGAGATCCAACCATTATGACATCATAGTAGAGTAGAATGGTTGTGTGAACTGGGCTGAGTTCTGTTGTCACGTGTCATAGTAGCCTTAGTGCCTATAGTCTATAGCTACTCTGGAAATATCATCAGGGATGTGGTGGTGGAATCATTCATTCATTCATTCATTCCAGAGTTTCCCTGGACTTCTAAGTTGTTGTGTGTATAAATGTGTTGAGTAAGCTAATGCTGCTATTATGGATCCAATAGATGTATCAATTAATCTGTGTTTCAACTTGGCAGTCATAAGGTAAATTGTTAATATTCATCAATGCATGTGATGTCATCTAGTAACATCCCTATGATATACTATAAATACATGGATATTGCATTGATAAATAGACAATAAAACATTCAAGTTAAAATCCAAGTGAAAAACATGACAAAATGTACATTTACATTTGGGGATACTGAAAGAGTTGTGGTGATTAAGTGGCATAAGTAAGTTTTGGGTGAATGTTTATATTGTTCAGTCCTGGCCTTTGGCATGTTTCATGTAAATAACACCACTTGTTTTAATTTTGGTCGTACTGTGGAAGACGTGGCAATATTGATTGTTGAATATAGCTACTCTATCAACGTTTGTCTTATTGATTTGTTAATGATTGATAGTGTATTTAAAACTCAACCCTTATTGATTGATAATGATTGATAGTGTATTTAAAACTCAACCCTTATTGATTGATAATGATCGATAGTGTGTTTATAACACAGCCCTTATTGATTGATAATGATCGATAGTGTGTATAAGACAGAGCTTATTGATTTGTTAATGATTGATAGTGTTTATAACACAGCCCTTATTGATTGATAATGATTGATAGTGTGTATAAGACAGAGCTTATTGATTTGTTAATGATTGATAGTGTTTATAACATAGCCCTTATTGATTGATAATGATCGATAGTGTTTGTACTTTCCTTTAGACTGCTATAGTCTCATTCTTCTGGCCTGGTCCCTGCCAGCTGGTAAGAACTTGGACTCGGCCCCGAGGACAGTCAGACCCGACCCGAATGGACCCAATAATTCATTTTTAAAATGGAAAACCGGACTCGAAAGGACCCTGAGAAAAACCAGATCCGAACCCGAATGGACCCGAAGACAATTCAACCTAGACCCGACCCGTACCCTATTAGGTCGGGTCCAGACCCTGATTAGACCCGAGTGACAAAAAAATAGAGATCAGCCAAGTTGCTCTTCTGGTTAACAAATAGGTCCTTATATGTTGACTAGGACTTCTATAAGTCAATAAATTCATCTTATTAGCTTAAAATAAATATCTTATACAGTCTATGCAGAGCCATGGTCGGGTCCATTTAGGTCCACTCGGGTCTATCAGCTGTAGTTCGATAGACCAGATGACAATCAAACAGAACCCAACCCGGACCTGAGGGACAAATTACAATTTCAGACCCGAAAGCAAATCGTGCCCAGGTCGGGCCTCAGGTATATTGGGTCCACCCAGAACCGTGAAGACCTCTACTTCCCGCCTAGACTTCCCAGAACCACTTAGAGCCCCATCATCTTTCTATTGGCCTCTCTACTTTTCTCTTCTCTTCTCTTCCCTTCTCTACTCTTCTCGCTTTCTTTCAACCTACACATCTGGCCATCACCCACAAGCGGCCATGATTTGCTTACAAAGAGTGTGTAGCCAATCAGACAAGCCATGGGATCCCCTATTCTTACGCTTCAACCAATGTGCGCAGCGGTGATATTTGCATACAGGGGGCTTGACCAATCCCTTGTCACGACAGGAGCTGGTTTTGCGGGTTCTGGCCTATGGGTGGGCGGGATGCAGAGATAAAGGTCTGCATATGATTACCATGTGATTATAGAAGGTGTTTAGTATTGATCCGGTATCTGGTGGAAGGTTACTTCTAAACTCGCGCTGTGGACCTGCAGGGTGGACTATTTGATCCTTTCTGACGGCAATAGTATCTCTGTAACATCATGCCTAAAAGGAAGGTGAGTCGCTCTGTTTATTTTTTTTTTTATCTAAACCGTTGTATCTGTGAGAGACAGGATAAGCGGCGCGTCTCTCCTAGCAGGTGAGCTGATGCGAAAGTTTCCAAACCCGAGCACCGCCTGTTAGAACGGTTCAACTGGGACCTTTTCGGTCTGATGGGAGTGTAGAGTGGATGCGCGGGACATGGCAGCGTTCCTCCATGTTATTCGGTGTGTTTTCTGTCAAAGCCCCTGCTCTCTTTCTCTCGCTGTTCATGGCCGGTGTGTACTCCCTGTTCACACATACCGGACTGTCTGTAACCACGCAGTGCACAGCTCGCGCTCAGGAATACCGACCGGTAGGGATGCGTGCCGTACCACCGCCGCTGGCGGTTTGAAGTGGCCGCTTTATCCCCGTAGTGACTGCTTGGAGATTATTGTGCCTTTAGTGCATTTTAACGTGTTAGACCTGTCTACCGGTAGGGATTTAAATCTGTCGATGGAAGAAGGATTTCAGATGTTTTTTCCCTCTAGAAGGACAGCCTCTTCCTCGCTCTCTCTCACGGTGGCGACCTGTCATTTTGTTTTCCTACCTGTTTACCTAAAAAATAAAAAAGATCAATTTGCAAACAATGTAAAAAAAAAAAAAAAATGTAATCCTTGAGTTGCTAAAGATGCATAGAAGCATGGTCTCTTGGGTAAGGCTGTTAAATGCAGGCGTTTCAGCCTGGCTCGGTGCTGACTGTGGTGGAGAGGCAGGCAGCGAGAGCACCGAGCATAGGCGTTGGTCATCCTCTCTACTTATGTGGTGATTGGCTCAGTGTTCCGTCACTCATGGGGACGCTGTCACCGCAGAATCTCCAGGGAAAGCAAGCCCCTTTGGGTGCTGCCATACATTTACATTAGAAGTGCCTGTCCAAGAAGGCTCAAGATCATTGGCCACAGATACAATTACGACAAAATCAGGTTATTTCTGCCGTAGCTTTGATTGGACTGATCATGTCAACGCATACTTTAAAAATCTTGGCTAACATGCTAGCCAGACAAGCAGTCATCATCATGAATCACGTTGACAATCTACTGGCAAATCCTTTTCAATCCTTGTCATATTCAGAGAAATTATAGATAAAACGTATCGGTGCTCATCGGCCATTGGACATTACCCAGCAAGTCGGAAATCACAAATTAAACAATGAGTGGTTTGGAAGGAATCAGTGGCTAACTGCAATGCAAAGCAATCACTATTTTGCTTCCTCAGCCCGCTATTCGGGTAAACCACGTCTCCAATCTTTTTGGAACTACAACAAAGAACAAACAGCAAAAACATATGTTGATGGTATTCTCACTGAAATTATATAATATACAGACCACAAATTCCAATTGGCTATACTTAAACTCTTTAACATCATCCTCAACTCTGGCATCTTCCCCAACAAATTTGACCTCAATAACTACTGTGGGAGAAGCGTCAACAGCAACCTTGGGAAAATCCACAGCATTATCATTAACAGCAGACTCGTACATTTCCTCAGTGAGAAAATGTCAAAGTAGCTTTTTAGCAAATGACCTTACGACAGGCCACACATTCACCCTGGACACCCTAATTGACAAACAAACAAAGGCAAAGTCTTCTCATGCTTTGTTGATTTCAAAAAAAGCTTTTGACTCAATTTGTCATGAGGGTCTGCTATACAAACTGATGGAAAGTGGTGTTGGGGGAAAAACATACACCATTATAAAATCCATGTACACAAACAACAGGTGTGCGGTTAAAATTGCCAAAAAACACACACTTCTTCCCACAGGGTCGTGGGGTGAGACAGGGGTGCAGTTTAAGCCCCAACCTCTTCAACATATATATCAATGAATTGGCGCGGGCACTAGAACAGTCTGCAGCACCCAGCCTCACCCTACTAGAATCTGAAGTCAAATGTCTACTGTTTGCTGATGATCTGGTGCTTCTGGCCCCAACCAAGGAGGGCCTACAGCAGCACCTAAATCTTCTGCACAGATTCTGACAGACCTGGGCCCTGACAGACCTGGGCCCTGACAGACCTGGGCCCTGACAGACCTGGGCCCTGACAGTAAATCTCAGTAAGACAAAAATAACAGTGTTCCAAAAAAGGTCCAGTTGCCAGGACCACAAATATAAATTCAATCTAGACACCGTTGCCCTAGAGAACACAAAAAAAACGATACATACTGTACCTCGGCCTAAACATCAGCGCCACAGGTGACTTCCACAAAGCTTTGAACGATCTGAGAGACAAGGCAAGAAGGGCCTTCTATGCCATCAAAAGGAACATAACGTGCTTCTACACATGCATTGCTTGCTGTTTGGGGTTTTAGGCTGGGTTTCTGTTCAGCACTTTGTGACATCAGCTGATGTAAGAAGGGCTTTATAAATACATTTGATTTGATAACATTTGACATCCCAATTAGGATCTGGCTAAAAATACTTCAATCAGTTATAGAACCCATTGCCCTTCATGGTTGTGAGGTCTGGGTCTGCACATCAACCAAGAATTCACTAAATGGGACAAACACCAAATTGAAATTCTGTATGCAGAATTCAGCAAAACTATAATCTGTGTACAATGTAAAACACCAAATAATGCATGCAGAGCAGAATTAGGCTGATACCCTCTAATTATCACAACCCAGAAAAGAGCCGTTAAATTCTACAACCACCTAAAAGGAAGTGATTCCCAAACCTTCCATAACAAAGGCATCACCTACAGAGAGATCAACCTGGAGAAGAGTCCCCTAAGCAAGCTGGTCCTGGGGCTCTGTTCAGAGAGAGAGAGTGAGGGGGGGGCATGGAGAGTGAGGCAGAGAGAGAGTGAGGGGGGAGGCATGGAGAGAGTGAGGGGGGAGCATGGAGAGTGAGGCAGAGAGAGAGTGAGGGGGGAGGCATGGAGAGAGTGAGGGGGGAGCATGGAGAGTGAGGCAGAGAGAGAGTGAGGGGGGAGGCATGGAGAGTGAGGCAGAGAGAGAGAGTGAGGGGGGAGGCATGGAGAGTGAGGCAGAGAGAGAGAGTGAGGGGGGGCATGGAGAGTGAGGCAGAGAGAGAGTGAGGGGGGGCATGGAGAGTGAGGCAGAGAGAGAGGGGGCATGGAGAGTGAGGCAGAGAGAGAGAGTGGGTGTGGGGCATGCAGAGAGGGGGGATAGAGAGTGAGGCAGAGAGAGATAGGGGGCATGGAGAGTGAGGCAGAGAGAGAGGGTGGGGGGCATGCAGAGAGGGGGATAGAGAGTGAGGCAGAGAGAGATAGGGGGCATGGAGAGTGAGGCAGAGAGAGATAGGGGGCATGGAGAGTGAGGCAGAGAGAGATAGGGGGCATGGAGAGTGAAGCAGAGAGAGAGGGAGGGGGGACATGGTGAAAGAGGTTGTTGCTATGTAAATTATGTATTGTCCTCTGGCTAAACCATCAGGGTGTTTGGATAGCCTGTTTTTAGAGGAAGACCCTAGATACATAGGTGTTTAGCTAGCCTGTCTATCTGCCTACCAGTCTACCTGCCTACCTGTCTATCTGCCTACCTTTGAGCCCGTCTACCCACCTACCTGTGAGCCTGTCTACCTGCCTACCTGTGAGCCTGTCAACCTGCCTACCTGTCTATCTGCCTACCTGTCTACCTGCCTACCTGTCTACCTGCCTACCTGTGAGCCTGTCTACCTGTCTATCTGCCTACCTTTGAGCCCGCCTACCTGTCTACCCGCCTACCTGTCTACCCGCCTACCTGTCTACCCGCCTACCTGTCTACCTGTCTACCTGCCTACCCGCCTACTTGTGAGCTTGTCAACCTGCCTACCTGTCTACCCACCTACCTGTCTACCCGCCTACCTGTCTACCTGTCTACCTGCCTACCCGCCTAGCTGTGAGCTTGTCAACCTGTCTACCCGCCTACCTGTGAGCCTGTCAACCTGCCTACTCGTCTACCTGCCTACCCTTCTTGCATCTACCTGCCTTGCATCAGATACTTGATGTGGAATAGAGTTCCATGTAGTCATGGCTCTGTGTAGCAATGTGTGCCTCCCATAGTCTGTTCTGGACTCGGGGACTGTGAAGAGACCTCCAGTGACACTGTCCCCGAGGCTGAGAGATAGTATCTGCTGATAGTCATGATCTCTAGTCCACTCATCTCCTCTCCAGTCATAATTACTATTAGTCATGAAACTTCCTGATTCTCCACAGATTAAAGTCCTGGACTAAGAAATATGCTCCTGAGATTCTCCTCGTCCAGGACAAGGTTTACCGTCCAGGACAAGGTTTACCGTCCAGGACAAGGTTTACCGTCCAGGACAAGGTTTACCGTCCAGGACAAGGTTTACCGTCCAGGACAAGGTTTACAGTAATCTGTGTCGGGGAAACTCTAAACTCTCTCTAATGTCTTAGTGAGGTGGTGTTTCTGAGAGACTTTGTCAATATTCATTAGTATTTTATGATCAAATGGATGTTTGGTCTGCTTGATCGATCTGGGGTACAAACACCAGTGGAGGCTCGTCAGAGGAGGAAAGGGAGGACCTCAGTACATTTCAGAAAAATGTAAATAGTGAAACATTATAAAAGTTTTCCTTTTTAGATAAAACTTTACTAAATATATTCACGGCACCAAATAATTGATTAAATCACACTGTTTTACCATGAAGATCTACAGTTGCTTCAACAGCACCTTCTTGGCTAGCACCATGGTGTAGCCGTAGGAAAGCTAGTTTCCATCCTCCTCTGGGTACATTGACTTCAATACAAAACCTAGGAGGCTAACGGTTTTCACCCCCTTTCCATAGACTTACACAGTAATTATGACAACGTCCGGAGAACGTCCTCAGAGCTCTTGCATTGTTAACTGACATGTTATCCACTCAAAGGATCAGAGAATGGATCGAGTACTGAAAGCATGAGCTACAGCTAACTAGCACGGCAGTGTATAAACTGTGGTGAGTAGTTGACTCAGAGAGAGAAGGACAATAGTTAAACAGTTTAACAACTTCACTTCTTCCAAAATTAAGGAGAAGCAGAGAGAGGGAGAGCTATCATAGAATATATATTTTTACTTTCACTTTCACTTACTTAGCTGGTGTCAAATGCAGCTAGCTAGTTTAACCTACACGGCAGGTTAGAGCTTTGGGCCAGTTGTCCGAAAGGTTGCTGGATTGAATCCCCGAGCGGACAAGGTAAAAATCTCTTGTTCTTCCCGGGAACAAGGCAGTTAACCCACTGTTCCCTGGTAGGCCACCATTGTAAATAAAGGTTACATTTAAATAAAAAAAACAGCTCAGAGACGGATCCTATGTTAGCTAGCTGGCTATGGCTATCCAACAGAGAGTGATGCTATGTTAGCTAGCTGGCTATGGCTATCCAACAGAGAGGGATGCTATGTTAGCTAGCTGGCTATGGCTATGGCTATCCAACAGAGAGTGATGCTATGTTAGCTAGCTGTCTATGGCTGTCCATCAGAGACGGATGCTATGTTAGCTAGCTGGCTATGGCTATCCAACAGAGAGTGATGCTATGTTAGCTAGCTGTCTATGGCTATCCAACAGAAGGGGTGCTATGTTAGCTAGCTGTCTATGGCTGTCCATCAGAGACGGATGCTATGTTAGCTAGCTGGCTATGGCTATCCAACAGAGAGTGATGCTATGTTAGCTAGCTGTCTATGGCTGTCCATCAGAGACGGATGCTATGTTAGCTAGCTGGCTATGGCTATCCAACAGAGAGTGATGCTATGTTAGCTAGCTGTCTATGGCTATCCAACAGAAGGGGTGCTATGTTAGCTAGCTGGCTATGGCTATCCAACAGAGAGTGATGCTATGTTAGCTAGCTGTCTATGGCTATCCAACAGAAGGGGTGCTATGTTAGCTAGCTGGCTATGGCTATCCAACAGAGAGTGATGCTATGTTAGCTAGCTGTCTATGGCTGTCCATCAGAGACGGATGCTATGTTAGCTAGCTGGCTATGGCTATCCAACAGAGAGTGATGCTATGTTAGCTAGCTGTCTATGGCTATCCAACAGAAGGGGTGCTATGTTAGCTAGCTGGCTATGGCTATCCAACAGAGAGTGATGCTATGTTAGCTAGCTGTCTATGGCTATCCAACAGAAGGGGTGCTATGTTAGCTAGCTGGCTATGGCTGTCCAACAGAGAGTGATGCTTCCAAGGTAAGCTTCTGCTTTTATAAATGTATTGCCACCGGGTCCCGCGAGTGTAACCGCTCAAATGTACTGCATGATTGTAGCGGGTTTTATAACGCGTTAGTTCTTTGTTGACTATGACTGACAAACGATGTAGGCTGTGATTAGTGATTCACGGCCATGATATGAAGGTTTGGAAAGTTTTTTTCCCCCGGTCACATGTGTTGTACACTGAAGTCCACAAGTGAAGGGAAAAGGTGAGAGGACAAGAGCAGTAGATAGATGCGAGAAGGAATTATATATACAACAAGCTGTTCGTATGTGTCTGCTATGACAGTGATCATGCTGTTTGTATGTGGCTGCTATGACAGTGATCATGCTGTTTGTACGTGTCTGCTATGACAGTGGTCATGCTGTTTGTATGTGTCTGCTATGACAGTGATCACTCTGTTTGTATGTGGCTGCTATGACAGTGATCATGCTGTTTGTATGTGTCTGCTATGACAGTGATCATGGTGTTTGTATGTGTCTGCTATGACAGTGATCATGGTGTTTGTATGTGGATGCTATGACAGTGATCATGCTGTTTGTATGTGGCTGCTGTGACAGTGAACTGTGTTTGCGTGTGATCAGGAGTGTATTCATTGCGCCGATACTGTTGAAAAACGTTCCTTAAACGGAAGTAAACTAAATGAAACGAGGATAAACATACCTGAATTTGTCCAGTAGAAACTCTCATGTGCAACTGTTGGACTAATGATGACAGATCAGCTAGATGCAGGCCTGAGTGTGCAAGGCCTTGTTTAATGTTTCACTGTCTGTCACCTTGATTACTCAATCCTCTCGACCTGTGCACCTACTCTGTAAACGTCCATTCATAGGCCAGGCTGGAGCAACCTCGTGATGGATATTAACGTGCCGCCGACCTCCTACGTTTTTTTTAGCAATTCGTCGTGTCTATTTAAATATCGAGGAATATGTCACTTTCCCTGGTCATTAGGTACAACATGAATTTGTGCATGAGGTGCGACTCGAGTTTCGCCTCTCTCTGGTCAGTATCACTGGAGGAAAGATAGGAGAGAACAGGGGACAGTGCTCTCTCTCTCCCTCCCTCCCTCCCTCCCTCCGCTGAGACTAATGCTGTGTTCAAAGCAACTGGAAACTCAGAAATCTCCGACCTCAGTGTGTTCAAGATCTGGGAACTCAGAAATAAACGAGATCCTACTAGAAAAAAGCGTTTTGAACGGTCATCTACCTCGGAAACTGTGACGTCATGATTTTCCCTCGTTCAGTTCCCAGTGTTTCTTGAAAGGGCCATGACATCACATGCAGGTGTCCCGTACCATCAGTCCAGGAAAATAAAAAATATGCTCGATTTATGCTCAGCTGTGCCTCGCAAGTGCTACACCAACGGATCTATTTTGTTATCAAAACTTGAGTGTTGAAATATAATATGTTCTGAGAATAATGATATAGGCAGACCAGTTATATAGCCAAAATTAGGTAATAATGTATTAGGTCGACTGCACAAACATAATTTCTACACAACTGTTTATATTAGCTTCATGTTTAAAAATAAAATCTGAGCAATAGATCTCGGTTTGCTTTTTGACTGTGAAAGTGATCTTGATTGGTTGGTGACCACTGGCTCACCGTACAACGTAACAGACATCTCGGCCGTGGATACCGGGTGTGTTGTGTATTCAGTCCTCTCTCTGTTTCTTCTAGTCTGCCGAAGGGGCTGGTGCCAAGGACGCCTCTAAAGTCACTAAGCAGGAGGTCGCTAAGCAAGAGGTCGCTAAGCAGGAGGTCGCTAAGCAAGAGGTAGGAGCTCTGTGTGTGTGTGTGTGTGTGTGTGTGTGTGTGCAGTGTGTGTGTGCAGTGTGTGTGTGTGCAGTGTACAGTGTGTGTGTTTTACACAACCGCAAACACGCTCATTATGTATGTATCGGATTCACCACACAAACACATACAGGAAACGCTTATACACCCTGATACATGAAGAGGATCTTTATACAAACACACTATCCACACTACCCCTAATACACTACCCCTAGTACACTACCCCTCCACACTACCCCAGTACACTACCCCTAGTACACTACCCCTCCACACTACCCCTAGTACACTACCCTTAGTACACTACCCTTAATACACTACCCCTAGTATACCTACCCCTACTCACTACCCCTCTACACTACCCCTAGTACACTACCCTTAGTACACTACCCCTCCACACTACCCCTAGTACACTACCCCTCCACACTACCCCTAGTACACTACCCCTCCACACTACCCCTAGTACACTACCCCTAGTACACTACCCCTCCACACTACCCCAGTACACTACCCCTAGTACACTACCCCTCCACACTACCCCTAGTACACTACCCCTAGTACACTACCCCTCCACACTACCCCAGTACACTACCCCTAGTGCACTACCCCTCCACACTTCCCTTAGTACACTACCCCTCCACACTACCCCTAGTACACTACCCCTAGTACACTACCCCTCCACACTACCCCTAGTACACTACCCCTCCACACTACCCCTAGTACAATACCCCTAGTATACTTACCCCTAGTACACTACCCCTCCTCACTACACATAGTACACTACCCCTCCACACTACCCCTAGTACACTACCCCTAGTACACAACCCCTAGTATACCTACCCCTAGTACACTACCCCTAGTATACCTCCCCCTAGTACACTACCCCTAATACACCTACCCATAGTACACTACCCCTCCACACTACACATAGTATACCTACCCCTAGTACACTACCCCTGGTACACTACCCCTAGTACACTACTCCTAGTACACTACCTCTGGTATACCTACCCCTAGTACACTATCCCTAGTATACCTACCCCTAGTACACTACCCCTAGTACACTACCCCTAGTATACCTACCCCTAGTATAACTACCCCTCCTCACTACCCCTAGTATCCTACCCCTAGGACCCTACCCCTAGTACACTACCCTTAATACACTACCCCTAGTACTGTACCCCTAGTAGACCTACCCCTAGTACACTACCCCTCCACACTACCCCTCCACACTACCCATAGTACACTACCCCTAGTACACTACCCCTAGTACACTACCCCTCCACACTACCCCTCCACACTACCCCTAGTACCTACCCCTAGTACACTACCCCTAGTACACCTACCCCTAGTGCACTACCCGTCTACACTACCCCTCCACACTAACCCTAGTACACTACCCCTAGTACACTACCCGTCCACACTACCCCTCCACACTACCCCTAGTACACTACCCCTCCACACTACCCATAGTACAATACCCCTCCACACCACCCTTAGTACACTACTCCTCCACACTACCCCTAGTACATTACCCCTCCACACTACCCCTAGTACACTACCCCTCCACACTACCCCTAGTACACTACCCCTCCTCACTACCCCTAGTAAACCTACCCCTAGTATACTACCCCTAGTACACTGCCCCTCCTCACTACCCCTAGTACACTACCCCTCCACACTACCCCTAGTACACTACCCCTCCTCACTACCCCTAGTAAACCTACCCCTAGTACACTACCCCTAGTACACTACCCCTCCTCACTACCCCTAGTATGCTACCCCTAGTACACTACCCCTCCTCACGACCCCTAGTACACTACTCCTCCTCACTACCCCTAGTATACCTACCCCTAGTATACTACCCCTCCTCACTACACATAGTTTACTGCCCCTAGTACACTACCCCTAGTACACTACCCCTCCTCACTACCGCTCTTCACTACCCCTAGTACACTACCCCTCCTCACTACACATAGTTTACTGCCCCTAGTACACTACCCCTAGTACACTACCCCTCTTTACTACCCCTAGTACACTACCCCTCCTCACTACACATAGTATACTACCCCTAGTACACTACCCCTCCTCACTACCCCTAGTACACTAACAGACCCTCAATACACAACTGATATGCCCTCTGTCCCCTCTCCTCCTCTCCCCCTCTCTCTCTCTCCCCCTCTCTCTTGCTGTCTCTCTCTCCCTCTCTCTCTTGCTGTCTCTCTCTCCCTCTCTCTCTTGCTGTCTCTCCCCCTCTCTCTTGCTGTCTCTCTCCCTCTCTCTCTTGCTGTCTCTCTCTCCCTATCTCTCTTGCTGTCTCTCTCTCCCTCTCTCTCTTGCTGTCTCTCTCTCCCTCTCTCTCTTGCTGTCTCCCTCTCTCTCTTGCTGTCTGTCTCTCTCTCCCTCTCTCTCTTGCTGTCTCTCTCTCTCTCCCTCTCTCTCTTGCTGTCTCTCTGCTGTCTCTCCCCCTCTCTCTTGCTGTCTCTCTCCCCCTCTCTCTTGCTGTCTCTCTCACCCTCTCTCTTGCTGTCTCTCTCTCCCCCTCTCTCTCTCTTCTGTAGCCCACCAGACGGTCAGAGAGGTTGTCATCGGTAAGTTTAATCATCCCCTCTTCCTTCCTCCCTCCTCTCTCTCGTCGTTGCTCCACCAGAAGCAGTCTGTGGGTCATAGTTTCTCACTGTCACCAGATATGATATTAGGATCTGAAATCATAACTAGCTAGATATTCAGACAGTGTTCTATTCAGACTGGGTTATAAAGGAGTGTTCTATACAGACTGGGTTATAAAGGAGTGTTCTATTCAGACTGGGTTATAAAGGAGTGTTCTATTCAGACTGGGTTATAAAGGAGTGTTCTATTCAGACTGGGTTATAAAAAAGTGTTCTATTCAGACTGGGTTATAAAGGAGTGTTCTATTCAGACTGGGTTATAAAGGAGTGTTCTATTCAGACTGGGTTATAAAGGAGTGTTCTATTCAGACTGGGTTATAAAGGAGAGTTCTATTCAGACTGGGTTATAAAGGAGAGTTCTATTCAGACTGGGTTATAAAGGAGTGTTCTATTCAGACTGGGTTATAAAGGAGTGTTCTATTCAGACAGTGTTCTATTCAGACTGGGTTATAAAGGAGTGTTCTATTCAGACTGGGTTATAAAGGAGAGTTCTATTCAGACTGGGTTATAAAGGAGAGTTCTATTCAGACTGGGTTATAAAGGAGTGTTCTATTCAGACTGGGTTATAAAGCAACCCAGCAAAGACAGCAAGCTGTCTTCATCGGGGTATCGTGACAGCAAGCCGTCTTCATCGGGGTATCGTGACAGCAAGCCGTCTTCATCGGGGTATCGTGACAGCAAGCCGTCTTTATCGGGGTATCGTTACAGCAAGCCGTCTTCATCGGGATATCGTGACAGCAAGCCGTCTTCACCGGGTATCGTGACAGCAAGCCGTCTTCATCGGGGTATCGTGACAGCAAGCCGTCTTCATCGGGATATCGTGACAGCAAGCCGTCTTCACCGGGTATCGTGACAGCAAGCCGTCTTCATCGGGGTATCGTGACAGCAAGCCGTCTTCATCGGGGTATCGTGACAGCAAGCCGTCTTCATCGGGGTATCGTGACAGCAAGCCGTCTTCATCCGGGTATCGTGACAGCAAGCCGTCTTCATCGGGGTATCGTGACAGCAAGCCGTCTTCATCGGGGTATCGTGACAGCAAGCCGTCTTCATCGGGGTATCGTGACAGCAAGCCGTCTTCATCGGGGTATCGTGACAGCAAGCCGTCTTCATCGGGGTATCGTGACAGCAAGCCGCCTTCATCGGGGTATCGTGACAGCAAGCCGCCTTCATCGGGGTATCGTGACAGCAAGCCGCCTTCATCGGGGTATCGTGACAGCAAGCCGCCTTCATCGGGGTATCGTGACAGCAAGCCGTCTTCATCGGGGTATCGTGACAGCAAGCCGTCTTCATCGGGGTATCGTGACAGCAAGCCGTCTTCATCGGGGTATCGTGACAGCAAGCCCTCTTTATCGGGGTATCGTGACAGCAAGCCGTCTTTATCGGGGCATCGTTACAGCAAGCCGTCTTCATCGGGGCATCGTGACAGCAAGCCGTCTTCATCGGGGTATCGTGACAGCAAGCCGTCTTCACCGGGTATCGTGACAGCAAGCCGTCTTCATCGGGGTATCGTGACAGCAAGCCGTCTTCATCGGGGTATCGTGACAGCAAGCCCTCTTTATCGGGGTATCGTGACAGCAAGCCGTCTTTATCGGGGTATCGTTACAGCAAGCCGTCTTCATCGGGGCATCGTGACAGCAAGCCGTCTTCATCGGGGCATCGTGACAGCAAGCCGTCTTCACCGGGTATCGTGACAGCAAGCCGTCTTCATCGGGGTATCGTGACAGCAAGCCGTCTTCATCGGGGTATCGTGACAGCAAGCCGTCTTCATCGGGGTATCGTGACAGCAAGCCGTCTTCATCGGGGTATCGTGACAGAATTCAGTGTTGTAAAGGTGGTGGGGGGAAAAGGTCCCTGCAGGTTGCTTCTGGTCCTGCGCTTGTTTTCTCTCTCTCGTCCTCATTTCCTTTACCAGACTTGATATCTATCTGTTCTGTTCATCCTCGGTCTGTCGTGATTTCACTGTCTTCAAGCATGGCGCACATGGGCCGGATCTCAAACTGCAGCATATTCCCTTTGTAGTGCACTATTGTTGACCCCATAAAGAATAGGGTTTCATTTGGGACACATGGTCTTGGTAACTTCAGCTTGTTGTGAACGTTAGCCCTTCATCATTAACATGTTTATATAACACATTATTACAGCCTTGTTTATATATCGCATTATTACAGCCATGTTTATATGATGCATTATTACAGCCATGTTAATATAACGCATTATTACAGCCATGTTTATATGATGCATTATTACAGCCATGTTTATATGACGCATTATCACAGCCATGTTTATATGACGCATTATCACAGCCATGTTTATATGATGCATTATTACAGCCATGTTTATATGATGCATTATTACAGCCATGTTTATATGATGCATTATTACAGCCATGTTTATATGATGCATTATCACAGCCATGTTTATATGATGCATTATCACAGCCATGTTTATATAACACATTATCACAGCCATGTTTATATAACACATTATCACAGCCATGTTTATATAATGCATTATTACAGCCATGTTTATATTATGCATTATTACAGCCATGTTTATATGATGCATTATTACAGCCATGTTTATATGATGCATTATTACAGCCATGTTTATATGATGCATTATCACAGCCATGTTTATATGATGCATTATTACAGCCATGTTTATATGATGCATTATCACAGCCATGTTTATATAACGCATTATTACAGCCATGTTAATACATTACCTTATCTCAATATTACTATTATAGCTGATTATGTGATCAGGTTATTACAGATTTTTAACCAACAGGTTCTCACGGCTTTATTTTAGTCACTTTAATAACGAAAGGATCCAATGATAGTCTTCCCTGTTTACATAATGATGATATGTTAAATATACTGTTAAGTTAAATATGTTAAATATACTTTTAAGTTCGCATTGATTAAGCTGTCTGTACGTACCTTCAGCTGAGGTGTTGCCGTCTACTAGTGGGTATTGTATGGCCTCCCCTATAGCCCACAATGCACTATTGTTCAGGTTATACATATATTCCTATGCTAAGCTATTTCTATGGTGTTTTCCCATTGTCTTTGCTAAGCTAAGTTTATAGAAATGCTCCATTCTCTCAGCTAAGCTAATTCCATTGAAATGTCCAATCCACTCAGCTGAGCTAATTCTATAGAAATGCCCCATTCTAAACTAAGATAATTGTATGGTGTTTCCCACTTTTTGTGCTAGGCTAAGCTAAACTAAGCTAATTCTATAGCGTTCCCCCACTCTTTAACTAGGCTAATGCTAAAGCTAATGGCTCTCTCTCTCTGACCTACAGAAACCAGCTCCTCCCAAACCGGTTGAGGTCAAGCCTAAGAAGGCTATCGCCAAGGTAATGCCATCGAGCACACACACACTGTCCAGGTGTTAAAGTGCGTTTCCATAAATGCATGTTGTGTTTGTTTTAAAGTCTCAAAGTTTCTGTCCATTTGAATGTTCTCAGAGCTGTTTTTAATTGGTTGTGTCTGTCCTCTGTTGGGATTGGTAGTCTCTGTTTCTATGCTGTGTTCTGATTGGCTCTGTCTGCCTAGAAGCCGGTGGACAAGGTGGACGACAAGGCCATGAAGGGAAAGAAAGGAGGCGCTAAGTTGAAGAGGGAGGATGGCCCCTCCCATAACCGACAGACTCTTACAGAGGTACGCTAGGCCACACCTCCATCAGAGAATGTAGAGGAGATACGCTAGGCCACACCTCCATCAAAGGATGTAGAGGAGGTACGCTAGGCCACACCTCCATCAGAGAATGTAGATGAGATACGCTAGGCCACACCTCCATCAAAGGATGTAGAGGAGGTACGCTAGGCCACACCTCCATCAGAGGAGGGGGGCTGGTTGTGGGATTATAATCATCTAACATGTCTTCCTTCAATGTTCTCCCTGTCTCTCTCTCACACACACACACACACGCACACCCACGCACACACACACACACACACAGATCTGTGTGTCTCGCTCCAGTGTCAGTGTGACCTACTACAGAAGTCTTGCTCCCTACTCCATGTCTGTCAGAGGACCGAGTGAGACAGTCCGAGTCAACGGTATGACAGACAGACCGACAGAGTGCTGTGGATTTGAACCAGAGTTGTTAGGGGGTCTCCCAAATGGCACTCTATTCCCTCCGTAGAGCATTACTTTAGACCTAGCCATAGACCTAGCCATAGACCTAGCCATAGACCTAGGCCTAGCCATAGACATAGCCATAGACATAGACCTAGCCATAGACCTAGGCCTAGACATAGCCATAGACCTAGACATAGACCTAGACATAGACATAGATATAGACATAGACCTAGCCATAGATCTAGCCCTAGACCTAGGCCTAGACATAGACATAGACATAGACCTAGCCATAGATCTAGCCCTAGACCTAGGCCTAGACATAGACATAGACATAGACCTAGCCATAGACCTAGGCCTAGCCATAGACATAGACATAGCCATAGACCTAGCCATAGATCTAGCCCTAGACCTAGGCATAGACATAGACATAGCCATAGACCTAGCCCTAGACCTAGGCATAGACATAGGGAACGGAGTCCGATTTGGGATGCGGTTTGTGTGATTTAACCACTGTGTGTTGTAAACTGAGTGTGTGATTTAACCACTGTGTGTGTGGGCACTAACATTGTATGAAATGTGTGTGTGTGTGTGTGTTCTCACTCTTCAGTATGTACAGTCTGTTAACACATCAGGATCACTAGTGATGCTACTAACTAGCCAGCAGGACCAGACCAGTCTTTTCCTCGGCCATGGAACTAGGTTGTCACTAGCTAAATTAATAATAATAATAATAATATATATTATCACTGTGTAATGTGATGTATTACAAGGGTCATAGTAGTACGACAGTCCCTCTTCACCTCTTACTGCTCTAATTACGTTGGTAACCAGTTTATAATAGCAATAAAGCACCTCCGGGTTTGTGGTATATTGGCCAATATACCACACTTCCCCAGGCCTTATTCTTTAATTGTGTAATTGAATTGTCAATTTTTCTGTATAAATAGCCTCTAAAATATTTAAGTGTAATGTCCTGATAAGCCAGTGTTTGGACGATATATTGACGCTGGTGTTGTTGGGCCCGAGAAGTCAAACCATGCCAATATATCTTCCAAATGCAGTCTTCGTGGGCATTATCCCTTTTATACAGTGGGTTACCAACATATTCAAATAATGATTGACATATTTTAATTAAATAGTTATTTTGATGAATTTCTTCATAACATTTCATCCTGCCACCAGATATAGTCCCGACACAAATCTAGGGTTGTTACTCAAGCCGGATGGTCATTCGTTCTCTTATCGGTTCGGTTGCCAGAGACGCGACCCAGTCGTTCAGTATCTATGGACGCGACCCAGTCGTTCAGTATATATGGACGCGACCCAGTCGTTCAGTATCTATGGACTTGACCCAGTCGTTCAGTATCCAGTCGTTCAGTATCTATGGGCGCGACCCAGTCGTTCAGTATTTATGGACTCGACCCAGTCGTTCAGTATCTATGGACTCGACCCAGTCGTTCAGTATCTGTGGACGCGACCCAGTCGTTCAGTATCTATGGACTCGACCCAGTCGTTCAGTATCTATGGACGCGACCCAGTCGTTCAGTATCCAGTCGTTCAGTATCTATGGACGCGACCCAGTCGTTCAGTATCTATGGACTCGACCCAGTCGTTCAGTATCTATGGACTCGACCCAGTCGTTCAGTATCTATGGACGCGACCCAGTCGTTCAGTATCTATGGACTCGACCCAGTCGTTCAGTATCTATGGACTTGACCCAGTCGTTCAGTATCCAGTCGTTCAGTATCTATGGACGCGACCCAGTCATTCAGTATCTATGGACTCGACCCAGTCGTTCAGTATCTATGGACTCGACCCAGTCGTTCAGTATCTATGGACGCGACCCAGTCGTTCAGTATCTATGGACGCGACCCAGTCGTTCAGTATCTATGGTCGCGACCCAGTCGTTCAGTATCTATGGACGCGACCCAGTCGTTCAGTATCTATGGACTCGACCCAGTCGTTCAGTATCTATGGACTCGACCCAGTCGTTCAGTATCTATGGACGCGACCCAGTCGTTCAGTATCTATGGACTCGACCCAGTCGTTCAGTATCTATGGACGCGACCCAGTCGTTCAGTATCCAGTCGTTCAGTATCTATGGACGCGACCCAGTCGTTCAGTATCTATGGACTCGACCCAGTCGTTCAGTATCTATGGACTCGACCCAGTCGTTCAGTATCTATGGACGCGACCCAGTCGTTCAGTATCTATGGACTCGACCCAGTCGTTCAGTATCTATGGACTTGACCCAGTCGTTCAGTATCCAGTCGTTCAGTATCTATGGTCGCGACCCAGTCATTCAGTATCTATGGACTCGACCCAGTCGTTCAGTATCTATGGACTCGACCCAGTCGTTCAGTATCTATGGACGCGACCCAGTCGTTCAGTATCTATGGACATCTATGGTCGCGACCCAGTCGTTCAGTATCTATGGACGCAACCCAGTCGTTCAGTATCTATGGACTCGACCCAGTCGTTCAGTATCTATGGACTCGACCCAGTCGTTCAGTATCTATGGACGCGACCCAGTCGTTCAGTATCTATGGACTCGACCCAGTCGTTCAGTATCTATGGACGCGACCCAGTCGTTCAGTATCCAGTCGTTCAGTATCTATGGACGCGACCCAGTCGTTCAGTATCTATGGACTCGACCCAGTCGTTCAGTATCTATGGACTCGACCCAGTCGTTCAGTATCTATGGACGCGACCCAGTCGTTCAGTATCTATGGACTCGACCCAGTCGTTCAGTATCTATGGACTTGACCCAGTCGTTCAGTATCCAGTCGTTCAGTATCTATGGACGCGACCTAGTCATTCAGTATCTATGGACTCGACCCAGTCGTTCAGTATCTATGGACTCGACCCAGTCGTTCAGTATCTATGGACGCGACCCAGTCGTTCAGTATCTATGGACGCGACCCAGTCGTTCAGTATCTATGGTCGCGACCCAGTCATTCAGTATCTATGGACTAGACCCAGTCGTTCAGTATCCAGTCGTTTAGTATCTATGGACTAGACCCAGTCGTTCAGTATCCAGTCGTTCAGTATCTATGGACGCGACCCAGTCGTTCAGTATCTATGGACGCGACCCAGTCGTTCAGTATCTATGGACTCGACCCAGTCGTTCAGTATCTATGGACTCGACCCAGTTTTCAGTATCTATGGACTCGACCCAGTCGTTCAGTATCTATGGACGCGACCCAGTCGTTCAGTATCTATGGTCTCGACCCAGTCGTTCAGTATCTATGGACGCGACCCAGTCTTTCAGTATCTATGGACGCGAACCAGTCGTTCGTTCTAAATGTTCCATTGTCATACTGACTGGAAACGTTCCTATCCTTTGCTTGTTAGCTAGTCAACTACAGCTAATTTACAGTCAAATAGTGCAGCCAGAATAACATCAAAGTAGCGGCATCTGTTTAAGGTGTTTTCCAGTGACATTTATTTGGATACATCCATAACAATGAGCTAATGAGGCGCGATTTCGCCTGGCATAGAACATGTGCTCTCTCAGAGGAGCCAACAACACAGCTACAGTAACTCAATCACTTTAAACTGAAGCTGGAAATACTGCAAACTAGGTGCACTTCGCATTTCTTTGTATATATCCATAAAAATGATACCAGCTGATTCATGATTTCGACTGGCTGAGAAACGCTGCCTGCCTGTCTGTCTCGTACCGACTTCCGACATGTATATTACTATGGGACAGCTGGTGATCCAATTTGAATATTGAAACAATGTTGCAAATGTCGGAGAGACAGACAGCAAGGTTTATACAAATGTTGAAAACTAAATGTTGGTCGAAAAAGAAATGTGAGACAATGTCTAGATGCTTTTTATAGTGGAGATCAAGTTTATAAATTGCCTGGTTGGGCTGAGGAGGCAGTGTATTGCAGCAGTCAGATGGAACAGAGTGAATAAGCATTTTAAAGTAATAGATTTAACCGGTGGTAACTTGTGGAGTAGACACCGCCTGGAATGTGATTTTAACCAATCAGCATACAGGATTAGAAGCACCCATTGTATAAATGCAAATAGACAATACCTGTAAATGTCATTGTTATCTTGGAAAGCTGTGAGTGCTATTATATGATACTATATCAGTACTTGTTGCATTTCCAACTTGTTTAAGTCAGCCAGTGTATGGCTGTGGTTTGACTGCATATGAATGGGTTGAATGGAATGTTGGCATATTTTTTTATTTAACCTTTTATTAACTAGGCAAGTCAGTTAATAACAAATTCTTATTTACAATGACGACCTACCCCGGCCAAATCCAGTCGACGCTGGGCCAATTGTGCGCCGCCCTATGGGACTCCCAATCACAGCCGGATGTGATACCGCCTGGATTTGAGCCAGGGACTGTAGTGACGCCTCTTGCACTAAGATGAGGTGCCTTAGACCGCTGTGCCTCTCAGGAGCCCTTTGGAATATTGGCAGTTACAAAATAATTAGTGGAGTCATTCATTTAAAACTCTGGCTAGCTGGCTAACAAACATACAGTGTAGATAAATTCTTCAAATTCATTATTTTACACTATCTTATCACAGCACTGGCAAACCATGGTTGACCAACTCCCTGACCATCATGGCTGACCTTTATCCCATCATAAGAAGGTTCATGTCCATTCTAGTGTTCTGATTCCTAATTCTATGTGTTTGTGTCTGTCTGCAGGAGACTGAGGCTGTGGGGGCGGGGTCTGACGAGGAGAAGGAATGAGGAAATTGGGGGTGTGTCTTTCTCGGACTTCTCCCAAACCGGTACCATGGAAACAAAGAAAGGATCTTTTTTTACGAGGATTTTGTAAAATGCTGAATTTTTTGGGGTCCTGTGATATTAGCGAAGATAAACCAACACCCCACGTCCACACTCCTTGCAGTTCTATCACTCTCTCTCTTTTCCAATCCTTTCCTCCCTCTCTTCCATTTTGTTGTTTTACTCCTCTCCCTCTCTTTCTCCTCAACCTTTTCTTGAAAGACAGAATGAAGTGACATGTTTTTAAAAAATGGCTGCAACTATTCTTCCTCTGGCAGTGGGAGGAGCCTCACAGGGTCACCATTATAATGTGTCTCACGTCCTTTCTAAATGATGACGTCATATCCTCTCTACTAAGATAGCTCTTTTTGATGACATCACTGTAAATCATCTCCCGGCTATGACATCAGAGACCCAGGGGTCAAACTAGGCTCCTATGGCATCACAGGTGACCTTTGACCCTGAACTGAGGTGTTGCCATGGAGAATATTTGCGGCTTTTTAAGCAGATGTAGAAAAGTTTGAGAATTGTCACTCCTGTGTTTGAAACTGGCAGAGCAGTGGCATAGCAATAACAAGTGGTGTTTCAGTTCTAGAACGCTGTGGATTCTAGAACCTCTCTGAGTTCCACCCTGCCTGGGGGAAAACATTATTTTGAAATAAAAGCTGAAAGTTGAAGTCTTGTGAGTAGCGTGTGTTTTGTCTCTCTGCCCAGTACATCACTGGGGCCAAACTTCCTGCCATCCAGGACCTCTATACAAGGCGGTGTCAAAGGCCCCAAAAATTGTCAAAGACTAGAGCCACCTTAGTCATAGACTGTTCTCTCTGATACCGCACGGCAAGCGGTACCGGAGCACCAGGTCCAAAGGGCTTCTTAACACCTTCTACCCCAAAGCCATAAGACTGCTGAACAATTAATAAAATGGCCACCGGACTATTTAAAATTGACCCCCAACCCCCTGATTCTACAGTACAACATCACCACCTGATTCTACAGTACAACATCATCACCTGATTCTACAGTACAACATCACCACCTGATTCTACAGTACAACATCACCTGATTCTACAGTACAACATCACCTGATTCTACAATACAACATCACCACCTGATTCTACATTACAACATCACCTGATTCTACAGTACAACATCACCTGATTCTACAATACAACATCACCACCTGATTCTACAGTACAACATCACCACCTGATTCTACAGTACAACATCACCTGATTCTACAATACAACATCACCTGATTCTACAATACAACATCACCACCTGATTCTACAGTACAACACCACCTGATTCTACAGTACAACATCACCACCTGATTCTACAGTACAACATCACCTGATTCTACAATACAACATCACCTGATTCTACAATACAACATCACCTGATTCTACAATACAACATCACCACCTGATTCTACAATACAACATCATCACTTGATTCTACAGTACAACATCATCACCTGATTATACAGTACAACATCATCACCTGATTCTACAGTACAACATCATCACCTGATTCTACAGTACAACATCACCACCTGATTCTACAGTACAACATCATCACCTGATTCTACAGTACAACATCATCACCTGATTCTACAGTACAACATCACCACCTGATTCTACAGTACAACATCACCACCTGATTCTACAGTACAACATCATCACCTGATTCTACAGTACAACATCACCACCTGATTCTACAGTACAACATCACCTGATTCTACAGTACATCATCACCTGATTCTACAGTACAACATCATCACCTGATTCTACAGTACAACATCATCACCTGATTATACAGTATAACATCATCACCTGATTATACAGTACAACATCATCACCTGATTCTACAGTACAACATCATCACCTGATTCTACAGTACAACATCATCACCTGATTCTACAGTACAACATCACCACCTGATTCTACAGTACAACATCATCACCTGATTCTACAGTACAACATCATCACCTGATTCTACAGTACAACATCACCACCTGATTCTACAGTACAACATCACCACCTGATTCTACAGTACAACATCATCACCTGATTCTACAGTACAACATCACCACCTGATTCTACAGTACAACATCACCTGATTCTACAGTACATCATCACCTGATTCTACAGTACAACATCATCACCTGATTCTACAGTACAACATCATCACCTGATTATACAGTATAACATCATCACCTGATTATACAGTACAACATCATCACCTGATTCTACAGTACAACATCATCACCTGATTCTACAATACAACATCACCTGATTCTACAGTACAACATCATCACCTGATTCTACAGTACAACATCACCTGATTCTACAGTACAACATCACCTGATTCTACAATACAACATCACCTGATTCTACAGTACAACATCACCTGATTCTACAATACAACAACATCACCTGATTCTACAGTACAACATCACCTGATTCTACAGTACAACATCACCTGATTCTACAGTACAACATCACCTGATTCTACAATACAACATCATCACCTGATTCTACAGTACAACATCACCTGATTCTACAGTACAACATCACCTGATTCTACAATACAACATCACCACCTGATTCTACAGTACAACATCACCTGATTCTACAGTACAACATCATCACCTGATTCTACAGTACATCATCACCTGATTCTACAGTACAACATCACCTGATTCTACAGTACAACATCACCTGATTCTACAGTACAACATCATCACCTGATTCTACAGTACAACATCATCACCTGATTCTACAATACAACATCATCACCTGATTCTACAGTACAACATCATCACCTGATTCTACAGTACAACATCACCACCTGATTCTACAGTACAACATCACCTGATTCTACAGTACAACATCATCACCTGATTCTACAGTACAACATCACCTGATTCTACAGTACAACATCATCACCTGATTCTACAGTACAACATCACCTGATTCTACAGTACAACATCATCACCTGATTCTACAGTACAACATCATCACCTGATTCTACAGTACAACACCACCTGATTCTACAGTACAACATCACCTGATTCTACAGTACAACATCACCTGATTCTACAGTACAACATCATCACCTGATTCTACAATACAACATCATCACCTGATTCTACAGTACAACATCATCACCTGATTCTACAGTACAACATCACCTGATTCTACAGTACAACATCATCACCTGATTCTACAGTACAACATCATCACCTGATTCTACAGTACAACCTCACCACCTGATTCTACAATACAACATCATCACCTGATTCTACAGTACAACATCATCACCTGATTCTACAGTACAACATCACCTGATTCTACAGTACAACATCACCACCTGATTCTACAATACAACAACATCACCTGATTCTACAGTACAACACCACCTGATTCTACAGTACAACATCACCACCTGATTCTACAGTACAACATCACCTGATTCTACAGTACAACATCACCTGATTCTACAGTACAACATCATCACCTGATTCTACAGTACAACATCACCACCTGATTCTACAGTACAACATCACCTGATTCTACAGTACAACATCACCTGATTCTACAGTACAACATCACCACCTGATTCTACAGTACAACATCACCCCCTGATTCTACAGTACAACATCATCACCTGATTCTACAGTACAACATCATCACCTGATTCTACAGTACAACATCATCACCTGATTCTACAATACAACATCATCACCTGATTCTACAGTACAACATCACCACCTGATTCTACAGTACAACATCACCTGATTCTACAGTACAACATCACCACCTGATTCTACAGTACAACATCACCCCCTGATTCTACAGTACAACATCACCTGATTCTATAGTACAACATCATCACCTGATTCTACAGTACAACATCACCTGATTCTACAGTACAACATCACCACCTGATTCTACAGTACAACATCACCACCTGATTCTACAGTACAACATCACCTGATTCTACAGTACAACATCATCACCTGATTCTACAGTACAACATCACCTGATTCTACAGTACAACATCATCACTTGATTCTACAGTACAACATCATCACCTGATTCTAAAGTACAACATCATCACTTGATTCTACAGTACAACATCATCACCTGATTCTAAAATACAACATCATCACCTGATTCTACAGTACAACATCATCACTTGATTCTACAGTACAACATCACCACCTGATTCTACAGTACAACATCATCACCTGATTCTACAGTACAACATCACCACCTGATTCTACAATACAACATCCTCGCCTGATTCTACAGTACAACATCATCACCTGATTCGCCAGTATAATTTCACCTGATAGATCTAGATGGTCCGTAAAAATGTAATAGAGACAGTAGCTCTAGCTGGTCTGTCATAATATGATAGAGACAGTAGATCTAGCTGGTCTGTCATAATATAATAGACACAGTAGATCTAGCTGGTCTGTCATAATATATGAGAGAAAGTAGATCTAGCTGGTCTGTCATAATATAATAGAGACAGTAGATCTAGCTGGTCTGTCATAATATAATAGAAACAGTAGATCTAGCTGGTCTGTCATAATATAATAGAGACAGTAGCTCTAGCTGGTCTGTCATAATATAATAGAGAGAGTAGATCTAGATGGTCTGTCATACTATAATAGAGACAGTAGATCTAGCTGGTCTGTCATGATTTAATAGAGACATTAGATCTAGCTGGTCTGTCATAATATAATAGAGACAGTAGATCTAGCTGGTCTGTCATAATATAATAGAGACAGTAGATCTAGCTGGTCTGTCATAATATATAAGAGACAGTATATCTAGCTGGTCTGTCATAATATAATAGAGACAGTAGATCTATCTGGTCTGTCATAATATAATAGAGACATTAGATCTAGCTGGTATGTCATAATATAACAGTGACAGTAGATTTAGCTTGTATGTCATAATATAATAGAGACAGTAGATCTAGCTAGTCTGTCATAATATAATAGAAGTAGTAGATCTAGCTGGTCTCTCATACTATAATAGAGACAGTAGATCTAGCTTGTCTGTCATAATATAATAGAGACTGTAGATCGAGCTGGTCTGTCATAATATAATAGAGACAGTAGAATGAGCTTGTCTGTCAAAATATAATAGAGACAGTACAAATACCTGGTCTGTCATAATATAATAGAGACAGTAGATCTAGCTGGTCTGTCATAATATAATAGAGAGATTAGATCTAGCTGGTCTGTCATGATTTAATAGAGACATTAGATCTAGCTGGTCTGTCATAATATAATAGAGACAGTAGATCTAGCTGGTCTGTCATAATATAATAGAGACAGTAGATCTAGCTGGTCTGTCATAATATAATAGAGACAGTAGCTCTAGCTGGTCTGTCATAATATAATAGAGACAGTAGATCTAGCTGGTCTGTCATAATATAACAGAGACAGTAGATCTAGCTGGTCTGTCATAATATAATAGAGACAGTAGCTCTAGCTGGTCTGTCATATTATAATAGAGAAAGTAGATCTAGCTGGTCTGTCATAATATAATAGAGACAGTAGAATGAGCAAGTCTGTCAAAATATAATAGAGAAAGTACAAATACCTGGTCTGTCATAATATAATAGAGACAGTAGATGTAGCTGGTCTGTCATAATATAATAGAAGTAGTAGATCTAGCTGGTCTCTCATACTATAATAGAGACAGTAGATCTAGCTGGTCTGTCATAATATAATAGAGACAGTAGATCGAGCTGGTCTGTCATACTATAATAGAGACAGTAGAATGAGCTGTTCTGTCATGATTTAATAGAGACGTTAGATCTAGCTGGTCTGTCATAATATAATAGAGACAGTACATCTAGCTGGTCTGTCATAATATAATAGAGACAGTAGCTCAGCTGGTCTGTCATAATATAATAGAGACAGTACATCTAGCTGGTCTGTCATAATATAATAGAGACAGTAGATCTAGCTGGTCTGTCATAATATAATAGAGACAGTAGCTCAGCTGGTCTGTTATAATATAATAGAGACAGTAGATCTAGCTGGTCTGTCATAATATAATAGAGACAGTAGATCTAGCTGGTCTGTCATAATATAATAGAGACAGTAGATCTAGCATAATATAATAGAGACAGTAGCTCTAGCTGGTCTGTCATATTATAATAGAGACAGTAGATCTGGCTGGTCTGTCATAATATAACAGAGACAGTAGATCTAGCTAGTCTGTCATAATATAATAGAAACATTAGATCTAGCTGGTCTGTCATGATTCAATAGAGACATTAGATCTAGCTGGTCTGTCATAATATAATAGAGACAGTAGATCTAGCTGGTCTGTCATAATATAATAGAGACAGTAGATCTAGCTGGTCTGTCATAATATAATAGAGACAGTAGATCTAGCATAATATAATAGAGACAGTAGCTCTAGCTGGTCTGTCATAATATAATAGAGACAGTAGATCTAGCTGGTCTGTCATAATATAACAGAGACAGTAGATCTAGCTAGTCTGTCATAATATAATAGAGACAGTAGATCGAGCTGTTCTGTCATAATATAATAGAGACAGTAGAATGAGCTGTTCTGTCAAAATATAATAGAGACAGTACAAATACCTGGTCTGTCATAATATAATAGAGACAGTAGATCTAGCTGGTCTGTCATAATATAATAAAGAGAGAGTAGATCTAGCTGGTCTGTCATAATATAATAGAGACGATCTAGCTGGTCCGTCATGATTTAATAGAGACGTTAGATCTAGCTGGTCTGTCATAATATAATAGAGACAGCACATCTAGCTGGTCTGTCATAATATAATAGAGACAGTAGATCGAGCTGGTCTGTCATAATATAATAGAGACAGTAGCTCAGCTGGTCTGTCATAATATAACAGAGACAGTAGATCTAGCTGGTCTGTCATAATATAATAGAGACAGTAGATCTAGCTGGTCTGTCATAATATAATAGAGACAGTAGATCTAGCATAATATAATAGAGACAGTAGCTCTAGCTGGTCTGTCATAATATAATAGAGACAGTAGATCTAGCTGGTCTGTCATAATATAACAGAGACAGTAGATCTAGCTGGTATGTCATATTATAATAGAGCCAGTAGATCTAGCTGGTCTGTCATTATATAACAGAGACAGTAGATCTAGCTAGTCTGTCATAATATAATAGAGACAGTAGATCTAGCTGGTATGTCATTAAATAATAGAGACAGTAGATCTAGCCGGTCTGTCATAATATAACAGAGACAGTAGATCTAGCTGGTCTGTCATATTATAATAGAGACAGTAGATCTAGCTGGTCTGTCATAATACAATAGACACAGTAGATCTATCTGGTCTTTCATAATATAATAGACACAGTAGATCTAGCTGGTCTGTCATGATATAATAGAAACATTAGATCTAGCTGGTCTGCCATGATTCAATAGAGACATTATATCTAGCTGGTCTGTCATAATATAATAGAGACAGTAGATCTAGCTGGTCTGTCATAATATAATAGAGACAGTAGATCTAGCATAATATAATAGAAACAGTAGCTCTAGCTGGTCTGTCATAATATAATAGAGACAGTAGATCTAGCTGGTCTGTCATGATATAATAGAAACATTAGATCTAGCTGGTCTGCCATGATTCAATAGAGACATTAGATCTAGCTGGTCTGTCATAATATAATAGAGATAGTAGATCTAGCTGGTCTGTCATAATATAATAGAGACAGTAGACCTAGCATAATATAATAGAGACAGTAGCTCTAGCTGGTCTGTCATAATATAATAGAGACAGTAGATCTAGCTGGTCTGTCATAATATAATAGACACAGTAGATCTAGCTGGTCTGTCATAATATATGAGAGAAAGTAGATCTAGCTGGTCTGTCATAATATAATAGAGACAGTAGATCTAGCTCGTCTGTCATAATATAATAGAAACAGTAGATCTAGCTGGTCTGTCATAATATAATAGAGACAGTAGCTCTAGCTGGTCTGTCATAATATAATAGAGAGAGTAGATCTAGATGGTCTGTCATACTATAATAGAGACAGTAGATCTAGCTGGTCTGTCATGATTTAATAGAGACATTAGATCTAGCTGGTCTGTCATAATATAATAGAGACAGTAGATCTAGCTGGTCTTTCATAATATAATAGAGACAGTAGAACTAGCTGGTCTGTCATAATATAATAGAGACAGTAGATCTAGCTAGTCTGTCATAATATAATAGAAGTAGTAGATCTAGCTGGTCTCTCATACTATAATAGCGACAGTAGATCTAGCTGGTCTGTCATAATATAATAGAGACTGTAGATCGAGCTGGTCTGTCATAATATAATAGAGACAGTAGAATGAGCTTGTCTGTCAAAATATAATAGAGACAGTACAAATACCTGGTCTGTCATAATATAATAGAGACAGTAGATCTAGCTGGTCTGTCATAATATAATAGAGAGATTAGATCTAGCTGGTCTGTCATGATTTAATAGAGACATTAGATCTAGCTGGTCTGTCATAATATAATAGAGACAGTAGATCTAGCTGGTCTGTCATAATATAATAGAGACAGTAGATCTAGCTGGTCTGTCATAATATAATAGAGACAGTAGCTCTAGCTGGTCTGTCATAATATAATAGAGACAGTAGATCTAGCTGGTCTGTCATAATATAACAGAGACAGTAGATCTAGCTGGTCTGTCATAATATAATAGAGACAGTAGCTCTAGCTGGTCTGTCATATTATAATAGAGAAAGTAGATCTAGCTGGTCTGTCATAATATAATAGAGACAGTAGAATGAGCTGGTCTGTCATAATATAACAGAGACAGTAGATCTAGCTGGTCTGTCATAATATAATAGAGACAGTAGCTCTAGCTGGTCTGTCATATTATAATAGAGAAAGTAGATCTACCTGGTCTGTCATAATATAATAGAGACAGTAGATCTAGCTAGTCTGTCATAATATAATAGAGACAGCTGTTCTGATCGAGCTGTTCTGTCATAATATAATAGAGACAGTAGAATGAGCTGTTCTGTCAAAATATAATAGAGACAGTACAAATACCTGGTCTGTCATAATATAATAGAGACAGTAGATCTAGCTGGTCTGTCATAATATAATAAAGAGAGAGTAGATCTAGCTGGTCTGTCATAATATAATAGAGACAATCTAGCTGGTCCGTCATGATTTAATAGAGACGTTAGATCTAGCTGGTCTGTAATAATATAATAGAGACAGCACATCTAGCTGGTCTGTCATAATATAATAGAGACAGTAGATCGAGCTGGTCTGTCATAATATAATAGAGACAGTAGCTCAGCTGGTCTGTCATAATATAATAGAGACAGTAGATCTAGCTGGTCTGTCATAATATAATAGAGACAGTAGATCTAGCTGGTCTGTCATAATATAATAGAGACAGTAGATCTAGCATAATATAATAGAGACAGTAGCTCTAGCTGGTCTGTCATATTATAATAGAGACAGTAGATCTGGCTGGTCTGTCATAATATAACAGAGACAGTAGATCTAGCTAGTCTGTCATAATATAATAGAAACATTAGATCTTGCTGGTCTGTCATGATTCAATAGAGACATTAGATCTAGCTGGTCTGTCATAATATAATAGAGACAGTAGATCTAGCTGGTCTGTCATAATATAATAGAGACAGTAGATCTAGCTGGTCTGTCATAATATAATAGAGACAGTAGATCTAGCATAATATAATAGAGACAGTAGCTCTAGCTGGTCTGTCATAATATAATAGAGACAGTAGATCTAGCTGGTCTGTCATAATATAACAGAGACAGTAGATCTAGCTGGTCTGTCATATTATAATAGAGACAGTAGATCTAGCTGGTCTGTCATAATATAACAGAGACAGTAGATCTAGCTGGTATGTCATTAAATAATAGAGACAGTAGATCTAGCCGGTCTGTCATAATATAGCAGAGACAGTAGATCTAGCTGGTCTGTCATATTATAATAGAGACAGTAGATCTAGCTGGTCTGTCATAATATAATAGACACAGTAGATCTATCTGATCTTTCATAATATAATAGACACAGTAGATCTAGCTGGTCTGTCATGATATAATAGAAACATTAGATCTAGCTGGTCTGCCATGATTCAATAGAGACATTATATCTAGCTGGTCTGTCATAATATAATAGAGACAGTAGATCTAGCTGGTCTGTCATAATATAATAGAGACAGTAGATCTAGCATACTATAATAGAGACAGTAGCTCTAGCTGGTCTGTCATAATATAATAGAGACAGTAGATCTAGCTGGTCTGTCATGATATAATAGAAACATTAGATCTAGCTGGTCTGCCATGATTCAATAGAGACATTAGATCTAGCTGGTCTGTCATAATATAATAGAGATAGTAGATCTAGCTGGTCTGTCATAATATAATAGAGACAGTAGATCTAGCATAATATAATAGAGACAGTAGCTCTAGCTGGTCTGTCATAATATAATAGAGACAGTAGATCTAGCTGGTCTGTCATAATATAACAGAGACAGTAGATCTAGCTGGTCTGTCATATTATAATAGAGACAGTAGATCAAGCTGGTCTGTCATAATATAACAGAGACAGTAGATCTAGCTGGTCTGTCATAATATAATAGACACAGTAGATCTAGCTGGTCTGACATAATATCATAGAGACAGTAGATCTAGCTCGTCTGTCATATTATAATAGAGACAGTAGATCTAGCTGGTCTGTCATAATATAATAGAGACAGTGCATCTAGCTGGTCTAACATAATATAATAGAGACAGTAGATCTAGCATAATATAATAGAGACAGTAGCTCTAGCTGGTCTGTCATAATATAATAGAGACAGTAGCTCTAGCTGGTCTGTCATAATATAACAGAGACAGTAGATCTAGCTGGTCTGTCATATTATAATAGAGACAGTAGATCTAGCTGGTCTGTCATAATATAACAGAGACAGTAGATCTAGCTAGTCTGTCATAATATAATATACACAGTAGATCTAGCTGGCCTGTCATAATATAATTGAGACAGTAGAACTAGCTGGTCTGTCATAATATTATAGAGACAGTAGATCTAGCTGGTCTGTCATAATATCATAGAGACAGTAGATCTAGCTGGTCTGTCATATTATAATAGAGACATTAGATCTAGCTGGTCTGTCATAATATAATAGAGACAGTAGATCTAGCTGGTCTGTCATAATATAATAGAGACAGTAGATCTAGCATAATATAATAGAGACAGTAGCTCTAGCTGGTCTGTCATAATATAATAGAGACAGTAGATCTAGCCGGTCTGTCATAATATAACAGAGACAGTAGATCTAGCTGGTCTGTCATATTATAATAGAGACAGTAGATCTAGCTGGTCTGTCATAATATAATAGACACAGTAGATCTATCTGGTCTGTCATAATATAATAGACACAGTAGATCTAGCTGGTTTGTCATGATATAATAGAAACATTAGATCTAGCTGGTCTGTCATAATATAATAGAGACAGTAGATCTAGCTGGTCTGTCATAATATAATAGAGACAGTAGATCTAGCATAATATAATAGAGACAGTAGCTCTAGCTGGTCTGTCATAATATAATAGAGACAGTAGATCTAGCCGGTCTGTCATAATATAACAGAGACAGTAGATCTAGCTGGTCTGTCATATTATAATAGAGACAGTAGATCTAGCTGGTCTGTCATAATATAACAGAGACAGTAGATCTAGCTAGTCTGTCATAATATAATATACACAGTAGATCTAGCTGGCCTGTCATAATATAATTGAGACAGTAGAACTAGCTGGTCTGTCATAATATTATAGAGACAGTAGATCTAGCTGGTCTGTCATAATATCATAGAGACAGTAGATCTAGCTGGTCTGTCATATTATAATAGAGACATTAGATCTAGCTGGTCTGTCATAATATAATAGAGACAGTAGATCTAGCTGGTCTGTCATAATATAATAGAGACAGTAGATCTAGCATAATATAATAGAGACAGTAGCTCTAGCTGGTCTGTCATAATATAATAGAGACAGTAGATCTAGCCGGTCTGTCATAATTTAACAGAGACAGTAGATCTAGCTGGTCTGTCATATTATAATAGAGACAGTAGATCTAGCTGGTCTGTCATAATATAATAGACACAGTAGATCTATCTGGTCTGTCATAATATAATAGACACAGTAGATCTAGCTGGTCTGTCATGATATAATAGAAACATTAGATCTAGCTGGTCTGTCATAATATAATAGAGACAGTAGATCTAGCTGGTCTGTCATAATATAATAGAGACAGTAGATCTAGCATAATATAATAGAGACAGTAGCTCTAGCTGGTCTGTCATAATATAATAGAGACAGTAGATCTAGCCGGTCTGTCATAATATAACAGAGACAGTAGATCTAGCTGGTCTGTCATATTATAATAGAGACAGTAGATCTAGCTGGTCTGTCATAATATAATAGACACAGTAGATCTATCTGGTCTGTCATAATATAATAGACACAGTAGATCTAGCTGGTCTGTCATGATATAATAGAAACATTAGATCTAGCTGGTCTGCCATGATTCAATAGAGACATTAGATCTAGCTGGTCTGTCATAATATAATAGAGACAGTAGATCTAGCATAATATAATAGAGACAGTAGCTCTAGCTGGTCTGTCATAATATAATAGAGACAGTAGATCTAGCTGGTCTGTCATAATATAACAGAGACAGTAGATCTAGCTGGTCTGTCATATTATAATAGAGACAGTAGATCTAGCTGGTCTGTCATAATATAACAGAGACAGTAGATCTAGCTGGTCTGTCATAATAGAGACAGTAGATCTAGCTAGTCTGTCATAATATAATAGACACAGTAGATCTAGCTGGTCTGTCATAATATAATTGAGACATTAGAACTAGCTGGTCTGTCATAATATAATAGAGACTGTAGATCTAGCTGGTCTGTCATAATATCATAGAGACAGTAGATCTAGCTGGTCTGTCATATTATAATAGAGACAGTAGATCTAGCTGGTCTGTCATAATATAATAGAGACAGTAGATCTAGCATAATATAATACAAACAGTAGCTCTAGCTGGTCTGTCATAATATAATAGAGACAGTAGATCTAGCTGGTCTGTCATAATATAATAGAGACAGTAGATCTAGCATAATATAATAGAGACAGTAGCTCTAGCTGGTCTGTCATAATATAATAGAGACAGTAGATCTAGCTGGTCTGTCATAATATAACAGAGACAGTAGATCTAGCTGGTCTGTCATAATATAATAGAGACAGTAGATCTAGCTGGTCTGTCATAATATAATAGAGACAGTAGATCTAGCATAATATAATAGAGACAGTAGCTCTAGCTGGTCTGTCATAATATAATAGAGACAGTAGATCTAGCCGGTCTGTCATAATATAACAGAGACAGTAGATCTAGCTGGTCTGTCATATTATAAAAGAGACAGTAGATCTAGCTGGTCTGTCATAATATAATAGACACAGTAGATCTATCTGGTCTGTCATAATATGATAGACACAGTAGATCTAGCTGGTCTGTCATGATATAATAGAAACATTAGATCTAGCTGGTCTGCCATGATTCAATAGAGACATTAGATCTAGCTGGTCTGTCATAATATAATAGAGACAGTAGATCTAGCTGGTCTGTCATAATATAATAGAGACAGTGGATCTAGCATAATATAATAGAGACAGTAGCTCTAGCTGGTCTGTCATAATATAATAGAGACAGTAGATCTAGCTGGTCTGTCATAATATAACAGAGACAGTAGATCTAGCTGGTCTGTCATATTATAATAGAGACAGTAGATCTAGCTGGTCTGTCATAATATAACAGAGACAGTAGATCTAGCTGGTCTGTCATAATAGAGACAGTAGATCTAGCTAGTCTGTCATAATATAATAGACACAGTAGATCTAGCTGGTCTGTCATAATATAATTGAGACAGTAGAACTAGCTGGTCTGTCATAATATAATAGAGACAGTAGATCTAGCTGGTATGTCATAATATCATAGAGACAGTAGATCTAGCTGGTCTGTCATATTATAATAGAGACAGTAGATCTAGCTGGTCTGACATAATATCATAGAGACAGTAGATCTAGCTGTTCTGTCATATTATAATAGAGACAGTAGATCTAGCTGGTCTGTCATAATATAATAGAGACAGTGCATCTAGCTGGTCTGACATAATATGATAGAGACAGTAGATCTAGCATAATATAATAGAGACAGTAGCTCTAGCTGGTCTGTCATAATATAATAGAGACAGTAGATCTAGCTGGTCTGTCATAATATAACAGAGACAGTAGATCTAGCTGGTCTATCATATTATAATAGAGACAGTAGATCTAGCTGGTCTGTCATAATATAACAGACACAGTAGATATAGATAGTCTGTCATAATATAATAGACACAGTAGATCTAGCTGGTCTGTCATAATATAATTGAGACAGTAGAACTAGCTGGTCTTTCATAATATAATAGAGACAGTAGATCTAGCTGGTCTGTCATAATATCATAGAGACAGTAGATCTAGCTGGTCTGTCATATTATAATAGAGACAGTAGATCTAGCTGGTCTGACATAATATCATAGAGACAGTAGATCTAGCTGGTCTGTCATATTATAATAGAGACAGTAGATCTAGCTGGTCTGTCATAATATAATAGAGACAGTGCATCTAGCTGGTCTGACATATTATAATAGAGACAGTAGATCTAGCTGGTCTGTCATAATATAATAGAGACAGTAGATCTAGCATAATATAATAGAGACAGTAGCTCTAGCTGGTCTGTCATAATATAATAGAGACAGTAGATCTAGCTGGTCTGTCATAATATAACAGAGACAGTAGATCTAGCTGGTCTGTCATATTATAATAGAGACAGTAGATCTAGCTGGTCTGTCATAATATAATAGAGACAGTAGATCTAGCATAATATAATAGAGACAGTAGCTCTAGCTGGTCTGTCATAATATAATAGAGACAGTAGATCTAGCCGGTCTGTCATAATATAACAGAGACAGTAGATCTAGCTGGTCTGTCATATTATAAAAGAGACAGTAGATCTAGCTGGTCTGTCATAATATAATAGACACAGTAGATCTATCTGGTCTGTCATAATATGATAGACACAGTAGATCTAGCTGGTCTGTCATGATATAATAGAAACATTAGATCTAGCTGGTCTGCCATGATTCAATAGAGACATTAGATCTAGCTGGTCTGTCATAATATAATAGAGACAGTAGATCTAGCTGGTCTGTCATAATATAATAGAGACAGTGGATCTAGCATAATATAATAGAGACAGTAGCTCTAGCTGGTCTGTCATAATATAATAGAGACAGTAGATCTAGCTGGTCTGTCATAATATAACAGAGACAGTAGATCTAGCTGGTCTGTCATATTATAATAGAGACAGTAGATCTAGCTGGTCTGTCATAATATAACAGAGACAGTAGATCTAGCTGGTCTGTCATAATAGAGACAGTAGATCTAGCTAGTCTGTCATAATATAATAGACACAGTAGATCTAGCTGGTCTGTCATAATATAATTGAGACAGTAGAACTAGCTGGTCTGTCATAATATAATAGAGACAGTAGATCTAGCTGGTCTGTCATAATATCATAGAGACAGTAGATCTAGCTGGTCTGTCATATTATAATAGAGACAGTAGATCTAGCTGGTCTGACATAATATCATAGAGACAGTAGATCTAGCTGTTCTGTCATATTATAATAGAGACAGTAGATCTAGCTGGTCTGTCATAATATAATAGAGACAGTGCATCTAGCTGGTCTGACATAATATGATAGAGACAGTAGATCTAGCATAATATAATAGAGACAGTAGCTCTAGCTGGTCTGTCATAATATAATAGAGACAGTAGATCTAGCTGGTCTGTCATAATATAACAGAGACAGTAGATCTAGCTGGTCTATCATATTATAATAGAGACAGTAGATCTAGCTGGTCTGTCATAATATAACAGAGACAGTAGATCTAGCTAGTCTG
Organism: Oncorhynchus mykiss; assembly: GCF_057628025.1. Classification (NCBI taxonomy): domain Eukaryota; kingdom Metazoa; phylum Chordata; class Actinopteri; order Salmoniformes; family Salmonidae; genus Oncorhynchus; species Oncorhynchus mykiss. Next base: position 95,085,956 of record NC_143025.1, read on the forward strand.
TCATAATATAATAGACACAGTAGATCTAGCTGGCCTGTCATAATATAATTGAGACAGTAGAACTAGCTGGTCTGTCATAATATAATAGAGACAGTAGATCTAGCTGGTCTGTCATAATATCATAGAGACAGTAGATCTAGCTGGTCTGTCATAATATATAAGAGACAGTAGATCTAGCATAATATAATAGAGACAGTAGCTCTAGCTGGTCTGTCATAATATAATAGAGACAGTAGATCTAGCTGGTCTGTCATAATATAACAGAGACAGTAGATCTAGCTGGTCTATCATATTATAATAGAGACAGTAGATCTAGCTGGTCTGTCATAATATAACAGAGACAGTAGATCTAGCTAGTCTGTCATAATATAATAGACACAGTAGATCTAGCTGGTCTGTCATAATATAATAGAGACAGTAGATCTAGCTGGTCTGTCATAATATCATAGAGACAGTAGATCTAGCTGGTCTGTCATAATATATAAGAGACAGTAGATCTAGCATAATATAATAGAGACAGTAGCTCTAGCTGGTCTGTCATAATATAATAGAGACAGTAGATCTAGCTGGTCTGTCATAATATAACAGAGACAGTAGATCTAGCTGGTCTGTCATATTATAATAGAGACAGTAGATCTAGCTGGTCTGTCATAATATAACAGACACAGTAGATATAGATAGTCTGTCATAATATAATAGACACAGTAGATCTAGCTGGTCTGTCATAATATAATTGAGACAGTAGAACTAGCTGGTGTTTCATAATATAATAGAGACAGTAGATCTAGCTGGTCTGTCATAATATCATAGAGACAGTAGATCTAGCTGGTCTGTCATATTATAATAGAGACAGTAGATCTAGCTGGTCTGACATAATATCATAGAGACAGTAGATCTAGCTGGTCTGTCATATTATAATAGAGACAGTAGATCTAGCTGGTCTGTCATCATATAATAGAGACAGTGCATCTAGCTGGTCTGACATATTATAATAGAGACAGTAGATCTAGCTGGTCTGTCATAATATAATAGAGACAGTAGATCTAGCATAATATAATAGAGACAGTAGCTCTAGCTGGTCTGTCATAATATAATAGAGACAGTAGATCTAGCTGGTCTGTCATAATATAACAGAGACAGTAGATCTAGCTGGTCTGTCATAATATAACAGAGACAGTAGATCTAGCTAGTCTGTCATAATATAATAGACACAGTAGATCTAGCTGGTCTGTCATAATATAATTGAGACAGTAGAACTAGCTGGTCTTTCATAATATAATAGAGACAGTAGATCTAGCTGGTCTGTCATAATATCATAGAGACAGTAGATCTAACTGGTCTGTCATATTATAATAGAGACAGTAGATCTAGCTGGTCTGACATAATATCATAGAGACAGTAGATCTAGCTGGTCTGTCATATTATAATAGAGACAGTAGATCTAGCTGGTCTGTCATATGATAATAGAGACAGTGCATCTAGCTGGTCTGACTTATTATAATAGAGACAGTAGATCTAGCTGGTCTGTCATAATATAATAGAGACAGTAGCTCTAGCTGGTCTGTCATAATATAATAGAGACAGTAGATCTAGCTGGTCTGTCATAATATAACAGAGACAGTAGATCTAGCTGGTCTGTCATATTATAATAGAGACAGTAGATCTAGCTGGTCTGTCATAATATAATAGAGACAGTAGATCTATCTGGTCTGTCATAATATAATAGACACAGTAGATCTAGCTGGTCTGTCATGATATAATAGAAAAATTAGATCTAGCTGGTCTGTCATGATTCAATAGAGACATTAGATCTAGCTGGTCTGTCATAATATAATAGAGACAGTAGATCTAGCTGGTCTGTCATAATATAATAGAGACAGTAGATCTAGCATAATATAATAGAGACAGTAGCTCTAGCTGGTCTGTCATAATATAATAGAGACAGTAGATCTAGCTGGTCTGTCATAATATAACAGAGACAGTAGATCTAGCTGGTCTGTCATATTATAATAGAGACAGTAGATCTAGCTGGTCTGTCATAATATAATAGAGACAGTAGATCTATCTGGTCTGTCATAATATAATAGACACAGTAGATCTAGCTGGTCTGTCATGATATAATAGAAACATTAGATCTAGCTGGTCTGTCATGATTCAATAGAGACATTAGATCTAGCTGGTCTGTCATAATATAATAGAGACAGTAGATCTAGCTGGTCTGTCATAATATAATAGAGACAGTAGATATAGAATAATATAATAGAGACAGTAGCTCTAGCTGGTCTGTCATAATATAATAGAGACAGTAGATCTAGCTGGTCTGTCATAATATAACAGAGACAGTAGATCTAGCTGGTCTGTCATATTATAATAGAGACAGTAGATCTAGCTGGTCTGTCATAATATAATAGAGACAGTAGATGTATCTGGTCTGTCATAATATAATAGACACAGTAGATCTAGCTGGTCTGTCATGATATAATATAAACATTAGATCTAGCTGGTCTGTCATGATTCAATAGAGACATTAGATCTAGCTGGTCTGTCATAATATAATAGAGACAGTAGATCTAGCTGGTCTGTCATAATATAATAGAGACAGTAGATCTAGCATAATATAATAGAGACAGTAGCTGTAGCTGGTCTGTCATAATATAATAGAGACAGTAGATCTAGCTGGTCTGTCATAATATAACAGAGACAGTAGATCTAGCTGGTCTGTCATATTATAATAGAGACAGTAGATCTAGCTGGTCTGTCATAATATAACAGAGACAGTAGATCTAGCTAGTCTGTCATAATATAATAGACACAGTAGATCTAGCTGGTCTGTCATAATATAATTGAGACAGTAGAACTAGCTGGTCTGTCATAATATAATAGAGACAGTAGATCTAGCTGGTCTGTCATAATATCATAGAGACAGTAGATCTAGCTGGTCTGTCATAATATAATAGAGACAGTAGATCTAGCATAATATAATAGAGACAGTAGCTCTAGCCTGTCTGTCATAATATAATAAAGACAGTAGATCTAGCTGGTCTGTCATAATATAACAGAGACAGTAGATCTAGCTAGTCTGTCATAATATAATAGACACAGTAGATCTAGCTGGTCTGTCATAATATAACAGAGACAGTAGATCTAGCTGGTCTGTCATATTATAATAGAGACAGTAGATCTAGCTGGTCTGTCATAATATAACAGAGACAGTAGATCTAGCTAGTCTGTCATAATATAATAGACACAGTAGATCTAGCTGGTCTGTCATAATATAATTGAGACAGTAGAACTAGCTGGTCTGTCATAATATAATAGAGACAGTAGATCTAGCTGGTCTGTCATAATATAATAGAGACAGTAGATCTAGCTGGTCTGTCATAATATAACAGAGACAGTAGATCTAGCTGGTCTGTCATATTATAATAGAGACAGTAGATCTAGCTGGTCTGTCATAATATAACAGAGACAGTAGATCTAGCTAGTCTGTCATAATATAATAAACACAGTAGATCTAGCTGGTCTGTCATAATATAATTGAGACAGTAGAACTAGCTGGTCTGTCATAATATAATAGAGACAGTAGATCTAGCTGGTCTGTCATAATATCATAGAGACAGTAGATCTAGCTGGTCTGTCATAATATATGAGAGAAAGTAGATCTAGCTGGTCTGTCATAATATCATAGAGACAGTAGATCTAGCTGGTCTGTCATATTATAATAGAGACAGTAGATCTAGCTGGTCTGTCGTAATATAATAGAGACAGTGCATCTAGCTGGTCTGACATATTATAATAGAGACAGTAGATCTAGCTGGTCTGTCATAATATAATAGAGACAGTAGCTCTAGCTGGTCTGTCATAATATAATAGAGACAGTAGATCTAGCTGGTCTGTCATAATATAACAGAGACAGTAGATCTAGCTGGTCTGTCATATTATAATAGAGACAGTAGATCTAGCTGGTCTGTCATAATATAATAGAGACAGTAGATCTATCTGGTCTATCATAATATAATAGACACAGTAGATCTAGCTGGTCTGTCATGATATAATAGAAACATTAGATCTAGCTGGTCTGTCATGATTCAATAGAGACATTAGATCTAGCTGGTCTGTCATAATATAATAGAGACAGTAGATCTAGCTGGTCTGTCATAATATAATAGAGACAGTAGATCTAGCATAATATAATAGAGACAGTAGCTCTAGCTGGTCTGTCATAATATAATAGAGACAGTAGATCTAGCTGGTCTGTCATAATATAACAGAGACAGTAGATCTAGCTGGTCTGTCATATTATAATAGAGACAGTAGATCTAGCTGGTCTGTCATAATATAACAGAGACAGTAGATCTAGCTAATCTGTCATAATATAATAGACACAGTAGATCTAGCTGGTCTGTCATAATATAATTGAGACAGTAGAACTAGCTGGTCTGTCATAATATAATAGAGACAGTAGATCTAGCTGGTCTGTCATAATATCATAGAGACAGTAGATCTAGCATAATATAATAGAGACAGTAGCTCTAGCTGGTCTGTCATAATATAATAGAGACAGTAGATCTAGCTGGTCTGTCATAATATAACAGAGACAGTAGATCTAGCTGGTCTGTCATATTATAATAGAGACAGTGGATCTAGCATAATATAATAGAGACAGTAGCTCTAGCTGGTCTGTCATAATATAATAGAGACAGTAGATCTAGCTGGTCTGTCATAATATAACAGAGACAGTAGATCTAGCTGGTCTGTCATATTATAATAGAGACAGTAGATCTAGCTGGTCTGTCATAATATAATAGAGACAGTAGATCTATCTGGTCTGTCATAATATAATAGACACAGTAGATCTAGCTGGTCTGTCATGATATAATAGAAACATTAGATCTAGCTGGTCTGTCATGATTCAATAGAGACATTAGATCTAGCTGGTCTGTCATAATATAATAGAGACAGTAGATCTAGCTGGTCTGTCATAATATAATAGAGACAGTAGATATAGAATAATATAATAGAGACAGTAGCTCTAGCTGGTCTGTCATAATATAATAGAGACAGTAGATCTAGCTGGTCTGTCATAATATAACAGAGACAGTAGATCTAGCTGGTCTGTCATATTATAATAGAGACAGTAGATCTAGCTGGTCTGTCATAATATAATAGAGACAGTAGATGTATCTGGTCTGTCATAATATAATAGACACAGTAGATCTAGCTGGTCTGTCATGATATAATATAAACATTAGATCTAGCTGGTCTGTCATGATTCAATAGAGACATTAGATCTAGCTGGTCTGTCATAATATAATAGAGACAGTAGATCTAGCTGGTCTGTCATAATATAATAGAGACAGTAGATCTAGCATAATATAATAGAGACAGTAGCTGTAGCTGGTCTGTCATAATATAATAGAGACAGTAGATCTAGCTGGTCTGTCATAATATAACAGAGACAGTAGATCTAGCTGGTCTGTCATATTATAATAGAGACAGTAGATCTAGCTGGTCTGTCATAATATAACAGAGACAGTAGATCTAGCTAGTCTGTCATAATATAATAGACACAGTAGATCTAGCTGGTCTGTCATAATATAATTGAGACAGTAGAACTAGCTGGTCTGTCATAATATAATAGAGACAGTAGATCTAGCTGGTCTGTCATAATATCATAGAGACAGTAGATCTAGCTGGTCTGTCATAATATAATAGAGACAGTAGATCTAGCATAATATAATAGAGACAGTAGCTCTAGCCTGTCTGTCATAATATAATAAAGACAGTAGATCTAGCTGGTCTGTCATAATATAACAGAGACAGTAGATCTAGCTAGTCTGTCATAATATAATAGACACAGTAGATCTAGCTGGTCTGTCATAATATAACAGAGACAGTAGATCTAGCTGGTCTGTCATATTATAATAGAGACAGTAGATCTAGCTGGTCTGTCATAATATAACAGAGACAGTAGATCTAGCTAGTCTGTCATAATATAATAGACACAGTAGATCTAGCTGGTCTGTCATAATATAATTGAGACAGTAGAACTAGCTGGTCTGTCATAATATAATAGAGACAGTAGATCTAGCTGGTCTGTCATAATATAATAGAGACAGTAGATCTAGCTGGTCTGTCATAATATAACAGAGACAGTAGATCTAGCTGGTCTGTCATATTATAATAGAGACAGTAGATCTAGCTGGTCTGTCATAATATAACAGAGACAGTAGATCTAGCTAGTCTGTCATAATATAATAAACACAGTAGATCTAGCTGGTCTGTCATAATATAATTGAGACAGTAGAACTAGCTGGTCTGTCATAATATAATAGAGACAGTAGATCTAGCTGGTCTGTCATAATATCATAGAGACAGTAGATCTAGCTGGTCTGTCATAATATATGAGAGAAAGTAGATCTAGCTGGTCTGTCATAATATCATAGAGACAGTAGATCTAGCTGGTCTGTCATATTATAATAGAGACAGTAGATCTAGCTGGTCTGTCGTAATATAATAGAGACAGTGCATCTAGCTGGTCTGACATATTATAATAGAGACAGTAGATCTAGCTGGTCTGTCATAATATAATAGAGACAGTAGCTCTAGCTGGTCTGTCATAATATAATAGAGACAGTAGATCTAGCTGGTCTGTCATAATATAACAGAGACAGTAGATCTAGCTGGTCTGTCATATTATAATAGAGACAGTAGATCTAGCTGGTCTGTCATAATATAATAGAGACAGTAGATCTATCTGGTCTATCATAATATAATAGACACAGTAGATCTAGCTGGTCTGTCATGATATAATAGAAACATTAGATCTAGCTGGTCTGTCATGATTCAATAGAGACATTAGATCTAGCTGGTCTGTCATAATATAATAGAGACAGTAGATCTAGCTGGTCTGTCATAATATAATAGAGACAGTAGATCTAGCATAATATAATAGAGACAGTAGCTCTAGCTGGTCTGTCATAATATAATAGAGACAGTAGATCTAGCTGGTCTGTCATAATATAACAGAGACAGTAGATCTAGCTGGTCTGTCATATTATAATAGAGACAGTAGATCTAGCTGGTCTGTCATAATATAACAGAGACAGTAGATCTAGCTAATCTGTCATAATATAATAGACACAGTAGATCTAGCTGGTCTGTCATAATATAATTGAGACAGTAGAACTAGCTGGTCTGTCATAATATAATAGAGACAGTAGATCTAGCTGGTCTGTCATAATATCATAGAGACAGTAGATCTAGCATAATATAATAGAGACAGTAGCTCTAGCTGGTCTGTCATAATATAATAGAGACAGTAGATCTAGCTGGTCTGTCATAATATAACAGAGACAGTAGATCTAGCTGGTCTGTCATATTATAATAGAGACAGTGGATCTAGCTGGTCTGTCATAATATAATAGAGACAGTAGATCTATCTGGTCTATCATAATATAATAGACACAGTAGATCTAGCTGGTCTGTCATGATATAATAGAAACATTAGATCTAGCTGGTCTGTCATGATTCAATAGAGACATTAGATCTAGCTGGTCTGTCATAATATAATAGAGACAGTAGATCTAGCTGGTCTGTCATAATATAATAGAGACAGTAGATCTAGCATAATATAATAGAGACAGTAGCTCTAGCTGGTCTGTCATAATATAACAGAGACAGTAGATCTAGCTGGTCTGTCATATTATAATAGAGACAGTAGATCTAGCTGGTCTGTCATAATATAATAGAGACAGTAGATGTATCTGGTCTGTCATAATATAATAGACACAGTAGATCTAGCTGGTCTGTCATGATATAATAGAAACATTAGATCTAGCTGGTCTGCCATGATTCAATAGAGACATTATATCTAGCTGGTCTGTCATAATATAATAGAGACAGTAGATCTAGCTGGTCTGTCATAATATAATAGAGACAGTAGATCTAGCATACTATAATAGAGACAGTAGCTCTAGCTGGTCTGTCATAATATAATAGAGACAGTAGATCTAGCTGGTCTGTCATGATATAATAGAAACATTAGATCTAGCTGGTCTGCCATGATTCAATAGAGACATTAGATCTAGCTGGTCTGTCATAATATAATAGAGATAGTAGATCTAGCTGGTCTGTCATAATATAATAGAGACAGTAGATCTAGCATAATATAATAGAGACAGTAGCTCTAGCTGGTCTGTCATAATATAATAGAGACAGTAGATCTAGCTGGTCTGTCATAATATAACAGAGACAGTAGATCTAGCTGGTCTGTCATATTATAATAGAGACAGTAGATCAAGCTGGTCTGTCATAATATAACAGAGACAGTAGATCTAGCTGGTCTGTCATAATATAATAGACACAGTAGATCTAGCTGGTCTGACATAATATCATAGAGACAGTAGATCTAGCTCGTCTGTCATATTATAATAGAGACAGTAGATCTAGCTGGTCTGTCATAATATAATAGAGACAGTGCATCTAGCTGGTCTAACATAATATAATAGAGACAGTAGATCTAGCATAATATAATAGAGACAGTAGCTCTAGCTGGTCTGTCATAATATAATAGAGACAGTAGCTCTAGCTGGTCTGTCATAATATAACAGAGACAGTAGATCTAGCTGGTCTGTCATATTATAATAGAGACAGTAGATCTAGCTGGTCTGTCATAATATAACAGAGACAGTAGATCTAGCTAGTCTGTCATAATATAATATACACAGTAGATCTAGCTGGCCTGTCATAATATAATTGAGACAGTAGAACTAGCTGGTCTGTCATAATATTATAGAGACAGTAGATCTAGCTGGTCTGTCATAATATCATAGAGACAGTAGATCTAGCTGGTCTGTCATATTATAATAGAGACATTAGATCTAGCTGGTCTGTCATAATATAATAGAGACAGTAGATCTAGCTGGTCTGTCATAATATAATAGAGACAGTAGATCTAGCATAATATAATAGAGACAGTAGCTCTAGCTGGTCTGTCATAATATAATAGAGACAGTAGATCTAGCCGGTCTGTCATAATATAACAGAGACAGTAGATCTAGCTGGTCTGTCATATTATAATAGAGACAGTAGATCTAGCTGGTCTGTCATAATATAATAGACACAGTAGATCTATCTGGTCTGTCATAATATAATAGACACAGTAGATCTAGCTGGTTTGTCATGATATAATAGAAACATTAGATCTAGCTGGTCTGTCATAATATAATAGAGACAGTAGATCTAGCTGGTCTGTCATAATATAATAGAGACAGTAGATCTAGCATAATATAATAGAGACAGTAGCTCTAGCTGGTCTGTCATAATATAATAGAGACAGTAGATCTAGCCGGTCTGTCATAATATAACAGAGACAGTAGATCTAGCTGGTCTGTCATATTATAATAGAGACAGTAGATCTAGCTGGTCTGTCATAATATAACAGAGACAGTAGATCTAGCTAGTCTGTCATAATATAATATACACAGTAGATCTAGCTGGCCTGTCATAATATAATTGAGACAGTAGAACTAGCTGGTCTGTCATAATATTATAGAGACAGTAGATCTAGCTGGTCTGTCATAATATCATAGAGACAGTAGATCTAGCTGGTCTGTCATATTATAATAGAGACATTAGATCTAGCTGGTCTGTCATAATATAATAGAGACAGTAGATCTAGCTGGTCTGTCATAATATAATAGAGACAGTAGATCTAGCATAATATAATAGAGACAGTAGCTCTAGCTGGTCTGTCATAATATAATAGAGACAGTAGATCTAGCCGGTCTGTCATAATTTAACAGAGACAGTAGATCTAGCTGGTCTGTCATATTATAATAGAGACAGTAGATCTAGCTGGTCTGTCATAATATAATAGACACAGTAGATCTATCTGGTCTGTCATAATATAATAGACACAGTAGATCTAGCTGGTCTGTCATGATATAATAGAAACATTAGATCTAGCTGGTCTGTCATAATATAATAGAGACAGTAGATCTAGCTGGTCTGTCATAATATAATAGAGACAGTAGATCTAGCATAATATAATAGAGACAGTAGCTCTAGCTGGTCTGTCATAATATAATAGAGACAGTAGATCTAGCCGGTCTGTCATAATATAACAGAGACAGTAGATCTAGCTGGTCTGTCATATTATAATAGAGACAGTAGATCTAGCTGGTCTGTCATAATATAATAGACACAGTAGATCTATCTGGTCTGTCATAATATAATAGACACAGTAGATCTAGCTGGTCTGTCATGATATAATAGAAACATTAGATCTAGCTGGTCTGCCATGATTCAATAGAGACATTAGATCTAGCTGGTCTGTCATAATATAATAGAGACAGTAGATCTAGCATAATATAATAGAGACAGTAGCTCTAGCTGGTCTGTCATAATATAATAGAGACAGTAGATCTAGCTGGTCTGTCATAATATAACAGAGACAGTAGATCTAGCTGGTCTGTCATATTATAATAGAGACAGTAGATCTAGCTGGTCTGTCATAATATAACAGAGACAGTAGATCTAGCTGGTCTGTCATAATAGAGACAGTAGATCTAGCTAGTCTGTCATAATATAATAGACACAGTAGATCTAGCTGGTCTGTCATAATATAATTGAGACATTAGAACTAGCTGGTCTGTCATAATATAATAGAGACTGTAGATCTAGCTGGTCTGTCATAATATCATAGAGACAGTAGATCTAGCTGGTCTGTCATATTATAATAGAGACAGTAGATCTAGCTGGTCTGTCATAATATAATAGAGACAGTAGATCTAGCATAATATAATACAAACAGTAGCTCTAGCTGGTCTGTCATAATATAATAGAGACAGTAGATCTAGCTGGTCTGTCATAATATAATAGAGACAGTAGATCTAGCATAATATAATAGAGACAGTAGCTCTAGCTGGTCTGTCATAATATAATAGAGACAGTAGATCTAGCTGGTCTGTCATAATATAACAGAGACAGTAGATCTAGCTGGTCTGTCATAATATAATAGAGACAGTAGATCTAGCTGGTCTGTCATAATATAATAGAGACAGTAGATCTAGCATAATATAATAGAGACAGTAGCTCTAGCTGGTCTGTCATAATATAATAGAGACAGTAGATCTAGCCGGTCTGTCATAATATAACAGAGACAGTAGATCTAGCTGGTCTGTCATATTATAAAAGAGACAGTAGATCTAGCTGGTCTGTCATAATATAATAGACACAGTAGATCTATCTGGTCTGTCATAATATGATAGACACAGTAGATCTAGCTGGTCTGTCATGATATAATAGAAACATTAGATCTAGCTGGTCTGCCATGATTCAATAGAGACATTAGATCTAGCTGGTCTGTCATAATATAATAGAGACAGTAGATCTAGCTGGTCTGTCATAATATAATAGAGACAGTGGATCTAGCATAATATAATAGAGACAGTAGCTCTAGCTGGTCTGTCATAATATAATAGAGACAGTAGATCTAGCTGGTCTGTCATAATATAACAGAGACAGTAGATCTAGCTGGTCTGTCATATTATAATAGAGACAGTAGATCTAGCTGGTCTGTCATAATATAACAGAGACAGTAGATCTAGCTGGTCTGTCATAATAGAGACAGTAGATCTAGCTAGTCTGTCATAATATAATAGACACAGTAGATCTAGCTGGTCTGTCATAATATAATTGAGACAGTAGAACTAGCTGGTCTGTCATAATATAATAGAGACAGTAGATCTAGCTGGTATGTCATAATATCATAGAGACAGTAGATCTAGCTGGTCTGTCATATTATAATAGAGACAGTAGATCTAGCTGGTCTGACATAATATCATAGAGACAGTAGATCTAGCTGTTCTGTCATATTATAATAGAGACAGTAGATCTAGCTGGTCTGTCATAATATAATAGAGACAGTGCATCTAGCTGGTCTGACATAATATGATAGAGACAGTAGATCTAGCATAATATAATAGAGACAGTAGCTCTAGCTGGTCTGTCATAATATAATAGAGACAGTAGATCTAGCTGGTCTGTCATAATATAACAGAGACAGTAGATCTAGCTGGTCTATCATATTATAATAGAGACAGTAGATCTAGCTGGTCTGTCATAATATAACAGACACAGTAGATATAGATAGTCTGTCATAATATAATAGACACAGTAGATCTAGCTGGTCTGTCATAATATAATTGAGACAGTAGAACTAGCTGGTCTTTCATAATATAATAGAGACAGTAGATCTAGCTGGTCTGTCATAATATCATAGAGACAGTAGATCTAGCTGGTCTGTCATATTATAATAGAGACAGTAGATCTAGCTGGTCTGACATAATATCATAGAGACAGTAGATCTAGCTGGTCTGTCATATTATAATAGAGACAGTAGATCTAGCTGGTCTGTCATAATATAATAGAGACAGTGCATCTAGCTGGTCTGACATATTATAATAGAGACAGTAGATCTAGCTGGTCTGTCATAATATAATAGAGACAGTAGATCTAGCATAATATAATAGAGACAGTAGCTCTAGCTGGTCTGTCATAATATAATAGAGACAGTAGATCTAGCTGGTCTGTCATAATATAACAGAGACAGTAGATCTAGCTGGTCTGTCATATTATAATAGAGACAGTAGATCTAGCTGGTCTGTCATAATATAATAGAGACAGTAGATCTAGCATAATATAATAGAGACAGTAGCTCTAGCTGGTCTGTCATAATATAATAGAGACAGTAGATCTAGCCGGTCTGTCATAATATAACAGAGACAGTAGATCTAGCTGGTCTGTCATATTATAAAAGAGACAGTAGATCTAGCTGGTCTGTCATAATATAATAGACACAGTAGATCTATCTGGTCTGTCATAATATGATAGACACAGTAGATCTAGCTGGTCTGTCATGATATAATAGAAACATTAGATCTAGCTGGTCTGCCATGATTCAATAGAGACATTAGATCTAGCTGGTCTGTCATAATATAATAGAGACAGTAGATCTAGCTGGTCTGTCATAATATAATAGAGACAGTGGATCTAGCATAATATAATAGAGACAGTAGCTCTAGCTGGTCTGTCATAATATAATAGAGACAGTAGATCTAGCTGGTCTGTCATAATATAACAGAGACAGTAGATCTAGCTGGTCTGTCATATTATAATAGAGACAGTAGATCTAGCTGGTCTGTCATAATATAACAGAGACAGTAGATCTAGCTGGTCTGTCATAATAGAGACAGTAGATCTAGCTAGTCTGTCATAATATAATAGACACAGTAGATCTAGCTGGTCTGTCATAATATAATTGAGACAGTAGAACTAGCTGGTCTGTCATAATATAATAGAGACAGTAGATCTAGCTGGTCTGTCATAATATCACAGAGACAGTAGATCTAGCTGGTCTGTCATATTATAATAGAGACAGTAGATCTAGCTGGTCTGACATAATATCATAGAGACAGTAGATCTAGCTGTTCTGTCATATTATAATAGAGACAGTAGATCTAGCTGGTCTGTCATAATATAATAGAGACAGTGCATCTAGCTGGTCTGACATAATATGATAGAGACAGTAGATCTAGCATAATATAATAGAGACAGTAGCTCTAGCTGGTCTGTCATAATATAATAGAGACAGTAGATCTAGCTGGTCTGTCATAATATAACAGAGACAGTAGATCTAGCTGGTCTATCATATTATAATAGAGACAGTAGATCTAGCTGGTCTGTCATAATATAACAGAGACAGTAGATCTAGCTAGTCTGTCATAATATAATAGACACAGTAGATCTAGCTGGCCTGTCATAATATAATTGAGACAGTAGAACTAGCTGGTCTGTCATAATATCATAGAGACAGTAGATCTAGCTGGTCTGTCATAATATATAAGAGACAGTAGATCTAGCATAATATAATAGAGACAGTAGCTCTAGCTGGTCTGTCATAATATAATAGAGACAGTAGATCTAGCTGGTCTGTCATAATATAACAGAGACAGTAGATCTAGCTGGTCTATCATATTATAATAGAGACAGTAGATCTAGCTGGTCTGTCATAATATAACAGAGACAGTAGATCTAGCTAGTCTGTCATAATATAATAGACACAGTAGATCTAGCTGGTCTGTCATAATATAATAGAGACAGTAGATCTAGCTGGTCTGTCATAATATCATAGAGACAGTAGATCTAGCTGGTCTGTCATAATATATAAGAGACAGTAGATCTAGCATAATATAATAGAGACAGTAGCTCTAGCTGGTCTGTCATAATATAATAGAGACAGTAGATCTAGCTGGTCTGTCATAATATAACAGAGACAGTAGATCTAGCTGGTCTGTCATATTATAATAGAGACAGTAGATCTAGCTGGTCTGTCATAATATAACAGACACAGTAGATATAGATAGTCTGTCATAATATAATAGACACAGTAGATCTAGCTGGTCTGTCATAATATAATTGAGACAGTAGAACTAGCTGGTGTTTCATAATATAATAGAGACAGTAGATCTAGCTGGTCTGTCATAATATCATAGAGACAGTAGATCTAGCTGGTCTGTCATATTATAATAGAGACAGTAGATCTAGCTGGTCTGACATAATATCATAGAGACAGTAGATCTAGCTGGTCTGTCATATTATAATAGAGACAGTAGATCTAGCTGGTCTGTCATCATATAATAGAGACAGTGCATCTAGCTGGTCTGACATATTATAATAGAGACAGTAGATCTAGCTGGTCTGTCATAATATAATAGAGACAGTAGATCTAGCATAATATAATAGAGACAGTAGCTCTAGCTGGTCTGTCATAATATAATAGAGACAGTAGATCTAGCTGGTCTGTCATAATATAACAGAGACAGTAGATCTAGCTGGTCTGTCATAATATAACAGAGACAGTAGATCTAGCTAGTCTGTCATAATATAATAGACACAGTAGATCTAGCTGGTCTGTCATAATATAATTGAGACAGTAGAACTAGCTGGTCTTTCATAATATAATAGAGACAGTAGATCTAGCTGGTCTGTCATAATATCATAGAGACAGTAGATCTAACTGGTCTGTCATATTATAATAGAGACAGTAGATCTAGCTGGTCTGACATAATATCATAGAGACAGTAGATCTAGCTGGTCTGTCATATTATAATAGAGACAGTAGATCTAGCTGGTCTGTCATATGATAATAGAGACAGTGCATCTAGCTGGTCTGACTTATTATAATAGAGACAGTAGATCTAGCTGGTCTGTCATAATATAATAGAGACAGTAGCTCTAGCTGGTCTGTCATAATATAATAGAGACAGTAGATCTAGCTGGTCTGTCATAATATAACAGAGACAGTAGATCTAGCTGGTCTGTCATATTATAATAGAGACAGTAGATCTAGCTGGTCTGTCATAATATAATAGAGACAGTAGATCTATCTGGTCTGTCATAATATAATAGACACAGTAGATCTAGCTGGTCTGTCATGATATAATAGAAAAATTAGATCTAGCTGGTCTGTCATGATTCAATAGAGACATTAGATCTAGCTGGTCTGTCATAATATAATAGAGACAGTAGATCTAGCTGGTCTGTCATAATATAATAGAGACAGTAGATCTAGCATAATATAATAGAGACAGTATCTCTAGCTGGTCTGTCATAATATAATAGAGACAGTAGATCTAGCTGGTCTGTCATAATATAACAGAGACAGTAGATCTAGCTGGTCTGTCATATTATAATAGAGACAGTAGATCTAGCTGGTCTGTCATAATATAATAGAGACAGTAGATCTATCTGGTCTGTCATAATATAATAGACACAGTAGATCTAGCTGGTCTGTCATGATATAATAGAAACATTAGATCTAGCTGGTCTGTCATGATTCAATAGAGACATTAGATCTAGCTGGTCTGTCATAATATAATAGAGACAGTAGATCTAGCTGGTCTGTCATAATATAATAGAGACAGTAGATATAGAATAATATAATAGAGACAGTAGCTCTAGCTGGTCTGTCATAATATAATAGAGACAGTAGATCTAGCTGGTCTGTCATAATATAACAGAGACAGTAGATCTAGCTGGTCTGTCATATTATAATAGAGACAGTAGATCTAGCTGGTCTGTCATAATATAATAGAGACAGTAGATGTATCTGGTCTGTCATAATATAATAGACACAGTAGATCTAGCTGGTCTGTCATGATATAATATAAACATTAGATCTAGCTGGTCTGTCATGATTCAATAGAGACATTAGATCTAGCTGGTCTGTCATAATATAATAGAGACAGTAGATCTAGCTGGTCTGTCATAATATAATAGAGACAGTAGATCTAGCATAATATAATAGAGACAGTAGCTGTAGCTGGTCTGTCATAATATAATAGAGACAGTAGATCTAGCTGGTCTGTCATAATATAACAGAGACAGTAGATCTAGCTGGTCTGTCATATTATAATAGAGACAGTAGATCTAGCTGGTCTGTCATAATATAACAGAGACAGTAGATCTAGCTAGTCTGTCATAATATAATAGACACAGTAGATCTAGCTGGTCTGTCATAATATAATTGAGACAGTAGAACTAGCTGGTCTGTCATAATATAATAGAGACAGTAGATCTAGCTGGTCTGTCATAATATCATAGAGACAGTAGATCTAGCTGGTCTGTCATAATATAATAGAGACAGTAGATCTAGCATAATATAATAGAGACAGTAGCTCTAGCCTGTCTGTCATAATATAATAAAGACAGTAGATCTAGCTGGTCTGTCATAATATAACAGAGACAGTAGATCTAGCTAGTCTGTCATAATATAATAGACACAGTAGATCTAGCTGGTCTGTCATAATATAACAGAGACAGTAGATCTAGCTGGTCTGTCATATTATAATAGAGACAGTAGATCTAGCTGGTCTGTCATAATATAACAGAGACAGTAGATCTAGCTAGTCTGTCATAATATAATAGACACAGTAGATCTAGCTGGTCTGTCATAATATAATTGAGACAGTAGAACTAGCTGGTCTGTCATAATATAATAGAGACAGTAGATCTAGCTGGTCTGTCATAATATAATAGAGACAGTAGATCTAGCTGGTCTGTCATAATATAACAGAGACAGTAGATCTAGCTGGTCTGTCATATTATAATAGAGACAGTAGATCTAGCTGGTCTGTCATAATATAACAGAGACAGTAGATCTAGCTAGTCTGTCATAATATAATAAACACAGTAGATCTAGCTGGTCTGTCATAATATAATTGAGACAGTAGAACTAGCTGGTCTGTCATAATATAATAGAGACAGTAGATCTAGCTGGTCTGTCATAATATCATAGAGACAGTAGATCTAGCTGGTCTGTCATAATATATGAGAGAAAGTAGATCTAGCTGGTCTGTCATAATATCATAGAGACAGTAGATCTAGCTGGTCTGTCATATTATAATAGAGACAGTAGATCTAGCTGGTCTGTCGTAATATAATAGAGACAGTGCATCTAGCTGGTCTGACATATTATAATAGAGACAGTAGATCTAGCTGGTCTGTCATAATATAATAGAGACAGTAGCTCTAGCTGGTCTGTCATAATATAATAGAGACAGTAGATCTAGCTGGTCTGTCATAATATAACAGAGACAGTAGATCTAGCTGGTCTGTCATATTATAATAGAGACAGTAGATCTAGCTGGTCTGTCATAATATAATAGAGACAGTAGATCTATCTGGTCTATCATAATATAATAGACACAGTAGATCTAGCTGGTCTGTCATGATATAATAGAAACATTAGATCTAGCTGGTCTGTCATGATTCAATAGAGACATTAGATCTAGCTGGTCTGTCATAATATAATAGAGACAGTAGATCTAGCTGGTCTGTCATAATATAATAGAGACAGTAGATCTAGCATAATATAATAGAGACAGTAGCTCTAGCTGGTCTGTCATAATATAATAGAGACAGTAGATCTAGCTGGTCTGTCATAATATAACAGAGACAGTAGATCTAGCTGGTCTGTCATATTATAATAGAGACAGTAGATCTAGCTGGTCTGTCATAATATAACAGAGACAGTAGATCTAGCTAATCTGTCATAATATAATAGACACAGTAGATCTAGCTGGTCTGTCATAATATAATTGAGACAGTAGAACTAGCTGGTCTGTCATAATATAATAGAGACAGTAGATCTAGCTGGTCTGTCATAATATCATAGAGACAGTAGATCTAGCATAATATAATAGAGACAGTAGCTCTAGCTGGTCTGTCATAATATAATAGAGACAGTAGATCTAGCTGGTCTGTCATAATATAACAGAGACAGTAGATCTAGCTGGTCTGTCATATTATAATAGAGACAGTGGATCTAGCTGGTCTGTCATAATATAATAGAGACAGTAGATCTATCTGGTCTATCATAATATAATAGACACAGTAGATCTAGCTGGTCTGTCATGATATAATAGAAACATTAGATCTAGCTGGTCTGTCATGATTCAATAGAGACATTAGATCTAGCTGGTCTGTCATAATATAATAGAGACAGTAGATCTAGCTGGTCTGTCATAAAATAATAGAGACAGTAGATCTAGCATAATATAATAGAGACAGTAGCTCTAGCTGGTCTGTCATAATATAACAGAGACAGTAGATCTAGCTGGTCTGTCATATTATAATAGAGACAGTAGATCTAGCTGGTCTGTCATAATATAATAGAGACAGTAGATGTATCTGGTCTGTCATAATATAATAGACACAGTAGATCTAGCTGGTCTGTCATGATATAATATAAACATTAGATCTAGCTGGTCTGTCATGATTCAATAGAGACATTAGATCTAGCTGGTCTGTCATAATATAATAGAGACAGTAGATCTAGCTGGTCTGTCATAATATAATAGAGACAGTAGATCTAGCATAATATAATAGAGACAGTAGCTGTAGCTGGTCTGTCATAATATAATAGAGACAGTAGATCTAGCTGGTCTGTCATAATATAACAGAGACAGTAGATCTAGCTGGTCTGTCATATTATAATAGAGACAGTAGATCTAGCTGGTCTGTCATAATATAACAGAGACAGTAGATCTAGCTAGTCTGTCATAATATAATAGACACAGTAGATCTAGCTGGTCTGTCATAATATAATTGAGACAGTAGATGTATCTGGTCTGTCATAATATAATAGACACAGTAGATCTAGCTGGTCTGTCATGATATAATATAAACATTAGATCTAGCTGGTCTGTCATGATTCAATAGAGACATTAGATCTAGCTGGTCTGTCATAATATAATAGAGACAGTAGATCTAGCTGGTCTGTCATAATATAATAGAGACAGTAGATCTAGCATAATATAATAGAGACAGTAGCTGTAGCTGGTCTGTCATAATATAATAGAGACAGTAGATCTAGCTGGTCTGTCATAATATAACAGAGACAGTAGATCTAGCTGGTCTATCATATTATAATAGAGACAGTAGATCTAGCTGGTCTGTCATAATATAACAGACACAGTAGATATAGATAGTCTGTCATAATATAATAGACACAGTAGATCTAGCTGGTCTGTCATAATATAATTGAGACAGTAGAACTAGCTGGTCTTTCATAATATAATAGAGACAGTAGATCTAGCTGGTCTGTCATAATATCATAGAGACAGTAGATCTAGCTGGTCTGTCATATTATAATAGAGACAGTAGATCTAGCTGGTCTGACATAATATCATAGAGACAGTAGATCTAGCTGGTCTGTCATATTATAATAGAGACAGTAGATCTAGCTGGTCTGTCATAATATAATAGAGACAGTGCATCTAGCTGGTCTGACATATTATAATAGAGACAGTAGATCGATCTGGTCTGTCATAATATAATAGAGACAGTAGATCTAGCATAATATAATAGAGACAGTAGCTCTAGCTGGTCTGTCATAATATAATAGAGACAGTAGATCTAGCTGGTCTGTCATAATATAACAGAGACAGTAGATCTAGCTGGTCTGTCATATTATAATAGAGACAGTAGATCTAGCTGGTCTGTCATAATATAATAGAGACAGTAGATCTAGCATAATATAATAGAGACAGTAGCTCTAGCTGGTCTGTCATAATATAATAGAGACAGTAGATCTAGCCGGTCTGTCATAATATAACAGAGACAGTAGATCTAGCTGGTCTGTCATATTATAAAAGAGACAGTAGATCTAGCTGGTCTGTCATAATATAATAGACACAGTAGATCTATCTGGTCTGTCATAATATGATAGACACAGTAGATCTAGCTGGTCTGTCATGATATAATAGAAACATTAGATCTAGCTGGTCTGCCATGATTCAATAGAGACATTAGATCTAGCTGGTCTGTCATAATATAATAGAGACAGTAGATCTAGCTGGTCTGTCATAATATAATAGAGACAGTGGATCTAGCATAATATAATAGAGACAGTAGCTCTAGCTGGTCTGTCATAATATAATAGAGACAGTAGATCTAGCTGGTCTGTCATAATATAACAGAGACAGTAGATCTAGCTGGTCTGTCATATTATAATAGAGACAGTAGATCTAGCTGGTCTGTCATAATATAACAGAGACAGTAGATCTAGCTGGTCTGTCATAATAGAGACAGTAGATCTAGCTAGTCTGTCATAATATAATAGACACAGTAGATCTAGCTGGTCTGTCATAATATAATTGAGACAGTAGAACTAGCTGGTCTGTCATAATATAATAGAGACAGTAGATCTAGCTGGTCTGTCATAATATCATAGAGACAGTAGATCTAGCTGGTCTGTCATATTATAATAGAGACAGTAGATCTAGCTGGTCTGACATAATATCATAGAGACAGTAGATCTAGCTGTTCTGTCATATTATAATAGAGACAGTAGATCTAGCTGGTCTGTCATAATATAATAGAGACAGTGCATCTAGCTGGTCTGACATAATATGATAGAGACAGTAGATCTAGCATAATATAATAGAGACAGTAGCTCTAGCTGGTCTGTCATAATATAATAGAGACAGTAGATCTAGCTGGTCTGTCATAATATAACAGAGACAGTAGATCTAGCTGGTCTATCATATTATAATAGAGACAGTAGATCTAGCTGGTCTGTCATAATATAACAGAGACAGTAGATCTAGCTAGTCTGTCATAATATAATAGACACAGTAGATCTAGCTGGCCTGTCATAATATAATTGAGACAGTAGAACTAGCTGGTCTGTCATAATATAATAGAGACAGTAGATCTAGCTGGTCTGTCATAATATCATAGAGACAGTAGATCTAGCTGGTCTGTCATAATATATAAGAGACAGTAGATCTAGCATAATATAATAGAGACAGTAGCTCTAGCTGGTCTGTCATAATATAATAGAGACAGTAGATCTAGCTGGTCTGTCATAATATAACAGAGACAGTAGATCTAGCTGGTCTATCATATTATAATAGAGACAGTAGATCTAGCTGGTCTGTCATAATATAACAGAGACAGTAGATCTAGCTAGTCTGTCATAATATAATAGACACAGTAGATCTAGCTGGCCTGTCATAATATAATTGAGACAGTAGAACTAGTTGGTCTGTCATAATATAATAGAGACAGTAGATCTAGCTGGTCTGTCATAATATCATAGAGACAGTAGATCTAGCTGGTCTGTCATAATATATAAGAGACAGTAGATCTAGCATAATATAATAGAGACAGTAGCTCTAGCTGGTCTGTCATAATATAATAGAGACAGTAGATCTAGCTGGTCTGTCATAATATAACAGAGACAGTAGATCTAGCTGGTCTGTCATATTATAATAGAGACAGTAGATCTAGCTGGTCTGTCATAATATAACAGACACAGTAGATATAGATAGTCTGTCATAATATAATAGACACAGTAGATCTAGCTGGTCTGTCATAATATAATTGAGACAGTAGAACTAGCTGGTCTTTCATAATATAATAGAGACAGTAGATCTAGCTGGTCTGTCATAATATCATAGAGACAGTAGATCTAGCTGGTCTGTCATATTATAATAGAGACAGTAGATCTAGCTGGTCTGACATAATATCATAGAGACAGTAGATCTAGCTGGTCTGTCATATTATAATAGAGACAGTAGATCTAGCTGGTCTGTCATCATATAATAGAGACAGTGCATCTAGCTGGTCTGACATATTATAATAGAGACAGTAGATCTAGCTGGTCTGTCATAATATAATAGAGACAGTAGATCTAGCATAATATAATAGAGACAGTAGCTCTAGCTGGTCTGTCATAATATAATAGAGACAGTAGATCTAGCTGGTCTGTCATAATATAACAGAGACAGTAGATCTAGCTGGTCTGTCATATTATAATAGAGACAGTAGATCTAGCTGGTCTGTCATAATATAACAGAGACAGTAGATCTAGCTAGTCTGTCATAATATAATAGACACAGTAGATCTAGCTGGTCTGTCATAATATAATTGAGACAGTAGAACTAGCTGGTCTTTCATAATATAATAGAGACAGTAGATCTAGCTGGTCTGTCATAATATCATAGAGACAGTAGATCTAACTGGTCTGTCATATTATAATAGAGACAGTAGATCTAGCTGGTCTGACATAATATCATAGAGACAGTAGATCTAGCTGGTCTGTCATATTATAATAGAGACAGTAGATCTAGCTGGTCTGTCATATGATAATAGAGACAGTGCATCTAGCTGGTCTGACTTATTATAATAGAGACAGTAGATCTAGCTGGTCCGTCATAATATAATAGAGACAGTAGCTCTAGCTGGTCTGTCATAATATAATAGAGACAGTAGATCTAGCTGGTCTGTCATAATATAACAGAGACAGTAGATCTAGCTGGTCTGTCATATTATAATAGAGACAGTAGATCTAGCTGGTCTGTCATAATATAATAGAGACAGTAGATCTATCTGGTCTGTCATAATATAATAGACACAGTAGATCTAGCTGGTCTGTCATGATATAATAGAAACATTAGATCTAGCTGGTCTGTCATGATTCAATAGAGACATTAGATCTAGCTGGTCTGTCATAATATAATAGAGACAGTAGATCTAGCTGGTCTGTCATAATATAATAGAGACAGTAGATCTAGCATAATATAATAGAGACAGTAGCACTAGCTGGTCTGTCATAATATAATAGAGACAGTAGATCTAGCTGGTCTGTCATAATATAACAGAGACAGTAGATCTAGCTGGTCTGTCATATTATAATAGAGACAGTAGATCTAGCTGGTCTGTCATAATATAATAGAGACAGTAGATCTATCTGGTCTGTCATAATATAATAGACACAGTAGATCTAGCTGGTCTGTCATGATATAATAGAAACATTAGATCTAGCTGGTCTGTCATGATTCAATAGAGACATTAGATCTAGCTGGTCTGTCATAATATAATAGAGACAGTAGATCTAGCTGGTCTGTCATAATATAATAGAGACAGTAGATATAGAATAATATAATAGAGACAGTAGCTCTAGCTGGTCTGTCATAATATAATAGAGACAGTAGATCTAGCTGGTCTGTCATAATATAACAGAGACAGTAGATCTAGCTGGTCTGTCATATTATAATAGAGACAGTAGATCTAGCTGGTCTGTCATAATATAATAGAGACAGTAGATGTATCTGGTCTGTCATAATATAATAGACACAGTAGATCTAGCTGGTCTGTCATGATATAATATAAACATTAGATCTAGCTGGTCTGTCATGATTCAATAGAGACATTAGATCTAGCTGGTCTGTCATAATATAATAGAGACAGTAGATCTAGCTGGTCTGTCATAATATAATAGAGACAGTAGATCTAGCATAATATAATAGAGACAGTAGCTGTAGCTGGTCTGTCATAATATAATAGAGACAGTAGATCTAGCTGGTCTGTCATAATATAACAGAGACAGTAGATCTAGCTGGTCTGTCATATTATAATAGAGACAGTAGATCTAGCTGGTCTGTCATAATATAACAGAGACAGTAGATCTAGCTAGTCTGTCATAATATAATAGACACAGTAGATCTAGCTGGTCTGTCATAATATAATTGAGACAGTAGAACTAGCTGGTCTGTCATAATATAATAGAGGCAGTAGATCTAGCTGGTCTGTCATAATATCATAGAGACAGTAGATCTAGCTGGTCTGTCATAATATAATAGAGACAGTAGATCTAGCATAATATAATAGAGACAGTAGCTCTAGCCTGTCTGTCATAATATAATAGAGACAGTAGATCTAGCTGGTCTGTCATAATATAACAGAGACAGTAGATCTAGCTAGTCTGTCATAATATAATAGACACAGTAGATCTAGCTGGTCTGTCATAATATAACAGAGACAGTAGATCTAGCTGGTCTGTCATATTATAATAGAGACAGTAGATCTAGCTGGTCTGTCATAATATAACAGAGACAGTAGATCTAGCTAGTCTGTCATAATATAATAGACACAGTAGATCTAGCTGGTCTGTCATAATATAATTGAGACAGTAGAACTAGCTGGTCTGTCATAATATAATAGAGACAGTAGATCTAGCTGGTCTGTCATAATATAATAGAGACAGTAGATCTAGCTGGTCTGTCATAATATAACAGAGACAGTAGATCTAGCTGGTCTGTCATATTATAATAGAGACAGTAGATCTAGCTGGTCTGTCATAATATAACAGAGACAGTAGATCTAGCTAGTCTGTCATAATATAATAAACACAGTAGATCTAGCTGGTCTGTCATAATATAATTGAGACAGTAGAACTAGCTGGTCTGTCGTAATATAATAGAGACAGTAGATCTAGCTGGTCTGTCATAATATCATAGAGACAGTAGATCTAGCTGGTCTGTCATAATATATGAGAGAAAGTAGATCTAGCTGGTCTGTCATAATATCATAGAGACAGTAGATCTAGCTGGTCTGTCATATTATAATAGAGACAGTAGATCTAGCTGGTCTGTCGTAATATAATAGAGACAGTGCATCTAGCTGGTCTGACATATTATAATAGAGACAGTAGATCTAGCTGGTCTGTCATAATATAATAGAGACAGTAGCTCTAGCTGGTCTGTCATAATATAATAGAGACAGTAGATCTAGCTGGTCTGTCATAATATAACAGAGACAGTAGATCTAGCTGGTCTGTCATATTATAATAGAGACAATAGATCTAGCTGGTCTGTCATAATATAATAGAGACAGTAGATCTATCTGGTCTATCATAATATAATAGACACAGTAGATCTAGCTGGTCTGTCATGATATAATAGAAACATTAGATCTAGCTGGTCTGTCATGATTCAATAGAGACATTAGATCTAGCTGGTCTGTCATAATATAATAGAGACAGTAGAACTAGCTGGTCTGTCATAATATAATAGAGACAGTAGATCTAGCATAATATAATAGAGACAGTAGCTCTAGCTGGTCTGTCATAATATAATAGAGACAGTAGATCTAGCTGGTCTGTCATAATATAACAGAGACAGTAGATCTAGCTGGTCTGTCATATTATAATAGAGACAGTAGATCTAGCTGGTCTGTCATAATATAACAGAGACAGTAGATCTAGCTAATCTGTCATAATATAATAGACACAGTAGATCTAGCTGGTCTGTCATAATATAATTGAGACAGTAGAACTAGCTGGTCTGTCATAATATAATAGAGACAGTAGATCTAGCTGGTCTGTCATAATATCATAGAGACAGTAGATCTAGCTGGTCTGTCATAATATAATAGAGACAGTAGATCTAGCATAATATAATAGAGACAGTAGCTCTAGCTGGTCTGTCATAATATAATAGAGACAGTAGATCTAGCTGGTCTGTCATAATATAACAGAGACAGTAGATCTAGCTGGTCTGTCATATTATAATAGAGACAGTGGATCTAGCTGGTCTGTCATAATATAATAGAGACAGTAGATCTATCTGGTCTATCATAATATAATAGACACAGTAGATCTAGCTGGTCTGTCATGATATAATAGAAACATTAGATCTAGCTGGTCTGTCATGATTCAATAGAGACATTAGATCTAGCTGGTCTGTCATAATATAATAGAGACAGTAGATCTAGCTGGTCTGTCATAATATAATAGAGACAGTAGATCTAGCATAATATAATAGAGACAGTAGCTCTAGCTGGTCTGTCATAATATAACAGAGACAGTAGATCTAGCTGGTCTGTCATATTATAATAGAGACAGTAGATCTAGCTGGTCTGTCATAATATAATAGAGACAGTAGATGTATCTGGTCTGTCATAATATAATAGACACAGTAGATCTAGCTGGTCTGTCATGATATAATATAAACATTAGATCTAGCTGGTCTGTCATGATTCAATAGAGACATTAGATCTAGCTGGTCTGTCATAATATAATAGAGACAGTAGATCTAGCTGGTCTGTCATAATATAATAGAGACAGTAGATCTAGCATAATATAATAGAGACAGTAGCTGTAGCTGGTCTGTCATAATATAATAGAGACAGTAGATCTAGCTGGTCTGTCATAATATAACAGAGACAGTAGATCTAGCTGGTCTGTCATATTATAATAGAGACAGTAGATCTAGCTGGTCTGTCATAATATAACAGAGACAGTAGATCTAGCTAGTCTGTCATAATATAATAGACACAGTAGATCTAGCTGGTCTGTCATAATATAATTGAGACAGTAGATGTATCTGGTCTGTCATAATATAATAGACACAGTAGATCTAGCTGGTCTGTCATGATATAATATAAACATTAGATCTAGCTGGTCTGTCATGATTCAATAGAGACATTAGATCTAGCTGGTCTGTCATAATATAATAGAGACAGTAGATCTAGCTGGTCTGTCATAATATAATAGAGACAGTAGATCTAGCATAATATAATAGAGACAGTAGCTGTAGCTGGTCTGTCATAATATAATAGAGACAGTAGATCTAGCTGGTCTGTCATAATATAACAGAGACAGTAGATCTAGCTGGTCTGTCATATTATAATAGAGACAGTAGATCTAGCTGGTCTGTCATAATATAACAGAGACAGTAGATCTAGCTAGTCTGTCATAATATAATAGACACAGTAGATCTAGCTGGTCTGTCATAATATAATTGAGACAGTAGAACTAGCTGGTCTGTCATAATATAATAGAGACAGTAGATCTAGCTGGTCTGTCATAATATCATAGAGACAGTAGATCTAGCTGGTCTGTCATAATATAATAGAGACAGTAGATCTAGCATAATATAATAGAGACAGTAGCTCTAGCCTGTCTGTCATAATATAATAGAGACAGTAGATCTAGCTGGTCTGTCATAATATAACAGAGACAGTAGATCTAGCTAGTCTGTCATAATATAATAGACACAGTAGATCTAGCTGGTCTGTCATAATATAACAGAGACAGTAGATCTAGCTGGTCTGTCATATTATAATAGAGACAGTAGATCTAGCTGGTCTGTCATAATATAACAGAGACAGTAGATCTAGCTAGTCTGTCATAATATAATAGACACAGTAGATCTAGCTGGTCTGTCATAATATAATTGAGACAGTAGAACTAGCTGGTCTGTCATAATATAATAGAGACAGTAGATCTAGCTGGTCTGTCATAATATAATAGAGACAGTAGATCTAGCTGGTCTGTCATAATATAACAGAGACAGTAGATCTAGCTGGTCTGTCATATTATAATAGAGACAGTAGATCTAGCTGGTCTGTCATAATATAACAGAGACAGTAGATCTAGCTAGTCTGTCATAATATAATAAACACAGTAGATCTAGCTGGTCTGTCATAATATAATTGAGACAGTAGAACTAGCTGGTCTGTCATAATATAATAGAGACAGTAGATCTAGCTGGTCTGTCATAATATAACAGAGACAGTAGATCTAGCTGGTCTGTCATATTATAATAGAGACAGTAGATCTAGCTGGTCTGTCATAATATAATAGAGACAGTAGATCTATCTGGTCTATCATAATATAATAGACACAGTAGATCTAGCTGGTCTGTCATGATATAATAGAAACATTAGATCTAGCTGGTCTGTCATGATTCAATAGAGACATTAGATCTAGCTGGTCTGTCATAATATAATAGAGACAGTAGATCTAGCTGGTCTGTCATAATATAATAGAGACAGTAGATCTAGCATAATATAATAGAGACAGTAGCTCTAGCTGGTCTGTCATAATATAATAGAGACAGTAGATCTAGCTGGTCTGTCATAATATAACAGAGACAGTAGATCTAGCTGGTCTGTCATATTATAATAGAGACAGTAGATCTAGCTGGTCTGTCATAATATAACAGAGACAGTAGATCTAGCTAATCTGTCATAATATAATAGACACAGTAGATCTAGCTGGTCTGTCATAATATAATTGAGACAGTAGAACTAGCTGGTCTGTCATAATATAATAGAGACAGTAGATCTAGCTGGTCTGTCATAATATCATAGAGACAGTAGATCTAGCTGGTCTGTCATAATATAATAGAGACAGTAGATCTAGCATAATATAATAGAGACAGTAGCTCTAGCTGGTCTGTCATAATATAATAGAGACAGTAGATCTAGCTGGTCTGTCATAATATAACAGAGACAGTAGATCTAGCTGGTCTGTCATATTATAATAGAGACAGTGGATCTAGCTGGTCTGTCATAATATAATAGAGACAGTAGATCTATCTGGTCTATCATAATATAATAGACACAGTAGATCTAGCTGGTCTGTCATGATATAATAGAAACATTAGATCTAGCTGGTCTGTCATGATTCAATAGAGACATTAGATCTAGCTGGTCTGTCATAATATAATAGAGACAGTAGATCTAGCTGGTCTGTCATAATATAATAGAGACAGTAGATCTAGCATAATATAATAGAGACAGTAGCTCTAGCTGGTCTGTCATAATATAACAGAGACAGTAGATCTAGCTGGTCTGTCATATTATAATAGAGACAGTAGATCTAGCTGGTCTGTCATAATATAATAGAGACAGTAGATGTATCTGGTCTGTCATAATATAATAGACACAGTAGATCTAGCTGGTCTGTCATGATATAATATAAACATTAGATCTAGCTGGTCTGTCATGATTCAATAGAGACATTAGATCTAGCTGGTCTGTCATAATATAATAGAGACAGTAGATCTAGCTGGTCTGTCATAATATAATAGAGACAGTAGATCTAGCATAATATAATAGAGACAGTAGCTGTAGCTGGTCTGTCATAATATAATAGAGACAGTAGATCTAGCTGGTCTGTCATAATATAACAGAGACAGTAGATCTAGCTGGTCTGTCATATTATAATAGAGACAGTAGATCTAGCTGGTCTGTCATAATATAACAGAGACAGTAGATCTAGCTAGTCTGTCATAATATAATAGACACAGTAGATCTAGCTGGTCTGTCATAATATAATTGAGACAGTAGATGTATCTGGTCTGTCATAATATAATAGACACAGTAGATCTAGCTGGTCTGTCATGATATAATATAAACATTAGATCTAGCTGGTCTGTCATGATTCAATAGAGACATTAGATCTAGCTGGTCTGTCATAATATAATAGAGACAGTAGATCTAGCTGGTCTGTCATAATATAATAGAGACAGTAGATCTAGCATAATATAATAGAGACAGTAGCTGTAGCTGGTCTGTCATAATATAATAGAGACAGTAGATCTAGCTGGTCTGTCATAATATAACAGAGACAGTAGATCTAGCTGGTCTGTCATATTATAATAGAGACAGTAGATCTAGCTGGTCTGTCATAATATAACAGAGACAGTAGATCTAGCTAGTCTGTCATAATATAATAGACACAGTAGATCTAGCTGGTCTGTCATAATATAATTGAGACAGTAGAACTAGCTGGTCTGTCATAATATAATAGAGACAGTAGATCTAGCTGGTCTGTCATAATATCATAGAGACAGTAGATCTAGCTGGTCTGTCATAATATAATAGAGACAGTAGATCTAGCATAATATAATAGAGACAGTAGCTCTAGCCTGTCTGTCATAATATAATAGAGACAGTAGATCTAGCTGGTCTGTCATAATATAACAGAGACAGTAGATCTAGCTAGTCTGTCATAATATAATAGACACAGTAGATCTAGCTGGTCTGTCATAATATAACAGAGACAGTAGATCTAGCTGGTCTGTCATATTATAATAGAGACAGTAGATCTAGCTGGTCTGTCATAATATAACAGAGACAGTAGATCTAGCTAGTCTGTCATAATATAATAGACACAGTAGATCTAGCTGGTCTGTCATAATATAATTGAGAAAGTAGAACTAGCTGGTCTGTCATAATATAATAGAGACAGTAGATCTAGCTGGTCTGTCATAATATAATAGAGACAGTAGATCTAGCTGGTCTGTCATAATATAACAGAGACAGTAGATCTAGCTGGTCTGTCATATTATAATAGAGACAGTAGATCTAGCTGGTCTGTCATAATATAACAGAGACAGTAGATCTAGCTAGTCTGTCATAATATAATAAACACAGTAGATCTAGCTGGTCTGTCATAATATAATTGAGACAGTAGAACTAGCTGGTCTGTCATAATATAATAGAGACAGTAGATCTAGCTGGTCTGTCATAATATCATAGAGACAGTAGATCTAGCTGGTCTGTCATAATATATGAGAGAAAGTAGATCTAGCTGGTCTGTCATAATATCATAGAGACAGTAGATCTAGCTGGTCTGTCATATTATAATAGAGACAGTAGATCTAGCTGGTCTGTCGTAATATAATAGAGACAGTGCATCTAGCTGGTCTGACATATTATAATAGAGACAGTAGATCTAGCTGGTCTGTCATAATATAATAGAGACAGTAGCTCTAGCTGGTCTGTCATAATATAATAGAGACAGTAGATCTAGCTGGTCTGTCATAATATAACAGAGACAGTAGATCTAGCTGGTCTGTCATATTATAATAGAGACAGTAGATCTAGCTGGTCTGTCATAATATAATAGCGACAGTAGATCTATCTGGTCTATCATAATATAATAGACACAGTAGATCTAGCTGGTCTGTCATGATATAATAGAAACATTAGATCTAGCTGGTCTGTCATGATTCAATAGAGACATTAGATCTAGCTGGTCTGTCATAATATAATAGAGACAGTAGATCTAGCTGGTCTGTCATAATATAATAGAGACAGTAGATCTAGCATAATATAATAGAGACAGAAGCTCTAGCTGGTCTGTCATAATATAATAGAGACAGTAGATCTAGCTGGTCTGTCATAATATAACAGAGACAGTAGATCTAGCTGGTCTGTCATATTATAATAGAGACAGTAGATCTAGCTGGTCTGTCATAATATAACAGAGACAGTAGATCTAGCTAATCTGTCATAATATAATAGACACAGTAGATCTAGCTGGTCTGTCATAATATAATTGAGACAGTAGAACTAGCTGGTCTGTCATAATATAATAGAGACAGTAGATCTAGCTGGTCTGTCATAATATCATAGAGACAGTAGATCTAGCTGGTCTGTCATAATATAATAGAGACAGTAGATCTAGCATAATATAATAGAGACAGTAGCTCTAGCTGGTCTGTCATAATATAATAGAGACAGTAGATCTAGCTGGTCTGTCATAATATAACAGAGACAGTAGATCTAGCTGGTCTGTCATATTATAATAGAGACAGTAGATCTAGCTGGTCTGTCATAATATAATAGAGACAGTAGATCTATCTGGTCTATCATAATATAATAGACACAGTAGATCTAGCTGGTCTGTCATGATATAATAGAAACATTAGATCTAGCTGGTCTGTCATGATTCAATAGAGACATTAGATCTAGCTGGTCTGTCATAATATAATAGAGACAGTAGATCTAGCTGGTCTGTCATAATATAATAGAGACAGTAGATCTAGCATAATATAATAGAGACAGTAGCTCTAGCTGGTCTGTCATAATATAATAGAGACAGTAGATCTAGCTGGTCTGTCATAATATAACAGAGACAGTAGATCTAGCTGGTCTGTCATATTATAATAGAGACAGTAGATCTAGCTGGTCTGTCATAATATAATAGAGACAGTAGATCTATCTGGTCTGTCATAATATAATAGACACAGTAGATCTAGCTGGTCTGTCATGATATAATAGAAACATTAGATCTAGCTGGTCTGTCATGATTCAATAGAGACATTAGATCTAGCTGGTCTGTCATAATATAATAGAGACAGTAGATCTAGCTGGTCTGTCATAATATAATAGAGACAGTAGATCTAGCATAATATAATAGCGACAGTAGCTCTAGCTGGTCTGTCATAATATAATAGAGACAGTAGATCTAGCTGGTCTGTCAAAATATAACAGAGACAGTAGATCTAGCTGGTCTTTCATATTATAATAGAGACAGTAGATCTAGCTGGTCTGTCATAATATAACAGAGACAGTAGATCTAGCTAGTCTGTCATAATATAATAGACACAGTAGATCTAGCTGGTCTGTCATAATATAATTGAGACAGTAGAACTAGCTGGTCTGTCATAATATAATAGAGACAGTAGATCTAGCTGGTCTGTCATAATATCATAGAGACAGTAGATCTAACTGGTCTGTCATAATATAATAGAGACAGTAGATCTAGCATAATATAATAGAGACAGTAGCTCTAGCTGGTCTGTCATAATATAATAGAGACAGTAGATCTAGCTGGTCTGTCATAATATAACAGAGACAGTAGATCTAGCTGGTCTGTCATATTATAATAGAGACAGTAGATCTAGCTGGTCTGTCATAATATAACAGAGACAGTAGATCTAGCTAGTCTGTCATAATATAATAGACACAGTAGATCTAGCTGGTCTGTCATAATATAATTGAGACAGTAGAACTAGCTGGTCTGTCATAATATAATAGAGACAGTAGATCTAGCTGGTCTGTCATAATATCATAGAGACAGTAGATCTAGCTAGTCTGTCATAATATAATAAACACAGTAGATCTAGCTGGTCTGTCATAATATAATTGAGACAGTAGAACTAGCTGGTCTGTCAGAATATAATAGAGACAGTAGATCTAGCTGGTCTGTCATGATATAATAGAAACATTAGATCTAGCTGGTCTGTCATGATTCAATAGAGACATTAGATCTAGCTGGTCTGTCATAATATAATAGAGACAGTAGATCTAGCTGGTCTGTCATAATATAATAGAGACAGTAGATTTGGCATAATATAATAGAGACAGTAGCTCTAGCTGGTCTGTCATAATATAATAGAGACAGTAGATCTAGCTGGTCTGTCATAATATAATAGAGACAGTAGATCAAGCTGGTCTGTCATAATATAACAGAGACAGTAGATCTAGCTAGTCTGTCATAATATAATAGACACAGTAGATCTAGCTGGTCTGTCATAATATAATTGAGACAGTAGAACTAGCTGGTCTGTCATAATATAATAGAGACAGTAGATCTAGCTGGTCTGTCATAATATCATAGAGACAGTAGATCTAACTGGTCTGTCATAATATAATAGAGACAGTAGATCTAGCATAATATAATAGAGACAGTAGCTCTAGCTGGTCTGTCATAATATAATAGAGACAGTAGATCTAGCTGGTCTGTCATAATATAACAGAGACAGTAGATCTAGCTGGTCTGTCATATTATAATAGAGACAGTAGATCTAGCTGGTCTGTAATAATATAACAGAGACAGTAGATCTAGCTAGTCTATCATAATATAATAGACACAGTAGATCTAGCTGGTCTGTCATAATATAATTGAGACAGTAGAACTAGCTGGTCTGTCATAATATAATAGAGACAGTAGATCTAGCTGGTCTGTCATAATATCATAGAGACAGTAGATCTAGCTAGTCTGTCATAATATAATAAACAGAGTAGATCTAGCTGGTCTGTCATAATATAATTGAGACAGTAGAACTAGCTGGTCTGTCAGAATATAATAGAGACAGTAGATCTAGCTGGTCTGTCATGATATAATAGAAACATTAGATCTAGCTGGTCTGTCATGATTCAATAGAGACATTAGATCTAGCTGGTCTGTCATGATATAATAGAAACATTAGATCTAGCTGGTCTGTCATGATTCAATAGAGACATTAGATCTAGCTGGTCTGTCATAATATAATAGAGACAGTAGATCTAGCTGGTCTGTCATAATATAATAGAGACAGTAGATCTAGCATAATATAATAGAGACAGTAGCTCTAGCTGGTCTGTCATAATATAATAGAGACAGTAGATCTAGCTGGTCTGTCATAATATAACAGAGACAGTAGATCTAGCTGGTCTGTCATATTATAATAGAGACAGTAGATCTAGCTGGTCTGTCATAATATAATAGAGACAGTAGATCTATCTGGTCTGTCATAATATAATAGACACAGTAGATCTAGCTGGTCTGTCATGATATAATAGAAACATTAGATCTAGCTGGTCTGTCATGATTCAATAGAGACATTAGATCTAGCTGGTCTGTCATAATATAATAGAGACAGTAGATCTAGCTGGTCTGTCATATTATAATAGAGACAGTAGATCTAGCATAATTTAATAGAGACAGTAGCTCTAGCTGGTCTGTCATAATATAATAGAGACAGTAGATCTAGCTGGTCTGTCATAATATAACAGAGACAGTAGATCTAGCTGGTCTGTCATATTATAATAGAGACAGTAGATCTAGCTGGTCTGTCATAATATAACAGAGACAGTAGATCTAGCTAGTCTGTCATAATATAATAGACACAGTAGATCTAGCTGGTCTGTCATAATATAATTGAGACAGTAGAACTAGCTGGTCTGTCATAATATAATAGAGACAGTAGATCTAGCTGGTCTGTCATAATATCATAGAGACAGTAGATCTAGCTGGTCTGTCATAACATAATAGAGACAGTAGATCTAGCATAATATAATAGAGACAGTAGCTCTAGCTGGTCTGTCATAATATAATAGAGACAGTAGATCTAGCTGGTCTGTCATAATATAACAGAGACAGTAGATCTAGCTGGTCTGTCATATTATAATAGAGACAGTAGATCTAGCTGGTCTGTCATAATATAACAGAGACAGTAGATCTAGCTAGTCTGTCATAATATAATAGACACAGTAGATCTAGCTGGTCTGTCATAATATAATTGAGACAGTAGAACTAGCTGGTCTGTCATAATATAATAGAGACAGTAGATCTAGCTGGTCTGTCATAATATCATAGAGACAGTAGATCTAGCTAGTCTGTCATAATATAATAAACACAGTAGATCTAGCTGGTCTGTCATAATATAATAGAGACAGTAGATCTAGCTGGTCTGTCATAATATAATAGAGACAGTAGATCTAGCATAATATAATAGAGACAGTAGCTCTAGCTGGTCTGTCATAATATAATAGAGACAGTAGATCTAGCTGGTCTGTCATAATATAACAGAGACAGTAGATCTAGCTGGTCTGTCATAATATAATAGCGACAGTAGATCTATCTGGTCTATCATAATATAATAGACACAGTAGATCTAGCTGGTCTGTCATGATATAATAGAAACATTAGATCTAGCTGGTCTGTCATGATTCAATAGAGACATTAGATCTAGCTGGTCTGTCATAATATAATAGAGACAGTAGATCTAGCTGGTCTGTCATAATATAATAGAGACAGTAGATCTAGCATAATATAATAGAGACAGAAGCTCTAGCTGGTCTGTCATAATATAATAGAGACAGTAGATCTAGCTGGTCTGTCATAATATAACAGAGACAGTAGATCTAGCTGGTCTGTCATATTATAATAGAGACAGTAGATCTAGCTGGTCTGTCATAATATAACAGAGACAGTAGATCTAGCTAATCTG
The DNA here is from genome assembly GCF_057628025.1 of Oncorhynchus mykiss. Classification (NCBI taxonomy): domain Eukaryota; kingdom Metazoa; phylum Chordata; class Actinopteri; order Salmoniformes; family Salmonidae; genus Oncorhynchus; species Oncorhynchus mykiss. The sequence continues at coordinate 95,121,883 of NC_143025.1, forward strand.
TCATAATATAATAGACACAGTAGATCTAGCTGGTCTGTCATAATATAATTGAGACAGTAGAACTAGCTGGTCTGTCATAATATAATAGAGACAGTAGATCTAGCTGGTCTGTCATAATATCATAGAGACAGTAGATCTAGCTGGTCTGTCATAATATAATAGAGACAGTAGATCTAGCATAATATAATAGAGACAGTAGCTCTAGCTGGTCTGTCATAATATAATAGAGACAGTAGATCTAGCTGGTCTGTCATAATATAACAGAGACAGTAGATCTAGCTGGTCTGTCATATTATAATAGAGACAGTAGATCTAGCTGGTCTGTCATAATATAATAGAGACAGTAGATCTATCTGGTCTATCATAATATAATAGACACAGTAGATCTAGCTGGTCTGTCATGATATAATAGAAACATTAGATCTAGCTGGTCTGTCATGATTCAATAGAGACATTAGATCTAGCTGGTCTGTCATAATATAATAGAGACAGTAGATCTAGCTGGTCTGTCATAATATAATAGAGACAGTAGATCTAGCATAATATAATAGAGACAGTAGCTCTAGCTGGTCTGTCATAATATAATAGAGACAGTAGATCTAGCTGGTCTGTCATAATATAACAGAGACAGTAGATCTAGCTGGTCTGTCATATTATAATAGAGACAGTAGATCTAGCTGGTCTGTCATAATATAATAGAGACAGTAGATCTATCTGGTCTGTCATAATATAATAGACACAGTAGATCTAGCTGGTCTGTCATGATATAATAGAAACATTAGATCTAGCTGGTCTGTCATGATTCAATAGAGACATTAGATCTAGCTGGTCTGTCATAATATAATAGAGACAGTAGATCTAGCTGGTCTGTCATAATATAATAGAGACAGTAGATCTAGCATAATATAATAGCGACAGTAGCTCTAGCTGGTCTGTCATAATATAATAGAGACAGTAGATCTAGCTGGTCTGTCAAAATATAACAGAGACAGTAGATCTAGCTGGTCTTTCATATTATAATAGAGACAGTAGATCTAGCTGGTCTGTCATAATATAACAGAGACAGTAGATCTAGCTAGTCTGTCATAATATAATAGACACAGTAGATCTAGCTGGTCTGTCATAATATAATTGAGACAGTAGAACTAGCTGGTCTGTCATAATATAATAGAGACAGTAGATCTAGCTGGTCTGTCATAATATCATAGAGACAGTAGATCTAACTGGTCTGTCATAATATAATAGAGACAGTAGATCTAGCATAATATAATAGAGACAGTAGCTCTAGCTGGTCTGTCATAATATAATAGAGACAGTAGATCTAGCTGGTCTGTCATAATATAACAGAGACAGTAGATCTAGCTGGTCTGTCATATTATAATAGAGACAGTAGATCTAGCTGGTCTGTCATAATATAACAGAGACAGTAGATCTAGCTAGTCTGTCATAATATAATAGACACAGTAGATCTAGCTGGTCTGTCATAATATAATTGAGACAGTAGAACTAGCTGGTCTGTCATAATATAATAGAGACAGTAGATCTAGCTGGTCTGTCATAATATCATAGAGACAGTAGATCTAGCTAGTCTGTCATAATATAATAAACACAGTAGATCTAGCTGGTCTGTCATAATATAATTGAGACAGTAGAACTAGCTGGTCTGTCAGAATATAATAGAGACAGTAGATCTAGCTGGTCTGTCATGATATAATAGAAACATTAGATCTAGCTGGTCTGTCATGATTCAATAGAGACATTAGATCTAGCTGGTCTGTCATAATATAATAGAGACAGTAGATCTAGCTGGTCTGTCATAATATAATAGAGACAGTAGATTTGGCATAATATAATAGAGACAGTAGCTCTAGCTGGTCTGTCATAATATAATAGAGACAGTAGATCTAGCTGGTCTGTCATAATATAATAGAGACAGTAGATCAAGCTGGTCTGTCATAATATAACAGAGACAGTAGATCTAGCTAGTCTGTCATAATATAATAGACACAGTAGATCTAGCTGGTCTGTCATAATATAATTGAGACAGTAGAACTAGCTGGTCTGTCATAATATAATAGAGACAGTAGATCTAGCTGGTCTGTCATAATATCATAGAGACAGTAGATCTAACTGGTCTGTCATAATATAATAGAGACAGTAGATCTAGCATAATATAATAGAGACAGTAGCTCTAGCTGGTCTGTCATAATATAATAGAGACAGTAGATCTAGCTGGTCTGTCATAATATAACAGAGACAGTAGATCTAGCTGGTCTGTCATATTATAATAGAGACAGTAGATCTAGCTGGTCTGTAATAATATAACAGAGACAGTAGATCTAGCTAGTCTATCATAATATAATAGACACAGTAGATCTAGCTGGTCTGTCATAATATAATTGAGACAGTAGAACTAGCTGGTCTGTCATAATATAATAGAGACAGTAGATCTAGCTGGTCTGTCATAATATCATAGAGACAGTAGATCTAGCTAGTCTGTCATAATATAATTGAGACAGTAGAACTAGCTGGTCTGTCAGAATATAATAGAGACAGTAGATCTAGCTGGTCTGTCATGATATAATAGAAACATTAGATCTAGCTGGTCTGTCATGATTCAATAGAGACATTAGATCTAGCTGGTCTGTCATGATATAATAGAAACATTAGATCTAGCTGGTCTGTCATGATTCAATAGAGACATTAGATCTAGCTGGTCTGTCATAATATAATAGAGACAGTAGATCTAGCTGGTCTGTCATAATATAATAGAGACAGTAGATCTAGCATAATATAATAGAGACAGTAGCTCTAGCTGGTCTGTCATAATATAATAGAGACAGTAGATCTAGCTGGTCTGTCATAATATAACAGAGACAGTAGATCTAGCTGGTCTGTCATATTATAATAGAGACAGTAGATCTAGCTGGTCTGTCATAATATAATAGAGACAGTAGATCTATCTGGTCTGTCATAATATAATAGACACAGTAGATCTAGCTGGTCTGTCATGATATAATAGAAACATTAGATCTAGCTGGTCTGTCATGATTCAATAGAGACATTAGATCTAGCTGGTCTGTCATAATATAATAGAGACAGTAGATCTAGCTGGTCTGTCATAATATAATAGAGACAGTAGATCTAGCATAATTTAATAGAGACAGTAGCTCTAGCTGGTCTGTCATAATATAATAGAGACAGTAGATCTAGCTGGTCTGTCATAATATAACAGAGACAGTAGATCTAGCTGGTCTGTCATATTATAATAGAGACAGTAGATCTAGCTGGTCTGTCATAATATAACAGAGACAGTAGATCTAGCTAGTCTGTCATAATATAATAGACACAGTAGATCTAGCTGGTCTGTCATAATATAATTGAGACAGTAGAACTAGCTGGTCTGTCATAATATAATAGAGACAGTAGATCTAGCTGGTCTGTCATAATATCATAGAGACAGTAGATCTTGCTGGTCTGTCATAACATAATAGAGACAGTAGATCTAGCATAATATAATAGAGACAGTAGCTCTAGCTGGTCTGTCATAATATAATAGAGACAGTAGATCTAGCTGGTCTGTCATAATATAACAGAGACAGTAGATCTAGCTGGTCTGTCATATTATAATAGAGACAGTAGATCTAGCTGGTCTGTCATAATATAACAGAGACAGTAGATCTAGCTAGTCTGTCATAATATAATAGACACAGTAGATCTAGCTGGTCTGTCATAATATAATTGAGACAGTAGAACTAGCTGGTCTGTCATAATATAATAGAGACAGTAGATCTAGCTGGTCTGTCATAATATCATAGAGACAGTAGATCTAGCTAGTCTGTCATAATATAATAAACACAGTAGATCTAGCTGGTCTGTCATAATATAATAGAGACAGTAGATCTAGCTGGTCTGTCATAATATAATAGAGACAAGTAGATCTAGCATAATATAATAGAGACAGTAGCTCTAGCTGGTCTGTCATAATATAATAGAGACAGTAGATCTAGCTGGTCTGTCATAATATAACAGAGACAGTAGATCTAGCTGGTCTGTCATATTATAATAGAGACAGTAGATCTAGCTGGTCTGTCATAATATAATAGAGACAGTAGATCTATCTGGTCTGTCATAATATAATAGACACAGTAGATCTAGCTGGTCTGTCATGATATAATAGAAACATTAGATCTAGCTGGTCTGTCATGATTCAATAGAGACATTAGATCTAGCTGGTCTGTCATAATATAATAGAGACAGTAGATCTAGCTGGTCTGTCATAATATAATAGAGACAGTAGATCTAGCATAATATAATAGAGACAGTAGCTCTAGCTGGTCTGTCATAATATAATAGAGACAGTAGATCTAGCTGGTCTGTCATAATATCATAGAGACAGTAGATCTAGCTGGTCTGTCATAATATAATAGAGACAGTAGATCTAGCAAAATATAATAGAGACAGTAGCTCTAGCTGGTCTGTCATAATATAATAGAGACAGTAGATCTAGCTGGTCTGTCATAATACAACAGAGACAGTAGATCTAGCAAGTCTGTCATAATATAATAGAGACAGTAGATCTAGCTGGTCTGTCATATTATAATAGAGACAGTAGATCTAGCTGGTCTGTCATAATATAACAGAGACAGTAGATCTAGCAAGTCTGTCATAATATAATAGACACAGTAGATCTAGCTGGTCTGTCATAATATAATTGAGACAGTAGAACTAGCTGGTCTGTCATAATATAATAGAGACAGTAGATCTAGCTGGTCTGTCATAATATCATAGAGACAGTAGATCTAGCTGGTCTGTCATAATATAATAGAGACAGTAGATCTAGCATAATATAATAGAGACAGTAGCTCTAGCTGGTCTGTCATAATATAACAGAGACAGTAGATCTAGCTGGTCTGTCATATTATAATAGAGACAGTAGATCTAGCTGGTCTGTCATAATATAACAGAGACAGTAGATCTAGCTAGTCTGTCATAATATAATAGACACAGTAGATCTAGCTGGTCTGTCATAATATAATTGAGACAGTAGAACTAGCTGGTCTGTCATAATATAATAGAGACAGTAGATCTAGGTAGTCTGTCATAATATCATAGAGACAGTAGATCTAGCTGGTCTGTCATATTATAATAGAGACAGTAGATCTAGCTGGTCTGACATAATATCATAGAGACAGTAGATCTAGCTGGTCTGTCATATTATAATAGAGACAGTAGATCTAGCTGGTCTGTCATAATATAATAGAGACAGTGCATCTAGCTGGCCTGACATAATATAATAGAGACAGTAGATCTAGCTGGTCTGTCATAATATAATAGAGACAGTAGCTCTAGCTGGTCTGTCATAATATAATAGAGACAGTAGATCTAGCTGGTCTGTCATAATATAACAGAGACAGTAGATCTAGCTGGTCTGTCATATTATAATAGAGACAGTAGATCTAGCTGGTCTGTCATAATATAATAGAGACAGTAGATCTATCTGGTCTGTCATAATATAATAGACACAGTAGATCTAGCTGGTCTGTCATGATATAATAGAAACATTAGATCTAGCTGGTCTGTCATGATCCAATAGAGACAGTAGATCTAGCTGGTCTGTCATAATATAATAGAGACAGTAGATCTATTATAATATAATAGAGACAGTAGCTCTAGCTGGTCTGTCATAATATAATAGAGACAGTAGATCTAGCTGGTCTGTCATAATATAACAGAGACAGTAGATCTAGCTGGTCTGTCATATTATAATAGAGACAGTAGATCTAGCTGGTTTGTCATAATATAATAGAGACAGTAGATCTATCTGGTCTGTCATAATATAATAGACACAGTAGATCTAGCTGGTCTGTCATGATATAATAGAAACATTAGATCTAGCTGGTCTGCCATGATTCAATAGAGACATTAGATCTAGCTGGTCTGTCTTAATATAATAGAGACAGTAGATCTAGCTGGTCTGTCATAATATAATAGAGACAGTAGATCTAGCATAATATAATAGAGACAGTAGCTCTAGCTGGTCTGTCATAATATAATAGAGACAGTAGATCTAGCTGGTCTGTCATAATATAACAGAGACAGTAGATCTAGCTGGTCTGTCATATTATAATAGAGACAGTATATCTAGCTGGTCTTTCATAATATAATAGAGACAGTAGATCTATCTGGTCTGTCATAATATAATAGACACATTAGATCTAGCTGGTCTGTCATGATATAATAGAAACATTAGATCTGGCTGGTCTGTCATGATTCAATAGAGACATTAGATCTAGCTGGTCTGTCATAGTATAATAGAGACAGTAGATCTAGCTGGTCTGTCATAATATAATAGAGACAGTAGATCTAGCATAATATAATAGAGACAGTAGCTCTAGCTGGTCTGTCATAATATAATAGAGACAGTAGATCTAGCTGGTCTGTCATAATATAACAGAGACAGTAGATCTAGCTGGTCTGTCATATTATAATAGAGACAGTAGATCTAGCTGGTCTGTCATATTATAATAGAGACAGTAGATCTAGCTGGTCTCACATAATATCATAGAGACAGTAGATCTAGCTGGTCTGTCATATTAAAATAGAGACAGTAGATCTAGCTGGTCTGTCATAATATAATAGAGACAGTGCATCTAGCTGGTCTGACATATTATAATAGAGACAGTAGATCTAGCTGGTCTGTCATAATATAATAGAGACAGTAGCTCTAGCTGGTCTGTCATAATATAACAGAGACAGTAGATCTAGCTGGTCTGTCATAATATAACAGAGACAGTAGATCTAGCTGGTCTGTCATATTATAATAGAGACAGTATATCTAGCTGGTCTGTCATAATATAATAGAGACAGTAGATCTATCTGGTCTGTCATAATATAATAGACACATTAGATCTAGCTGGTCTGTCATGATATAATAGAAACATTAGATCTGGCTGGTCTGTCATGATTCAATAGAGACATTAGATCTAGCTGGTCTGTCATAATATAATAGAGACAGTAGATCTAGCTGGTCTGTCATAATATAATAGAGACAGTAGATCTAGCATAATATAATAGAGACAGTAGCTCTAGCTGGTCTGTCATAATATAATAGAGACAGTAGATCTAGCTGGTCTGTCATAATATAACAGAGACAGTAGATCTAGCTGGTCTGTCATATTATAATAGAGACAGTAGATCTAGCTGGTCTGTCATAATATAATAGAGACAGTAGATCTATCTGGTCTGTCATAATATAATAGACACAGTAGATCTAGCTGTTCTGTCATGATATAATAGAAACATTAGATCTAGCTGGTCTGTCATGATTCAATAGAGACATTAGATCTAGCTGGTCTGTCATAATATAATAGAGACAGTAGATCTAGCTGGTCTGTCATAATATAATAGAGACAGTAGATCTAGCATAATATAATAGAGACAGTAGCTCTAGCTGGTCTGTCATAATATAATAGAGACAGTAGATCTAGCTGGTCTGTCATAATATCATAGAGACAGTAGATCTAGCTGGTCTGTCATAATATAATAGAGACAGTAGATCTAGCATAATATAATAGAGACAGTAGCTCTAGCTGGTCTTTCATAATATAATAGAGACAGTAGATCTAGCTGGTCTGTCATAATACAACAGAGACAGTAGATCTAGCAAGTCTGTCATAATATAATAGAGACAGTAGATCTAGCTGGTCTGTCATAATATAATAGAGACAGTAGATCTAGCTGGTCTGTCATAATATAATTGAGACAGTAGAACTAGCTGGTCTGTCATAATATAATAGAGACAGTAGATCTAGCTGGTCTGTCATAATATCATAGAGACAGTAGATCTAGCTGGTCTGTCATAATATAATAGAGACAGTAGATCTAGCATAATATAATAGAGACAGTAGCTCTAGCTGGTCTGTCATAATATAACAGAGACAGTAGATCTAGCTGGTCTGTCATATTATAATAGAGACAGTAGATCTAGCTGGTCTGTCATAATATAACAGAGACAGTAGATCTAGCTAGTCTGTCATAATATAATAGACACAGTAGATCTAGCTGGTCTGTCATAATATAATTGAGACAGTAGAACTAGCTGGTCTGTCATAATATAATAGAGACAGTAGATCTAGGTAGTCTGTCATAATATCATAGAGACAGTAGATCTAGCTGGTCTGTCATATTATAATAGAGACAGTAGATCTAGCTGGTCTGACATAATATCATAGAGACAGTAGATCTAGCTGGTCTGTCATATTATAATAGAGACAGTAGATCTAGCTGGTCTGTCATAATATAATAGAGACAGTGCATCTAGCTGGCCTGACATAATATAATAGAGACAGTAGATCTAGCTGGTCTGTCATAATATAATAGAGACAGTAGCTCTAGCTGGTCTGTCATAATATAATAGAGACAGTAGATCTAGCTGGTCTGTCATAATATAACAGAGACAGTAGATCTAGCTGGTCTGTCATATTATAATAGAGACAGTAGATCTAGCTGGTCTGTCATAATATAATAGAGACAGTAGATCTATCTGGTCTGTCATAATATAATAGACACAGTAGATCTAGCTGGTCTGTCATGATATAATAGAAACATTAGATCTAGCTGGTCTGTCATGATTCAATAGAGACAGTAGATCCAGCTGGTCTGTCATAATATAATAGAGACAGTAGATCTAGCATAATATAATAGAGACAGTAGCTCTAGCTGGTCTGTCATAATATAATAGAGACAGTAGATCTAGCTGGTCTGTCATAATATAACAGAGACAGTAGATCTAGCTGGTCTGTCATATTATAATAGAGACAGTAGATCTAGCTGGTCTGTCATAATATAATAGAGACAGTAGATCTATCTGGTCTGTCATAATATAATAGACACAGTAGATCTAGCTGGTCTGTCATGATATAATAGAAACATTAGATCTAGCTGGTCTGCCATGATTCAATAGAGACATTAGATCTAGCTGGTCTGTCTTAATATAATAGAGACAGTAGATCTAGCTGGTCTGTCATAATATAATAGAGACAGTAGATCTAGCATAATATAATAGAGACAGTAGCTCTAGCTGGTCTGTCATAATATAATAGAGACAGTAGATCTAGCTGGTCTGTCATAATATAACAGAGACAGTAGATCTAGCTGGTCTGTCATATTATAATAGAGACAGTAGATCTAGCTGGTCTGTCATAATATAACAGAGACAGTAGATCTAGCTGGTCTGTCATAATAGAGACAGTAGATCTAGCTAGTCTGTCATAATATAATAGACACAGTAGATCTAGCTGGTCTGTCATAATATAATTGAGACAGTAGAACTAGCTGGTCTGTCATAAAATAATAGAGACAGTAGATCTAGCTGGTCTGTCATAATATCATAGAGACAGTAGATCTAGCTGGTCTGTCATATTATAATAGAGACAGTAGATCTAGCTGGTCTGACATAATATCATAGAGACAGTAGATCTAGCTGGTCTGTCATAATATAACAAGAGACAGTAGATCTAGCTAGTCTGTCATAATATAATAGACACAGTAGATCTAGCTGGTCTGTCATAATATAATTGAGACAGTAGAACTAGCTGGTCTGTCATAATATAATAGAGACAGTAGATCTAGCTGGTCTGTCATAATATCATAGAGACAGTAGATCTAGCTGGTCTGTCATAATATAATAGAGACAGTAGATCTAGCATAATATAATAGAGACAGTAGCTCTAGCTGGTCTGTCATAATATAATAGAGACAGTAGATCTAGCTGGTCTGTCATAATATAACAGAGACAGTAGATCTAGCTGGTCTGTCATATTATAATAGAGACAGTAGATCTAGCTGGTCTGTCATAATATAACAGAGACAGTAGATCTAGCAAGTCTGTCATAATATAATAGACACAGTAGATCTAGCTGGTCTGTCATAATATAATTGAGACAGTAGAACTAGCTGGTCTGTCATAATATAATAGAGACAGTAGATCTAGCTGGTCTGTCATAATACCATAGAGACAGTAGATCTAGCTGGTCTGTCATAATATAATAGAGACAGTAGATCTAGCATAATATAATAGAGACAGTAGCTCTAGCTGGTCTGTCATAATATAACAGAGACAGTAGATCTAGCTGGTCTGTCATATTATAATAGAGACAGTAGATCTAGCTGGTCTGTCATAATATAACAGAGACAGTAGATCTAGCTAGTCTGTCATAATATAATAGACACAGTAGATCTAGCTGGTCTGTCATAATATAATTGAGACAGTAGAACTAGCTGGTCTGTCATAATATAATAGAGACAGTAGATCTAGCTGGTCTGTCATAATACCATAGAGACAGTAGATCTAGCTGGTCTGTCATAATATAATAGAGACAGTAGATCTAGCATAATATAATAGAGACAGTAGCTCTAGCTGGTCTGTCATAATATAACAGAGACAGTAGATCTAGCTGGTCTGTCATATTATAATAGAGACAGTAGATCTAGCTGGTCTGTCATAATATAACAGAGACAGTAGATCTAGCTAGTCTGTCATAATATAATAGACACAGTAGATCTAGCTGGTCTGTCATAATATAATTGAGACAGTAGAACTAGCTGGTCTGTCATAATATAATAGAGACAGTAGATCTAGCTGGTCTGTCATAATATCATAGAGACAGTAGATCTAGCTGGTCTGTCATATTATAATAGAGACACTAGATCTAGCTGGTCTGACATAATATCATAGAGACAGTAGATCTAGCTGGTCTGTCATATTATAATAGAGACAGTAGATCTAGCTGGTCTGTCATAATATAATAGAGACAGTGCATCTAGCTGGCCTGACATAATATAATAGAGACAGTAGATCTAGCTGGTCTGTCATAATATAATAGAGACAGTAGCTCTAGCTGGTCTGTCATAATATAATAGAGACATTAGATCTAGCTGGTCTGTCATAATATAACAGAGACAGTAGATCTAGCTGGTCTGTCATATTATAAAAGAGACAGTAGATCTAGCTGGTCTGACATAATATCATAGAGACAGTAGATCTAGCTGGTCTGTCATAATATAACAGAGACAGTAGATCTAGCTAGTCTGTCATAATATAATAGACACAGTAGATCTAGCTGGTCTGTCATAATATAATTGAGACAGTAGAACTAGCTGGTCTGTCATAATATAATAGAGACAGTAGATCTAGCTGGTCTGTCATAATATCATAGAGACAGTAGATCTAGCTGGTCTGTCATAATATAATAGAGACAGTAGATCTAGCATAATATAATAGAGACAGTAGCTCTAGCTGGTCTGTCATAATATAATAGAGACAGTAGATCTAGCTGGTCTGTCATAATATAACAGAGACAGTAGATCTAGCTGGTCTGTCATATTATAATAGAGACAGTAGATCTAGCTGGTCTGTCATAATATAACAGAGACAGTAGATCTAGCTGGTCTGTCATAATAGAGACAGTAGATCTAGCTAGTCTGTCATAATATAATAGACACAGTAGATCTAGCTGGTCTGTCATAATATAATTGAGACAGTAGAACTAGCTGGTCTGTCATAAAATAATAGAGACAGTAGATCTAGCTGGTCTGTCATAATATCATAGAGACAGTAGATCTAGCTGGTCTGTCATATTATAATAGAGACAGTAGATCTAGCTGGTCTGACATAATATCATAGAGACAGTAGATCTAGCTGGTCTGTCATAATATAACAGAGACAGTAGATCTAGCTAGTCTGTAATAATATAATAGACACAGTAGATCTAGCTGGTCTGTCATAATATAATTGAGACAGTAGAACTAGCTGGTCTGTCATAATATAATAGAGACAGTAGATCTAGCTGGTCTGTCATAATATCATAGAGACAGTAGATCTAGCTGGTCTGTCATAATATAATAGAGACAGTAGATCTAGCATAATATAATAGAGACAGTAGCTCTAGCTGGTCTGTCATAATATAATAGAGACAGTAGATCTAGCTGGTCTGTCATAATATAACAGAGACAGTAGATCTAGCTGGTCTGTCATATTATAATAGAGACAGTAGATCTAGCTGGTCTGTCATAATATAACAGAGACAGTAGATCTAGCAAGTCTGTCATAATATAATAGACACAGTAGATCTAGCTGGTCTGTCATAATATAATTGAGACAGTAGAACTAGCTGGTCTGTCATAATATAATAGAGACAGTAGATCTAGCTGGTCTGTCATAATATCATAGAGACAGTAGATCTAGCTGGTCTGTCATAATATAATAGAGACAGTAGATCTAGCATAATATAATAGAGACAGTAGCTCTAGCTGGTCTGTCATAATATAACAGAGACAGTAGATCTAGCTGGTCTGTCATATTATAATAGAGACAGTAGATCTAGCTGGTCTGTCATAATATAACAGAGACAGTAGATCTAGCTAGTCTGTCATAATATAATAGACACAGTAGATCTAGCTGGTCTGTCATAATATAATTGATACAGTAGAACTAGCTGGTCTGTCATAATATAATAGAGACAGTAGATCTAGCTGGTCTGTCATAATATCATAGAGACAGTAGATCTAGCTGGTCTGTCATATTATAATAGAGACAGTAGATCTAGCTGGTCTGACATAATATCATAGAGACAGTAGATCTAGCTGGTCTGTCATATTATAATAGAGACAGTAGATCTAGCTGGTCTGTCATAATATAATAGAGACAGTGCATCTAGCTGGCCTGACATAATATAATAGAGACAATAGATCTAGCTGGTCTGTCATAATATAATAGAGACAGTAGCTCTAGCTGGTCTGTCATAATATAATAGAGACATTAGATCTAGCTGGTCTGTCATAATATAACAGAGACAGTAGATCTAGCTGGTCTGTCATATTATAAAAGAGACAGTAGATCTAGCTGGTCTGACATAATATCATAGAGACAGTAGATCTAGCTGGTCTGTCATAATATAACAGAGACAGTAGATCTAGCTAGTCTGTCATAATATAATAGACACAGTAGATCTAGCTGGTCTGTCATAATATAATTGAGACAGTAGAACTAGCTGGTCTGTCATAATATAATAGAGACAGTAGATCTAGCTGGTCTGTCATAATATCATAGAGACAGTAGATCTAGCTGGTCTGTCATAATAAAATAGAGACAGTAGATCTAGCATAATATAATAGAGACAGTAGCTCTAGCTGGTCTGTCATAATATAATAGAGACAGTAGATCTAGCTGGTCTGTCATAATATAACAGAGACAGTAGATCTAGTATGTCTGTCATATTATAATAGAGACAGTAAATCTAGCTGGTCTGTCATAATATAACAGAGACAGTAGATCTAGCAAGTCTGTCATAATATAATAGACACAGTAGATCTAGCTGGTCTGTCATAATATAATTGAGACAGTAGAACTAGCTGGTCTGTCATAATATAATAGAGACAGTAGATCTAGCTGTTCTGTCATAATATCATAGAGACAGTAGATCTAGCTGGTCTGTCATAATATAATAGAGACAGTAGATCTAGCATAATATAATAGAGACAGTAGCTCTAGCTGGTCTGTCATAATATAACAGAGACAGTAGATCTAGCTGGTCTGTCATATTATAATAGAGACAGTAGATCTAGCTGGTCTGTCATAATATAACAGAGACAGTAGATCAAGCTAGTCTGTCATAATATAATAGACACAGTAGATCTAGCTGGTCTGTCATAATATAATTGAGACAGTAGAACTAGCTGGTCTGTCATAATATAATAGAGACAGTAGATCTAGCTGGTCTGTCATAATATCATAGAGACAGTAGATCTAGCTGGTCTGTCATAATATAATAGAGACAGTAGATCTAGCTGGTCTGACATAATATCATAGAGACAGTAGATCTAGCTGGTCTGTCATGATATAATAGAAACATTAGATCTAGCTGGTCTGTCATGATTCAATAGAGACAGTAGATCTAGCTGGTCTGTCATAATATAATAGAGACAGTAGATCTAGCATAATATAATAGAGACAGTAGCTCTAGCTGGTCTGTCATAATATAATAGAGACAGTAGATCTAGCTGGTCTGTCATAATATAACAGAGACAGTAGATCTAGCTGGTCTGTCATATTATAATAGAGACAGTAGATCTAGCTGGTCTGTCATAATATAATAGAGACAGTAGATCTATCTGGTCTGTCATAATATAATAGACACAGTAGATCTAGCTGGTCTGTCATGATATAATAGAAACATTAGATCTAGCTGGTCTGCCATGATTCAATAGAGACATTAGATCTAGCTGGTCTGTCTTAATATAATAGAGACAGTAGATCTAGCTGGTCTGTCATAATATAATAGAGACAGTAGATCTAGCATAATATAATAGAGACAGTAGCTCTAGCTGGTCTGTCATAATATAATAGAGACAGTAGATCTAGCTGGTCTGTCATAATATAACAGAGACAGTAGATCTAGCTGGTCTGTCATATTATAATAGAGACAGTAGATCTAGCTGGTCTGTCATAATATAACAGAGACAGTAGATCTAGCTGGTCTGTCATAATAGAGACAGTAGATCTAGCTAGTCTTTCATAATATAATAGACACAGTAGATCTAGCTGGTCTGTCATAATATAATTGAGACAGTAGAACTAGCTGGTCTGTCATAAAATAATAGAGACAGTAGATCTAGCTGGTCTGTCATAATATCATAGAGACAGTAGATCTAGCTGGTCTGTCATATTATAATAGAGACAGTAGATCTAGCTGGTCTGACATAATATCATAGAGACAGTAGATCTAGCTGGTCTGTCATAATATAACAAGAGACAGTAGATCTAGCTAGTCTGTCATAATATAATAGACACAGTAGATCTAGCTGGTCTGTCATAATATAATTGAGACAGTAGAACTAGCTGGTCTGTCATAATATAATAGAGACAGTAGATCTAGCTGGTCTGTCATAATATCATAGAGACAGTAGATCTAGCTGGTCTGTCATAATATAATAGAGACAGTAGATCTAGCATAATATAATAGAGACAGTAGCTCTAGCTGGTCTGTCATAATATAATAGAGACAGTAGATCTAGCTGGTCTGTCATAATATAACAGAGACAGTAGATCTAGCTGGTCTGTCATATTATAATAGAGACAGTAGATCTAGCTGGTCTGTCATAATATAACAGAGACAGTAGATCTAGCAAGTCTGTCATAATATAATAGACACAGTAGATCTAGCTGGTCTGTCATAATATAATTGAGACAGTAGAACTAGCTGGTCTGTCATAATATAATAGAGACAGTAGATCTAGCTGGTCTGTCATAATATCATAGAGACAGTAGATCTAGCTGGTCTGTCATAATATAATAGAGACAGTAGATCTAGCATAATATAATAGAGACAGTAGCTCTAGCTGGTCTGTCATAATATAACAGAGACAGTAGATCTAGCTGGTCTGTCATATTATAATAGAGACAGTAGATCTAGCTGGTCTGTCACAATATAACAGAGACAGTAGATCTAGCTAGTCTGTCATAATATAATAGACACAGTAGATCTAGCTGGTCTGTCATAATATAATTGAGACAGTAGAACTAGCTGGTCTGTCATAATATAATAGAGACAGTAGATCTAGCTGGTCTGTCATAATATCATAGAGACAGTAGATCTAGCTGGTCTGTCATATTATAATAGAGACAGTAGATCTAGCTGGTCTGACATAATATCATAGAGACAGTAGATCTAGCTGGTCTGTCATATTATAATAAAGACAGTAGATCTAGCTGGTCTGTCATAATATAATAGAGACAGTGCATCTAGCTGGCCTGACATAATATAATAGAGACAGTAGATCTAGCTGGTCTGTCATAATATAATAGAGACAGTAGCTCTAGCTGGTCTGACATAATATCATAGAGACAGTAGATCTAGCTGGTCTGTCATAATATAACAGAGACAGTAGATCTAGCTAGTCTGTCATAATATAATAGACACAGTAGATCTAGCTGGTCTGTCATAATATAATTGAGACAGTAGAACTAGCTGGTCTGTCATAATATAATAGAGACAGTAGATCTAGCTGGTCTGTCATAATATCATAGAGACAGTAGATCTAGCTGGTCTGTCATAATATAATAGAGACAGTAGATCTAGCATAATATAATAGAGACAGTAGCTCTAGCTGGTCTGTCATAATATAATAGAGACAGTAGATCTAGCTGGTCTGTCATAATATAACAGAGACAGTAGATCTAGCTGGTCTGTCATATTATAATAGAGACAGTAGATCTAGCTGGTCTGTCATAATATAATTGAGACAGTAGAACTAGCTGGTCTGTCATAATATAATAGAGACAGTAGATCTAGCTGGTCTGTCATAATATCATAGAGACAGTAGATCTAGCTGGTCTGTCATAATATAATAGAGACAGTAGATCTAGCATAATATAATAGAGACAGTAGCTCTAGCTGGTCTGTCATAATATAATAGAGACAGTAGATCTAGCTGGTCTGTCATAATATAACAGAGACAGTAGATCTAGCTGGTCTGTCATAATATCATAGAGACAGTAGATCTAGCTGGTCTGTCATATTATAATAGAGACAGTAGATCTAGCTGGTCTGACATAATATCATAGAGACAGTAGATCTAGCTGGTCTGTCATAATATAACAAGAGACAGTAGATCTAGCTAGTCTGTCATAATATAATAGACACAGTAGATCTAGCTGGTCTGTCATAATATAATTGAGACAGTAGAACTAGCTGGTCTGTCATAATATAATAGAGACAGTAGATCTAGCTGGTCTGTCATAATATCATAGAGACAGTAGATCTAGCTGGTCTGTCATAATATAATAGAGACAGTAGATCTAGCATAATATAATAGAGACAGTAGCTCTAGCTGGTCTGTCATAATATAATAGAGACAGTAGATCTAGCTGGTCTGTCATAATATAACAGAGACAGTAGATCTAGCTGGTCTGTCATATTATAATAGAGACAGTAGATCTAGCTGGTCTGTCATAATATAACAGAGACAGTAGATCTAGCAAGTCTGTCATAATATAATAGACACAGTAGATCTAGCTGGTCTGTCATAATATAATTGAGACAGTAGAACTAGCTGGTCTGTCATAATATAATAGAGACAGTAGATCTAGCTGGTCTGTCATAATATCATAGAGACAGTAGATCTAGCTGGTCTGTCATAATATAATAGAGACAGTAGATCTAGCATAATATAATAGAGACAGTAGCTCTAGCTGGTCTGTCATAATATAACAGAGACAGTAGATCTAGCTGGTCTGTCATATTATAATAGAGACAGTAGATCTAGCTGGTCTGTCACAATATAACAGAGACAGTAGATCTAGCTAGTCTGTCATAATATAATAGACACAGTAGATCTAGCTGGTCTGTCATAATATAATTGAGACAGTAGAACTAGCTGGTCTGTCATAATATAATAGAGACAGTAGATCTAGCTGGTCTGTCATAATATCATAGAGACAGTAGATCTAGCTGGTCTGTCATATTATAATAGAGACAGTAGATCTAGCTGGTCTGACATAATATCATAGAGACAGTAGATCTAGCTGGTCTGTCATATTATAATAAAGACAGTAGATCTAGCTGGTCTGTCATAATATAATAGAGACAGTGCATCTAGCTGGCCTGACATAATATAATAGAGACAGTAGATCTAGCTGGTCTGTCATAATATAATAGAGACAGTAGCTCTAGCTGGTCTGACATAATATCATAGAGACAGTAGATCTAGCTGGTCTGTCATAATATAACAGAGACAGTAGATCTAGCTAGTCTGTCATAATATAATAGACACAGTAGATCTAGCTGGTCTGTCATAATATAATTGAGACAGTAGAACTAGCTGGTCTGTCATAATATAATAGAGACAGTAGATCTAGCTGGTCTGTCATAATATCATAGAGACAGTAGATCTAGCTGGTCTGTCATAATATAATAGAGACAGTAGATCTAGCATAATATAATAGAGACAGTAGCTCTAGCTGGTCTGTCATAATATAATAGAGACAGTAGATCTAGCTGGTCTGTCATAATATAACAGAGACAGTAGATCTAGCTGGTCTGTCATATTATAATAGAGACAGTAGATCTAGCTGGTCTGTCATAATATAATTGAGACAGTAGAACTAGCTGGTCTGTCATAATATAATAGAGACAGTAGATCTAGCTGGTCTGTCATAATATCATAGAGACAGTAGATCTAGCTGGTCTGTCATAATATAATAGAGACAGTAGATCTAGCATAATATAATAGAGACAGTAGCTCTAGCTGGTCTGTCATAATATAATAGAGACAGTAGATCTAGCTGGTCTGTCATAATATAACAGAGACAGTAGATCTAGCTGGTCTGTCATATTATAATAGAGACAGTAGATCTAGCTGGTCTGTCATAATATAACAGAGACAGTAGATCTAGCTGGTCTGTCATAATAGAGACAGTAGATCTAGCTAGTCTGTCATAATATAATAGACACAGTAGATCTAGCTGGTCTGTCATAATATAATTGAGACAGTAGAACTAGCTGGTCTGTCATAAAATAATAGAGACAGTAGATCTAGCTGGTCTGTCATAATATCATAGAGACAGTAGATCTAGCTGGTCTGTCAAATTATAATAGAGACAGTAGATCTAGCTGGTCTGACATAATATCATAGAGACAGTAGATCTAGCTGGTCTGTCATAATATAACAGAGACAGTAGATCTAGCTAGTCTGTCATAATATAATAGACACAGTAGATCTAGCTGGTCTGTCATAATATAATTGAGACAGTAGAACTAGCTGGTCTGTCATAATATAATAGAGACAGTAGATCTAGCTGGTCTGTCATAATATCATAGAGACAGTAGATCTAGCTGGTCTGTCATAATATAATAGAGACAGTAGATCTAGCATAATATAATAGAGACAGTAGCTCTAGCTGGTCTGTCATAATATAATAGAGACAGTAGATCTAGCTGGTCTGTCATAATATAACAGAGACAGTAGATCTAGCTGGTCTGTCATATTATAATAGAGACAGTAGATCTAGCTGGTCTGTCATAATATAACAGAGACAGTAGATCTAGCAAGTCTGTCATAATATAATAGACACAGTAGATCTAGCTGGTCTGTCATAATATAATTGAGACAGTAGAACTAGCTGGTCTGTCATAATATAATAGAGACAGTAGATCTAGCTGGTCTGTCATAATATCATAGAGACAGTAGATCTAGCTGGTCTGTCATAATATAATAGAGACAGAAGATCTAGCATAATATAATAGAGACAGTAGCTCTAGCTGGTCTGTCATAATATAACAGAGACAGTAGATCTAGCTGGTCTGTCATATTATAATAGAGACAGTAGATCTAGCTGGTCTGTCATAATATAACAGAGACAGTAGATCTAGCTAGTCTGTCATAATATAATAGACACAGTAGATCTAGCTGGTCTGTCATAATATAATTGATACAGTAGAACTAGCTGGTCTGTCATAATATAATAGAGACAGTAGATCTAGCTGGTCTGTCATAATATCATAGAGACAGTAGATCTAGCTGGTCTGTCATATTATAATAGAGACAGTAGATCTAGCTGGTCTGACATAATATCATAGAGACAGTAGATCTAGCTGGTCTGTCATATTATAATAGAGACAGTAGATCTAGCTGGTCTGTCATAATATAATAGAGACAGTGCATCTAGCTGGCCTGACATAATATAATAGAGACAGTAGATCTAGCTGGTCTGTCATAATATAATAGAGACAGTAGCTCTAGCTGGTCTGTCATAATATAATAGAGACATTAGATCTAGCTGGTCTGTCATAATATAACAGAGACAGTAGATCTAGCTGGTCTGTCATATTATAAAAGAGACAGTAGATCTAGCTGGTCTGACATAATATCATAGAGACAGTAGATCTAGCTGGTCTGTCATAATATAACAGAGACAGTAGATCTAGCTAGTCTGTCATAATATAATAGACACAGTAGATCTAGCTGGTCTGTCATAATATAATTGAGACAGTAGAACTAGCTGGTCTGTCATAATATAATAGAGACAGTAGATCTAGCTGGTCTGTCATAATATCATAGAGACAGTAGATCTAGCTGGTCTGTCATAATAAAATAGAGACAGTAGATCTAGCATAATATAATAGAGACAGTAGCTCTAGCTGGTCTGTCATAATATAATAGAGACAGTAGATCTAGCTGGTCTGTCATAATATAACAGAGACAGTAGATCTAGTATGTCTGTCATATTATAATAGAGACAGTAGATCTAGCTGGTCTGTCATAATATAACAGAGACAGTAGATCTAGCAAGTCTGTCATAATATAATAGACACAGTAGCTCTAGCTGGTCTGTCATAATATAATTGAGACAGTAGAACTAGCTGGTCTGTCATAATATAATAGAGACAGTAGATCTAGCTGGTCTGTCATAATATCATAGAGACAGTAGATCTAGCTGGTCTGTCATAATATAATAGAGACAGTAGATCTAGCATAATATAATAGAGACAGTAGCTCTAGCTGGTCTGTCATAATATAACAGAGACAGTAGATCTAGCTGGTCTGTCATATTATAATAGAGACAGTAGATCTAGCTGGTCTGTCATAATATAACAGAGACAGTAGATCAAGCTAGTCTGTCATAATATAATAGACACAGTAGATCTAGCTGGTCTGTCATAATATAATTGAGACAGTAGAACTAGCTGGTCTGTCATAATATAATAGAGACAGTAGATCTAGCTGGTCTGTCATAATATCATAGAGACAGTAGATCTAGCTGGTCTGTCATATTATAATAGAGACAGTAGATCTAGCTGGTCTGACATAATATCATAGAGACAGTAGATCTAGCTGGTCTGTCATATTATAATAGAGACAGTAGATCTAGCTGGTCTGTCATAATATAATAGAGAGAGTGCATCTAGCTGGCCTGACATAATATAATAGAGACAGTAGATCTAGCTGGTCTGTCATATTATAATAGAGACAGTAGCTCTAGCTGGTCTGTCATAATATAATAGAGACATTATATCTAGCTGGTCTGTCATAATATAACAGAGACAGTAGATCTAGCTGGTCTGTCATATTATAATAGAGACAGTAGATCTAGCTGGTCTGTCATAATATAATAGAGACAGTAGATCTATCTGGTCTGTCATAATATAATAGACACAGTAGATCTAGCTGGTCTGTCATGATATAATAGAAACATTAGATCTAGCTGGTCTGTCATGATTCAATAGAGACATTAGATCTAGCTGGTCTGTCATAATATAATAGAGACAGTAGATCTAGCTGGTCTGTCATAATATAATAGAGACAGTAGATCTAGCATAATATAATAGAGACAGTAGCTCTAGCTGGTCTGTCATAATATAATAGAGACAGTAGATCTAGCTGGTCTGTCATAATATAACAGAGACAGTAGATCTAGCTGGGCTGTCATATTATAATAGAGACAGTAGATCTAGCTGGTCTGTCATAATATAATAGAGACAGTAGATCTAACTGGTCTGTCATAATATAATAGACACAGTAGATCTAGCTGGTCTGTCATGATATAATAGAAACATTAGATCTAGCTGGTCTGCCATGATTCAATAGAGACATTATATCTAGCTGGTCTGTCTTAATATAATAGAGACAGTAGATCTAGCTGGTCTGTCATAATATAATAGACAGTAGATCTAGCATAATATAATAGAGACAGTAGCTCTAGCTGGTCTGTCATAATATAACAGAGACAGTAGATCTAGCTGGTCTGTCATATTATAATAGAGACAGTAGATCTAGCTGGTCTGTCATAATATAATAGAGACAGTAGATCTAGCATACTATAATAGAGACAGTAGCTCTAGCTGGTCTGTCATAATATAACAGAGACAGTAGATCTAGCTGGTCTGTCATATTATAATAGAGACAGTAGATCTAGCTGGTCTGTCATAATATAACAGAGACAGTAGATCTAGCTAGTCTGTCATAATATAATAGACACAGTAGATCTAGCTGGTCTGTCATAATATAATTGAGACAGTAGAACTAGCTGGTCTGTCATAATATAATAGAGACAGTAGATCTAGCTGGTCTGTCATAATATCATAGAGACAGTAGATCTAGCTGGTCTGTCATATTATAATAGAGACAGTAGATCTAGCTGGTCTGACATAATATCATAGAGACAGTAGATCTAGCTGGTCTGTCATATTATAATAGAGACAGTAGATCTAGCTGGTCTGTCATAATATAATAGAGACAGTGCATCTAGCTGGCCTGACATAATATAATAGAGACAGTAGATCTAGCTGGTCTGTCATAATATAATAGAGACAGTAGCTCTAGCTGGTCTGTCATAATATAATAGAGACATTAGATCTAGCTGGTCTGTCATAATATAACAGAGACAGTAGATCTAGCTGGTCTGTCATATTATAATAGAGACAGTAGATCTAGCTGGTCTGTCATAATATAATAGAGACAGTAGATCTATCTGGTCTGTCATAATATAATAGACACAGTAGATCTAGCTGGTCTGTCATGATATAATAGAAACATTAGATCTAGCTGGTCTGTCATGATTCAATAGAGACATTAGATCTAGCTGGTCTGTCATAATATAATAGAGACAGTAGATCTAGCTGGTCTGTCATAATATAATAGAGACAGTAGATCTAGCATAATATAATAGAGACAGTAGCTCTAGCTGGTCTGTCATAATATAATAGAGACAGTAGATCTAGCTGGTCTGTCATAATATAACAGAGACAGTAGATCTAGCTGGGCTGTCATATTATAATAGAGACAGTAGATCTAGCTGGTCTGTCATAATATAATAGAGACAGTAGATCTATCTGGTCTGTCATAATATAATAGACACAGTAGATCTAGCTGGTCTGTCATGATGTAATAGAAACATTAGATCTAGCTGGTCTGCCATGATTCAATAGAGACATTAGATCTAGCTGGTCTGTCTTAATATAATAGAGACAGTAGATCTAGCTGGTCTGTCATAATATAATAGAGACAGTAGATCTAGCATAATATAATAGAGACAGTAGCTCTAGCTGGTCTGTCATAATATAATAGAGACAGTAGATCTAGCTGGTCTGTCATAATATAACAGAGACAGTAGATCTAGCTGGTCTGTCATATTATAATAGAGACAGTAGATCTAGCTGGTCTGTCATAATATAACAGAGACAGTAGATCTAGCTGGTCTGTCATAATAGAGACAGTAGATCTAGCTAGTCTGTCATAATATAATAGACACAGTCGATCTAGCTGGTCTGTCATAATATAATTGAGACAGTAGAACTAGCTGGTCTGTCATAAAATAATAGAGACAGTAGATCTAGCTGGTCTGTCATAATATCATAGAGACAGTAGATCTAGCTGGTCTGTCATATTATAATAGAGACAGTAGATCTAGCTGGTCTGACATAATATCATAGAGACAGTAGATCTAGCTGGTCTGTCATATTATAATAGAGACAGTAGATCTAGCTGATCTGTCATAATATAATAGAGACAGTGCATCTAGCTGGCCTGACATAATATAATAGAGACAGTAGATCTAGCTGGTCTGTCATAATATAATAGAGACAGTAGCTCTAGCTGGTCTGTCATAATATAATAGAGACAGTAGATCTAGCTGGTCTGTCATATTATAATAGAGACAGTAGATCTAGCTGGTCTGTCATAATATAATAGAGACAGTAGATCTATCTGGTCTGTCATAATATAATAGACACAGTAGATCTCGCTGGTCTGTCATGATGTAATAGAAACATTAGATCTAGCTGGTCTGTCATGATTCAATAGAGACATTAGATCTAGCTGGTCTGTCATAATATAATAGAGACAGTAGATCTAGCTGGTCTGTCATAATATAATAGAGACAGTAGATCTAGCATAATATAATAGAGACAGTAGCTCTAGCTGGTCTGTCATAATATAATAGAGACAGTAGATCTAGCTGGTCTGTCATAATATAACAGAGACAGTAGATCTAGCTGGTCTGTCATATTATAATAGAGACAGTAGATCTAGCTGGTCTGTCATAATATAATAGAGACAGTAGATCTATCTGGTCTGTCATAATATAATAGACACAGTAGATCTAGCTGGTCTGTCATGATATAATAGAAACATTAGATCTAGCTGGTCTGCCATGATTCAATAGAGACATTAGATCTAGCTGGTCTGTCTTAATATAATAGAGACAGTAGATCTAGCTGGTCTGTCATAATATAATAGAGACAGTAGATCTAGCATAATATAATAGAGACAGTAGCTCTAGCTGGTCTGTCATAATATAATAGAGACAGTAGATCTAGCTGGTCTGTCATAATATAATAGAGACAGTAGATCCAGCTGGTCTGTCATATTATAATAGAGACAGTAGATCTAGCTGGTCTGTCATAATATAACAGAGACAGTAGATCTAGCTGGTCTGTCATAATAGAGACAGTAGATCTAGCTAATCTGTCATAATATAATAGACACAGTAGATCTAGCTGGTCTGTCATAATATAATTGAGACAGTAGAACTAGCTGGTCTGTCATAAAATAATAGAGACAGTAGATCTAGCTGGTCTGTCATAATATCATAGAGACAGTTGATCTAGCTGGTCTGTCATATTATAATAGAGACAGTAGATCTAGCTGGTCTGACATAATATCATAGAGACAGTAGATCTAGCTGGTCTGTCATATTATAATAGAGACAGTAGATCTAGCTGGTCTGTCATAATATAATAGAGACAGTGCATCTAGCTGGTCTGACATATTATAATAGAGACAGTAGATCTAACTGGTCTGTCATAATATAATAGAGACAGTAGCTCTAGCTGGTCTGTCATAATATAATAGAGACAGTAGATCTAGCTGGTCTGTCATAATATAACAGAGACAGTAGATCTAGCTGGTCTGTCATATTATAATAGAGACAGTAGATCTAGCTGGTCTGTCATAATATAATAGAGACAGTAGATCTATCTGGTCTGTCATAATATAATAGACACAGTAGATCTAGCTGGTCTGTCATGATATAATAGAAACATTAGATCTAGCTGGTCTGTCATGATTCAATAGAGACATTAGATCTAGCTGGTCTGTCATAATATAATAGAGACAGTAGATCTAGCTGGTCTGTCATAATATAATAGAGACAGTAGATCTAGCATAATATAATAGAGACAGTAGCTCTAGCTGGTCTGTCATAATATAATAGAGACAGTAGATCTAGCTGGTCTGTCATAATATAACAGAGACAGTAGATCTAGCTGGTCTGTCATATTATAATAGAGACAGTAGATCTAGCTGGTCTGTCATAATATAATAGAGACAGTAGATCTATCTGGTCTGTCATAATATAATAGACACAGTAGATCGAGCTGGTCTGTCATGATATAATAGAAACATTATATCTAGCTGGTCTGTCATGATTCAATAGAGACATTAGATCTAGCTGGTCTGTCATAATATAACAGAGACAGTAGATCTAGCTGGTCTGTCATAATATAATAGAGACAGTAGATCTAGCATAATAGAATAGAGACAGTAGCTCTAGCTGGTCTGTCATAATATAATAGAGACAGTAGATCTAGCTGGTCTGTCATAATATAACAGAGACAGTAGATCTAGCTGGTCTGTCATATTATAATAGAGACAGTAGATCTAGCTGGTCTGTCATAATATAACAGAGACAGTAGATCTAGCTAGTCTGTCATAATATAATAGACACAGTAGATCTAGCTGGTCTGTCATAATATAATTGAGACAGTAGAACTAGCTGGTCTGTCATAATATAATAGAGACAGTAGATCTAGCTGGTCTGTCATAATATCATAGAGACAGTAGATCTAGCTGGTCTGTCATAATATAATAGAGACAGTAGATCTAGCATAATATAATAGAGACAGTAGCTCTAGCTGGTCTGTCATAATATAATAGAGACAGTAGATCTAGCTGGTCTGTCATAATATAACAGAGACAGTAGATCTAGCTGGTCTGTCATATTATAATAGAGACAGTAGATCTAGCTGGTCTGACATAATATCTTAGAGACAGTAGATCTAGCTGGTCTGTCATATTATAATAGAGACAGTAGATCTAGCTGGTCTGTCATAATATAATAGAGACAGTGCATCTAGCTGGTCTGACATATTATAATAGAGACAGTAGATCTAGCTGGTCTGTCATGATATAATAGAGACAGTAGCTCTAGCTGGTCTGTCATAATATAATAGAGACAGTAGATCTAGCTGGTCTGTCATAATATAACAGAGACAGTAGATCTAGCTGGTCTGTCATATTATAATAGAGACAGTAGATCTAGCTGGTCTGTCATAATATAATAGAGACAGTAGATCTATCTGGTCTGTCATAATATAATAGACACAGTAGATCTAGCTGGTCTGTCATGATATAATAGAAACATTAGATCTAGCTGGTCTGTCATGATTCAATAGAGACATTAGATCTAGCTGGTTAGTCATAATATAATAGAGACAGTAGATCTAGCTGGTCTGTCATAATATAAAAGAGACAGTAGATCTAGCATAATATAATAGAGACAGTAGATCTAGCTGGTCTGTCATAATATAAAAGAGACAGTAGATCTAGCATAATATAATAGAGACAGTAGATCTAGCTGGTCTGTCATAATATAATAGAGACAGTAGATCTAGCATAATATAATAGAGACAGTAGCTCTAGCTGGTCTGTCATAATATAATAGAGACAGTAGATCTAGCTGGTCTGTCATAATATAACAGAGACAGTAGATCTAGCTGGTCTGTCATATTATAATAGAGACAGTAGATCTAGCTGGTCTGTCATAATATAATAGAGACAGTGCATCTAGCTGGTCTGACATATTATAATAGAGACAGTAGATCTAGCTGGTCTGTCATAATATAACAGAGACAGTAGATCTAGCTGGTCTGTCATATTATAATAGAGACAGTAGATCTAGCTGGTCTGTCATAATATAATAGAGACAGTGCATCTAGCTGGTCTGACATATTATAATAGAGACAGTAGATCTAGCTGGTCTGTCATAATATAATAGAGACAGTGCATCTAGCTGGTCTGACATATTATAATAGAGACAGTAGATCTAACTGGTCTGTCATAATATAATAGAGACAGTAGCTCTAGCTGGTCTGTCATAATATAATAGAGACAGTAGATCTAGCTGGTCTGTCATAATATAACAGAGACAGTAGATCTAGCTGGTGTGTCATATTATAATAGAGACAGTAGATCTAGCTGGTCTGTCATAATATAATAGAGACAGTAGATCTATCTGGTCTGTCATAATATAATAGACACAGTAGATCTAGCTGGTCTGTCATGATATAATAGAAACATTAGATCTAGCTGGTCTGTCATGATTCAATAGAGACATTAGATCTAGCTGGTCTGTCATAATATAATAGAGACAGTAGATCTAGCTGGTCTGTCATAATATAATAGAGACAGTAGATCTAGCATAATATAATAGAGACAGTAGCTCTAGCTGGTCTGTCATAATATAATAGAGACAGTAGATCTAGCTGGTCTGTCATAATATAACAGAGACAGTAGATCTAGCTGGTCTGTCATATTATAATAGAGACAGTAGATCTAGCTGGTCTGTCATAATATAATAGAGACAGTAGATCTATCTGGTCTGTCATAATATAATAGACACAGTAGATCGAGCTGGTCTGTCATGATATAATAGAAACATTATATCTAGCTGGTCTGTCATGATTCAATAGAGACATTAGATCTAGCTGGTCTGTCATAATATAACAGAGACAGTAGATCTAGCTGGTCTGTCATAATATAATAGAGACAGTAGATCTAGCATAATAGAATAGAGACAGTAGCTCTAGCTGGTCTGTCATAATATAATAGAGACAGTAGATCTAGCTGGTCTGTCATAATATAACAGAGACAGTAGATCTAGCTGGTCTGTCATATTATAATAGAGACAGTAGATCTAGCTGGTCTGTCATAATATAACAGAGACAGTAGATCTAGCTAGTCTGTCATAATATAATAGACACAGTAGATCTAGCTGGTCTGTCATAATATAATAGAAACATTAGATCTAGCTGGTCTGTCATGATTCAATAGAGACATTAGATCTAGCTGGTCTGTCATAATATAATAGAGACAGTAGATCTAGCTGGTCTGTCATAATATAAAAGAGACAGTAGATCTAGCATAATATAATAGAGACAGTACATCTAGCTGGTCTGTCATAATATAAAAGAGACAGTAGATCTAGCATAATATAATAGAGACAGTAGATCTAGCTGGTCTGTCATAATATAACAGAGACAGTAGATCTAGCTGGTCTGTCATATTATAATAGAGACAGTAGATCTAGCTGGTCTGTCATAATATAACAGAGACAGTAGATCTAGCTAGTCTGTCATAATATAATAGACACAGTAGATCTAGCTGGTCTGTCATAATATAATTGAGACAGTAGAACTAGCTGGTCTGTCATAATATAATAGAGACAGTAGATCTAGCTGGTCTGTCATAATATCATAGAGACAGTAGATCTAGCTGGTCTGTCATAATATAATAGAGACAGTAGATCTAGCATAATATAACAGAGACAGTAGATCTAGCTAGTCTGTCATAATATAATAGACACAGTAGATCTAGCTGGTCTGTCATAATATAATTGAGACAGTAGAACTAGCTGGTCTGTCATAATATAATAGAGACAGTAGATCTAGCTGGTCTGTCATAATATCATAGAGACAGTAGATCTAGCTGGTCTGTCATATTATAATAGAGACAGTAGATCTAGCTGCTCTGACATAATATCATAGAGACATTAGATCTAGCTGGTCTGTCATATTATAATAGAGACAGTAGATCTAGCTGGTCTGTCATAATATAATAGAGACAGTGCATCTAGCTGGTCTGACATATTATAATAGAGACAGTAGATCTAGCTGGTCTGTCATAATATAATAGAGACAGTAGCTCTAGCTGGTCTGTCATAATATAATAGAGACAGTAGATCTAGCTGGTCTGTCATAATATAACAGAGACAGTAGATCTAGCTGGTCTGTCATAATATAATAGAGACAGTAGATCTATCTGGTCTGTCATAATATAATAGACACAGTAGATCGAGCTGGTCTGTCATGATATAATAGAAACATTATATCTAGCTGGTCTGTCATGATTCAATAGAGACATTAGATCTAGCTGGTCTGTCATAATATAACAGAGACAGTAGATCTAGCTGGTCTGTCATAATATAATAGAGACAGTAGATCTAGCATAATAGAATAGAGACAGTAGCTCTAGCTGGTCTGTCATAATATAATAGAGACAGTAGATCTAGCTGGTCTGTCATAATATAACAGAGACAGTAGATCTAGCTGGTCTGTCATATTATAATAGAGACAGTAGATCTAGCTGGTCTGTCATAATATAACAGAGACAGTAGATCTAGCTAGTCTGTCATAATATAATAGACACAGTAGATCTAGCTGGTCTGTCATAATATAATTGAGACAGTAGAACTAGCTGGTCTGTCATAATATAATAGAGACAGTAGATCTAGCTGGTCTGTCATAATATCATAGAGACAGTAGATCTAGCTGGTCTGTCATAATATAATAGAGACAGTAGATCTAGCATAATATAATAGAGACAGTAGCTCTAGCTGGTCTGTCATAATATAATAGAGACAGTAGATCTAGCTGGTCTGTCATAATATAACAGAGACAGTAGATCTAGCTGGTCTGTCATATTATAATAGAGACAGTAGATCTAGCTGGTCTGTCATTTTATAACAGAGACAGTAGATCTAGCTAGTCTGTCATAATATAATAGACACAGTAGATCTAGCTGGTCTGTCATAATATAATTGAGACAGTAGAACTAGCTGGTCTTTCATAATATAATAGAGACAGTAGATCTAGCTGGTCTGTCATTATATCATAGAGACAGTAGATCTAGCTGGTCTGTCATATTATAATAGAGACAGTAGATCTAGCTGGTCTGACATAATATCTTAGAGACAGTAGATCTAGCTGGTCTGTCATATTATAATAGAGACAGTAGATCTAGCTGGTCTGTCATAATATAATAGAGACAGTGCATCTAGCTGGTCTGACATATTATAATAGAGACAGTAGATCTAGCTGGTCTGTCATGATATAATAGAGACAGTAGCTCTAGCTGGTCTGTCATAATATAATAGAGACAGTAGATCTAGCTGGTCTGTCATAATATAACAGAGACAGTAGATCTAGCTGGTCTGTCATATTATAATAGAGACAGTAGATCTAGCTGGTCTGTCATAATATAATAGAGACAGTAGATCTATCTGGTCTGTCATAATATAATAGACACAGTAGATCTAGCTGGTCTGTCATGATATAATAGAAACATTAGATCTAGCTGGTCTGTCATGATTCAATAGAGACATTAGATCTAGCTGGTCTGTCATAATATAATAGAGACAGTAGATCTAGCTGGTCTGTCATAATATAAAAGAGACAGTAGATCTAGCATAATATAATAGAGACAGTAGATCTAGCTGGTCTGTCATAATATAAAAGAGACAGTAGATCTAGCATAATATAATAGAGACAGTAGATCTAGCTGGTCTGTCATAATATAATAGAGACAGTAGATCTAGCATAATATAATAGAGACAGTAGCTCTAGCTGGTCTGTCATAATATAATAGAGACAGTAGATCTAGCTGGTCTGTCATAATATAACAGAGACAGTAGATCTAGCTGGTCTGTCATATTATAATAGAGACAGTAGATCTATCTGGTCTGTCATAATATAATAGACACAGTAGATCTAGCTGGTCTGTCATGATATAATAGAAACATTAGATCTAGCTGGTCTGTCATGATTCAATAGAGACATTAGATCTAGCTGGTCTGTCATAATATAATAGAGACAGTAGATCTAGCTGGTCTGTCATAATATAATAGAGACAGTAGATCTAGCATAATATAATAGAGACAGTAGCTCTAGCTGGTCTGTCATAATATAATAGAGACAGTAGATCTAGCTGGTCTGTCATAATATAACAGAGACAGTAGATCTAGCTGGTCTGTCATATTATAATAGAGACAGTAGATCTAGCTGGTCTGTCATAATATAACAGAGACAGTAGATCTAGCTAGTCTGTCATAATATAATAGACACAGTAGATCTAGCTGGTCTGTCATAATATAATTGAGACAGTAGAACTAGCTGGTCTGTCATAATATAATAGAGACAGTAGATCTAGCTGGTCTGTCATAATATAATAGAGACAGTAGATCTAGCTGGTCTGTCATAATATAATAGAGACAGTAGATCTAGCATAATATAATAGAGACAGTAGCTCTAGCTGGTCTGTCATAATATAATAGAGACAGTAGATCTAGCTGGTCTGTCATAATATAACAGAGACAGTAGATCTAGCTGGTCTGTCATATTATAATAGAGACAGTAGATCTAGCTGGTCTGTCATAATATAACAGAGACAGTAGATCTAGCTAGTCTGTCATAATATAATAGACACAGTAGATCTAGCTGGTCTGTCATAATATAATTGAGACAGTAGAACTAGCTGGTCTGTCATAATATAATAGAGACAGTAGATCTAGCTGGTCTGTCATAATATCATAGAGACAGTAGATCTAGCTGGTCTGTCATAATATAATAGAGACAGTAGATCTAGCATAATATAACAGAGACAGTAGATCTAGCTAGTCTGTCATAATATAATAGACACAGTAGATCTAGCTGGTCTGTCATAATATAATTGAGACAGTAGAACTAGCTGGTCTGTCATAATATAATAGAGACAGTAGATCTAGCTGGTCTGTCATAATATCATAGAGACAGTAGATCTAGCTGGTCTGTCATATTATAATAGAGACAGTAGATCTAGCTGCTCTGACATAATATCATAGAGACATTAGATCTAGCTGGTCTGTCATATTATAATAGAGACAGTAGATCTAGCTGGTCTGTCATAATATAATAGAGACAGTGCATCTAGCTGGTCTGACATATTATAATAGAGACAGTAGATCTAGCTGGTCTATCATAATATAATAGAGACAGTAGCTCTAGCTGGTCTGTCATAATATAATAGAGACAGTAGATCTAGCTGGTCTGTCATAATATAACAGAGACAGTAGATCTAGCTGGTCTGTCATATTATAATAGAGACAGTAGATCTAGCTGGTCTGTCATAATATAATAGAGACAGTAGATCTAGCATAATATAACAGAGACAGTAGATCTAGCTAGTCTGTCATAATATAATAGACACAGTAGATCTAGCTGGTCTGTCATAATATAATTGAGACAGTAGAACTAGCTGGTCTGTCATAATATAATAGAGACAGTAGATCTAGCTGGTCTGTCATAATATCATAGAGACAGTAGATCTAGCTGGTCTGTCATATTATAATAGAGACAGTAGATCTAGCTGCTCTGACATAATATCATAGAGACATTAGATCTAGCTGGTCTGTCATATTATAATAGAGACAGTAGATCTAGCTGGTCTGTCATAATATAATAGAGACAGTGCATCTAGCTGGTCTGACATATTATAATAGAGACAGTAGATCTAGCTGGTCTGTCATAATATAATAGAGACAGTAGCTCTAGCTGGTCTGTCATAATATAATAGAGACAGTAGATCTAGCTGGTCTGTCATAATATAACAGAGACAGTAGATCTAGCTGGTCTGTCATATTATAATAGAGACAGTAGATCTAGCTGGTCTGTCATATTATAATAGAGACAGTAGATCTAGCTGGTCTGTCATAATATAATAGAGACAGTAGATCTAGCATAATATAATAGAGACAGTAGCTCTAGCTGGTCTGTCATAATATAATAGAGACAGTAGATCTAGCTGGTCTGTCATAATATAACAGAAACAGTAGATCTAGCTGGTCTGTCATATTATAATAGAGACAGTAGATCTAGCTGGTCTGTCATAATATAACAGAGACAGTAGATCTAGCTAGTCTGTCATAATACAATAGACACAGTAGATCTAGCTGGTCTGTCATAATATAATTGAGACAGTAGAACTAGCTGGTCTGTCATAATATAATAGAGACAGTAGATCTAGCTGGTCTGTCATAATATCATAGAGACAGTAGATCTAGCTGGTCTGTCATAATATAATAGAGACAGTAGATCTAGCATAATATAATAGAGACAGTAGCTCTAGCTGGTCTGTCATAATATAATAGAGACAGTAGATCTAGCTGGTCTGTCATAATATAACAGAGACAGTAGATCTAGCTGGTCTGTCATATTATAATAGAGACAGTAGATCTAGCTGGTCTGTCATTTTATAACAGAGACAGTAGATCTAGCTAGTCTGTCATAATATAATAGACACAGTAGATCTAGCTGGTCTGTCATAATATAATTGAGACAGTAGAACTAGCTGGTCTTTCATAATATAATAGAGACAGTAGATCTAGCTGGTCTGTCATTATATCATAGAGACAGTAGATCTAGCTGGTCTGTCATATTATAATAGAGACAGTAGATCTAGCTGGTCTGACATAATATCTTAGAGACAGTAGATCTAGCTGGTCTGTCATATTATAATAGAGACAGTAGATCTAGCTGGTCTGTCATAATATAATAGAGACAGTGCATCTAGCTGGTCTGACATATTATAATAGAGACAGTAGATCTAGCTGGTCTGTCATGATATAATAGAGACAGTAGCTCTAGCTGGTCTGTCATAATATAATAGAGACAGTAGATCTAGCTGGTCTGTCATAATATAACAGAGACAGTAGATCTAGCTGGTCTGTCATATTATAATAGAGACAGTAGATCTAGCTGGTCTGTCATAATATAATAGAGACAGTAGATCTATCTGGTCTGTCATAATATAATAGACACAGTAGATCTAGCTGGTCTGTCATGATATAATAGAAACATTAGATCTAGCTGGTCTGTCATGATTCAATAGAGACATTAGATCTAGCTGGTCTGTCATAATATAATAGAGACAGTAGATCTAGCTGGTCTGTCATAATATAAAAGAGACAGTAGATCTAGCATAATATAATAGAGACAGTAGATCTAGCTGGTCTGTCATAATATAAAAGAGACAGTAGATCTAGCATAATATAATAGAGACAGTAGATCTAGCTGGTCTGTCATAATATAATAGAGACAGTAGATCTAGCATAATATAATAGAGACAGTAGCTCTAGCTGGTCTGTCATAATATAATAGAGACAGTAGATCTAGCTGGTCTGTCATAATATAACAGAGACAGTAGATCTAGCTGGTCTGTCATATTATAATAGAGACAGTAGATCTATCTGGTCTGTCATAATATAATAGACACAGTAGATCTAGCTGGTCTGTCATGATATAATAGAAACATTAGATCTAGCTGGTCTGTCATGATTCAATAGAGACATTAGATCTAGCTGGTCTGTCATAATATAATAGAGACAGTAGATCTAGCTGGTCTGTCATAATATAATAGAGACAGTAGATCTAGCATAATATAATAGAGACAGTAGCTCTAGCTGGTCTGTCATAATATAATAGAGACAGTAGATCTAGCTGGTCTGTCATAATATAACAGAGACAGTAGATCTAGCTGGTCTGTCATATTATAATAGAGACAGTAGATCTAGCTGGTCTGTCATAATATAACAGAGACAGTAGATCTAGCTAGTCTGTCATAATATAATAGACACAGTAGATCTAGCTGGTCTGTCATAATATAATTGAGACAGTAGAACTAGCTGGTCTGTCATAATATAATAGAGACAGTAGATCTAGCTGGTCTGTCATAATATAATAGAGACAGTAGATCTAGCTGGTCTGTCATAATATAATAGAGACAGTAGATCTAGCATAATATAATAGAGACAGTAGCTCTAGCTGGTCTGTCATAATATAATAGAGACAGTAGATCTAGCTGGTCTGTCATAATATAACAGAGACAGTAGATCTAGCTGGTCTGTCATATTATAATAGAGACAGTAGATCTAGCTGGTCTGTCATAATATAACAGAGACAGTAGATCTAGCTAGTCTGTCATAATATAATAGACACAGTAGATCTAGCTGGTCTGTCATAATATAATTGAGACAGTAGAACTAGCTGGTCTGTCATAATATAATAGAGACAGTAGATCTAGCTGGTCTGTCATAATATCATAGAGACAGTAGATCTAGCTGGTCTGTCATAATATAATAGAGACAGTAGATCTAGCATAATATAACAGAGACAGTAGATCTAGCTAGTCTGTCATAATATAATAGAGACAGTAGATCTAGCTGGTCTGTCATAATATAATAGAGACAGTGCATCTAGCTGGTCTGACATATTATAATAGAGACAGTAGATCTAGCTGGTCTGTCATAATATAATAGAGACAGTAGCTCTAGCTGGTCTGTCATAATATAATAGAGACAGTAGATCTAGCTGGTCTGTCATAATATAACAGAGACAGTAGATCTAGCTGGTCTGTCATATTATAATAGAGACAGTAGATCTAGCTGGTCTGTCATAATATAATAGAGACAGTAGATCTAGCATAATATAACAGAGACAGTAGATCTAGCTAGTCTGTCATAATATAATAGACACAGTAGATCTAGCTGGTCTGTCATAATATAATTGAGACAGTAGAACTAGCTGGTCTGTCATAATATAATAGAGACAGTAGATCTAGCTGGTCTGTCATAATATCATAGAGACAGTAGATCTAGCTGGTCTGTCATATTATAATAGAGACAGTAGATCTAGCTGCTCTGACATAATATCATAGAGACATTAGATCTAGCTGGTCTGTCATATTATAATAGAGACAGTAGATCTAGCTGGTCTGTCATAATATAATAGAGACAGTGCATCTAGCTGGTCTGACATATTATAATAGAGACAGTAGATCTAGCTGGTCTGTCATAATATAATAGAGACAGTAGCTCTAGCTGGTCTGTCATAATATAATAGAGACAGTAGATCTAGCTGGTCTGTCATAATATAACAGAGACAGTAGATCTAGCTGGTCTGTCATATTATAATAGAGACAGTAGATCTAGCTGGTCTGTCATATTATAATAGAGACAGTAGATCTAGCTGGTCTGTCATAATATAATAGAGACAGTAGATCTAGCATAATATAATAGAGACAGTAGCTCTAGCTGGTCTGTCATAATATAATAGAGACAGTAGATCTAGCTGGTCTGTCATAATATAACAGAAACAGTAGATCTAGCTGGTCTGTCATATTATAATAGAGACAGTAGATCTAGCTGGTCTGTCATAATATAACAGAGACAGTAGATCTAGCTAGTCTGTCATAATACAATAGACACAGTAGATCTAGCTGGTCTGTCATAATATAATTGAGACAGTAGAACTAGCTGGTCTGTCATAATATAATAGAGACAGTAGATCTAGCTGGTCTGTCATAATATCATAGAGACAGTAGATCTAGCTGGTCTGTCATAATATAATAGAGACAGTAGATCTAGCATAATATAATAGAGACAGTAGCTCTAGCTGGTCTGTCATAATATAATAGAGACAGTAGATCTAGCTGGTCTGTCATAATATAACAGAGACAGTAGATCTAGCTGGTCTGTCATATTATAATAGAGACAGTAGATCTAGCTGGTCTGTCATAATATAATAGAGACAGTAGATCTATCTGGTCTGTCATAATATAATAGACACAGTAGATCTAGCTGGTCTGTCATGATATAATAGAAACAGTGCATCTAGCTGGTCTGACATATTATAATAGAGACAGTAGATCTAGCTGGTCTGTCATAATATAATAGAGACAGTAGCTCTAGCTGGTCTGTCATAATATAATAGAGACAGTAGATCTAGCTGTTCTGTCATAATATAACAGAGACAGTAGATCTAGCTGGTCTGTCATATTATAATAGAGACAGTAGATCTAGCTGGTCTGTCATAATATAATAGAGACAGTAGATCTATCTGGTCTGTCATAATATAATAGACACAGTAGATCTAGCTGGTCTGTCATGATATAATAGAAACATTAGATCTAGCTGGTCTGTCATGATTCAATAGAGACATTAGATCTAGCTGGTCTGTCATAATATAATAGAGACAGTAGATCTAGCTGGTCTGTCATAATATAAAAGAGACAGTAGATCTAGCATAATATAATAGAGACAGTAGATCTAGCTGGTCTGTCATAATATAAAAGAGACAGTAGATCTAGCATAATATAATAGAGACAGTAGATCTAGCTGGTCTGTCATAATATAATAGAGACAGTAGATCTAGCATAATATAATAGAGACAGTAGCTCTAGCTGGTCTGTCATAATATAATAGAGACAGTAGATCTAGCTGGTCTGTCATAATATAACAGAAACAGTAGATCTAGCTGGTCTGTCATATTATAATAGAGACAGTAGATCTAGCTGGTCTGTCATAATATAACAGAGACAGTAGATCTAGCTAGTCTGTCATAATATAATAGACACAGTAGATCTAGCTGGTCTGTCATAATATAATTGAGACAGTAGAACTAGCTGGTCTGTCATAATATAATAGAGACAGTAGATCTAGCTGGTCTGTCGTAATATCATAGAGACAGTAGATCTAGCTGGTCTGTCATAATATAATAGAGACAGTAGATCTAGCATAATATAATAGAGACAGTAGCTCTAGCTGGTCTGTCATAATATAATAGAGACAGTAGATCTAGCATAATATAATAGAGACAGTAGATCTAGCTGGTCTGTCATAATATAATAGAGACAGTAGATCTAGCATAATATAATAGAGACAGTAGCTCTAGCTGGTCTGTCATAATATAATAGAGACAGTAGATCTAGCTGGTCTGTCATAATATAACAGAAACAGTAGATCAAGCTGGTCTGTCATATTATAATAGAGACAGTAGATCTAGCTGGTCTGTCATAATATAACAGAGACAGTAGATCTAGCTAGTCTGTCATAATATAATAGACACAGTAGATCTAGCTGGTCTGTCATAATATAATTGAGACAGTAGAACTAGCTGGTCTGTCATAATATAATAGAGACAGTAGATCTAGCTGGTCTGTCGTAATATCATAGAGACAGTAGATCTAGCTGGTCTGTCATAATATAATAGAGACAGTAGATCTAGCATAATATAATAGAGACAGTAGCTCTAGCTGGTCTGTCATAATATAATAGAGACAGTAGATCTAGCTGGTCTGTCATAATATAACAGAGACAGTAGATCTAGCTGGTCTGTCATATTATAATAGAGACAGTAGATCTAGCTGGTCTGTCATAATATAATAGAGACAGTAGATCTATCTGGTCTGTCATAATATAATAGACACAGTAGATCTAGCTGGTCTGTCATGATATAATAGAAACAGTGCATCTAGCTGGTCTGACATATTATAATAGAGACAGTAGATCTAGCTGGTCTGTCATAATATAATAGAGACAGTAGCTCTAGCTGGTCTGTCATAATATAATAGAGACAGTAGATCTAGCTGGTCTGTCATAATATAACAGAGACAGTAGATCTAGCTGGTCTGTCATATTATAATAGAGACAGTAGATCTAGCTGGTCTGTCATAATATAATAGACACAGTAGATCTAGCTGGTCTGTCATGATATAATATAAACATTAGATCTAGCTGGTCTGTCATGATTCAATAGAGACATTAGATCTAGCTGGTCTGTCATAATATAATAGAGACAGTAGATCTAGCTGGTCTGTCATAATATAATAGACACAGTAGATCTAGCTGGTCTGTCATGATATAATAGAATCATTAGATCTAGCTGGTCTGTCATGATTCAATAGAGACATTAGATCTAGCTGGTCTGTCATAATATAATAGAGACAGTAGATCTAGCTGGTCTGTCATAATATAATAGAGACAGTAGATCTAGCATAATATAATAGAGACAGTAGCTCTAGCTGGTCTGTCATAATATAATAGAGACATTAGATCTAGCTGGTCTGTCATAATATAATAGAGACAGTAGATCTAGCTGGTCTGTCATAATATAAAAGAGACAGTAGATCTAGCATAATATAATAGAGACAGTAGATCTAGCTGGTCTGTCATAATATAAAAGAGACAGTAGATCTAGCATAATATAATAGAGACAGTAGATCTAGCTGGTCTGTCATGATATAATAGAGACAGTAGCTCTAGCTGGTCTGTCATAATATAATAGAGACAGTAGATCTAGCTGGTCTGTCATAATATAACAGAGACAGTAGATCTAGCTGGTCTGTCATATTATAATAGAGACAGTAGATCTAGCTGGTCTGTCATAATATAATAGAGACAGTAGATCTATCTGGTCTGTCATAATATAATAGACACAGTAGATCTAGCTGGTCTGTCATGATATAATAGAAACATTAGATCTAGCTGGTCTGTTATGATTCAATAGAGACATTAGATCTAGCTGGTCTGTCATAATATAATAGAGACAGTAGATCTAGCTGGTCTGTCATAATATAATAGAGACAGTAGATCTAGCATAATATAATAGAGACAGTAGCTCTAGCTGGTCTGTCATAATATAATAGAGACAATAGATCTAGCTGGTCTGTCATAATATAACAGAGACAGTAGATCTAGCTGGTCTGTCATATTATAATAGAGACAGTAGATCTAGCTGGTCTGTCATAATATAATAGAGACAGTAGATCTATCTGGTCTGTCATAATATAATAGACACAGTAGATCTAGCTGGTCTGTCATGATATAATAGAAACAGTGCATCTAGCTGGTCTGACATATTATAATAGAGACAGTAGATCTAGCTGGTCTGTCATAATATAATAGAGACAGTAGCTCTAGCTGGTCTGTCATAATATAATAGAGACAGTAGATCTAGCTGGTCTGTCATAATATAACAGAGACAGTAGATCTAGCTGGTCTGTCATATTATAATAGAGACAGTAGATCTAGCTGGTCTGTCATAATATAATAGAGACAGTAGATCTATCTGGTCTGTCATAATATAATAGACACAGTAGATCTAGCTGGTCTGTCATGATATAATAGAAACATTAGATCTAGCTGGTCTGTCATGATTCAATAGAGACATTAGATCTAGCTGGTCTGTCATAATATAATAGAGACAGTAGATCTAGCTGGTCTGTCATAATATAAAAGAGACAGTAGATCTAGCATAATATAATAGAGACAGTAGATCTAGCTGGTCTGTCATAATATAAAAGAGACAGTAGATCTAGCATAATATAATAGAGACAGTAGATCTAGCTGGTCTGTCATAATATAATAGAGACAGTAGATCTAGCATAATATAATAGAGACAGTAGCTCTAGCTGGTCTGTCATAATATAATAGAGACAGTAGATCTAGCTGGTCTGTCATAATATAACAGAAACAGTAGATCTAGCTGGTCTGTCATATTATAATAGAGACAGTAGATCTAGCTGGTCTGTCATAATATAACAGAGACAGTAGATCTAGCTAGTCTGTCATAATATAATAGACACAGTAGATCTAGCTGGTCTGTCATAATATAATTGAGACAGTAGAACTAGCTGGTCTGTCATAATATAATAGAGACAGTAGATCTAGCTGGTCTGTCGTAATATCATAGAGACAGTAGATCTAGCTGGTCTGTCATAATATAATAGAGACAGTAGATCTAGCATAATATAATAGAGACAGTAGCTCTAGCTGGTCTGTCATAATATAATAGAGACAGTAGATCTAGCTGGTCTGTCATAATATAACAGAGACAGTAGATCTAGCTGGTCTGTCATATTATAATAGAGACAGTAGATCTAGCTGGTCTGTCATAATATAATAGAGACAGTAGATCTATCTGGTCTGTCATAATATAATAGACACAGTAGATCTAGCTGGTCTGTCATGATATAATAGAAACAGTGCATCTAGCTGGTCTGACATATTATAATAGAGACAGTAGATCTAGCTGGTCTGTCATAATATAATAGAGACAGTAGCTCTAGCTGGTCTGTCATTATATAATAGAGACAGTAGATCTAGCTGGTCTGTCATAATATAACAGAGACAGTAGATCTAGCTGGTCTGTCATATTATAATAGAGACAGTAGATCTAGCTGGTCTGTCATAATATAATAGACACAGTAGATCTAGCTGGTCTGTCATGATACAATATAAACATTAGATCTAGCTGGTCTGTCATGATTCAATAGAGACATTAGATCTAGCTGGTCTGTCATAATATAATAGAGACAGTAGATCTAGCTGGTCTGTCATAATATAAAAGAGACAGTAGATCTAGCATAATATAATAGAGACAGTAGATCTAGCTGGTCTGTCATAATATAAAAGAGACAGTAGATCTAGCATAATATAATAGAGACAGTAGATCTAGCTGGTCTGTCATGATATAATAGAGACAGTAGCTCTAGCTGGTCTGTCATAATATAATAGAGACAGTAGATCTAGCTGGTCTGTCATAATATAACAGAGACAGTAGATCTAGCTGGTCTGTCATATTATAATAGAGACAGTAGATCTAGCTGGTCTGTCATAATATAATAGAGACAGTAGATCTATCTGGTCTGTCATAATATAATAGACACAGTAGATCTAGCTGGTCTGTCATGATATAATAGAAACATTAGATCTAGCTGGTCTGTCATGATTCAATAGAGACATTAGATCTAGCTGGTCTGTCATAATATAATAGAGACAGTAGATCTAGCTGGTCTGTCATAATATAATAGAGACAGTAGATCTAGCATAATATAATAGAGACAGTAGCTCTAGCTGGTCTGTCATAATATAATAGAGACATTAGATCTAGCTGGTCTGTCATAATATAATAGAGACAGTAGATCTAGCTGGTCTGTCATAATATAAAAGAGACAGTAGATCTAGCATAATATAATAGAGACAGTAGATCTAGCTGGTCTGTCATAATATAAAAGAGACAGTAGATCTAGCATAATATAATAGAGACAGTAGATCTAGCTGGTCTGTCATGATATAATAGAGACAGTAGATCTAGCTGGTCTGTCATAATATAAAAGAGACAGTAGATCTAGCATAATATAATAGAGACAGTAGATCTAGCTGGTCTGTCATAATATAAAAGAGACAGTAGATCTAGCATAATATAATAGAGACAGTAGATCTAGCTGGTCTGTCATGATATAATAGAGACAGTAGCTCTAGCTGGTCTGTCATAATATAATAGAGACAGTAGATCTAGCTGGTCTGTCATAATATAACAGAGACAGTAGATCTAGCTGGTCTGTCATATTATAATAGAGACAGTAGATCTAGCTGGTCTGTCATAATATAATAGAGACAGTAGATCTATCTGGTCTGTCATAATATAATAGACACAGTAGATCTAGCTGGTCTGTCATGATATAATAGAAACATTAGATCTAGCTGGTCTGTCATGATTCAATAGAGACATTAGATCTAGCTGGTCTGTCATAATATAATAGAGACAGTAGATCTAGCTGGTCTGTCATAATATAATAGAGACAGTAGATCTAGCATAATATAATAGAGACAGTAGCTCTAGCTGGTCTGTCATAATATAATAGAGACATTAGATCTAGCTGGTCTGTCATAATATAATAGAGACAGTAGATCTAGCTGGTCTGTCATAATATAAAAGAGACAGTAGATCTAGCATAATATAATAGAGACAGTAGATCTAGCTGGTCTGTCATAATATAAAAGAGACAGTAGATCTAGCATAATATAATAGAGACAGTAGATCTAGCTGGTCTGTCATGATATAATAGAGACAGTAGCTCTAGCTGGTCTGTCATAATATAATAGAGACAGTAGATCTAGCTGGTCTGTCATAATATAACAGAGACAGTAGATCTAGCTGGTCTGTCATATTATAATAGAGACAGTAGATCTAGCTGGTCTGTCATAATATAATAGAGACAGTAGATCTATCTGGTCTGTCATAATATAATAGACACAGTAGATCTAGCTGGTCTGTCATGATATAATAGAAACATTTGATCTAGCTGGTCTGTCATGATTCAATAGAGACATTAGATCTAGCTGGTCTATCATAATATAATAGAGACCGTAGATCTAGCTGGTCTGTCATAATATAATAGAGACAGTAGATCTAGCTGGTCTGTCATAATATAATAGAGACAGTAGATCTAGCATCATATAATAGAGACAGTAGCTCTAGCTGGTCTGTCATAATATAATAGAGACATTAGATCTAGCTGGTCTGTCATAATATAACAGAGACAGTAGATCTAGCTGGTCTGTCATATTATAATAGAGACAGTAGATCTAGCTGGTCTGTCATAATATAACAGAGACAGTAGATCTAGCTAGTCTGTCATAATATAATAGACACAGTAGATCTAGCTGGTCTTTCGTAATATAATTGAGACAGTAGAACTAGCTGGTCTGTCATAATATAATAGAGACAGTAGATCTAGCTGGTCTGTCGTAATATCATAGAGACAGTAGATCTAGCTGGTCTGTCATAATATAATAGAGACAGTAGATCTAGCATAATATAATAGAGACAGTAGCTCTAGCTGGTCTGTCATAATATAATAGAGACAGTAGATCTAGCTGGTCTGTCATAATATAACAGAGACAGTAGATCTAGCTGGTCTGTCATATTATAATAGAGACAGTAGATCTAGCTGGTCTGTCATAATATAATAGAGACAGTAGATCTAGCATAATATAATAGAGACAGTAGCTCTAGCTGGTCTGTCATGATATAATAGAAACAGTGCATCTAGCTGGTCTGACATATTATAATAGAGACAGTAGATCTAGCTGGTCTGTCATAATATAATAGAGACAGTAGCTCTAGCTGGTCTGTCATTATATAATAGAGACAGTAGATCTAGCTGGTCT
This sequence comes from Oncorhynchus mykiss, assembly GCF_057628025.1. Lineage (NCBI taxonomy): Eukaryota > Metazoa > Chordata > Actinopteri > Salmoniformes > Salmonidae > Oncorhynchus > Oncorhynchus mykiss. The sequence goes on from NC_143025.1 coordinate 95,165,819, forward strand.
GTCATAATATAACAGAGACAGTAGATCTAGCTGGTCTGTCATATTATAATAGAGACAGTAGATCTAGCTGGTCTGTCATAATATAATAGACACAGTAGATCTAGCTGGTCTGTCATGATACAATATAAACATTAGATCTAGCTGGTCTGTCATGATTCAATAGAGACATTAGATCTAGCTGGTCTGTCATAATATAATAGAGACAGTAGATCTAGCTGGTCTGTCATAATATAAAAGAGACAGTAGATCTAGCATAATATAATAGAGACAGTAGATCTAGCTGGTCTGTCATAATATAAAAGAGACAGTAGATCTAGCATAATATAATAGAGACAGTAGATCTAGCTGGTCTGTCATGATATAATAGAGACAGTAGCTCTAGCTGGTCTGTCATAATATAATAGAGACAGTAGATCTAGCTGGTCTGTCATAATATAACAGAGACAGTAGATCTAGCTGGTCTGTCATATTATAATAGAGACAGTAGATCTAGCTGGTCTGTCATAATATAATAGAGACAGTAGATCTATCTGGTCTGTCATAATATAATAGACACAGTAGATCTAGCTGGTCTGTCATGATATAATAGAAACATTAGATCTAGCTGGTCTGTCATGATTCAATAGAGACATTAGATCTAGCTGGTCTGTCATAATATAATAGAGACAGTAGATCTAGCTGGTCTGTCATAATATAATAGAGACAGTAGATCTAGCATAATATAATAGAGACAGTAGCTCTAGCTGGTCTGTCATAATATAATAGAGACATTAGATCTAGCTGGTCTGTCATAATATAATAGAGACAGTAGATCTAGCTGGTCTGTCATAATATAAAAGAGACAGTAGATCTAGCATAATATAATAGAGACAGTAGATCTAGCTGGTCTGTCATAATATAAAAGAGACAGTAGATCTAGCATAATATAATAGAGACAGTAGATCTAGCTGGTCTGTCATGATATAATAGAGACAGTAGATCTAGCTGGTCTGTCATAATATAAAAGAGACAGTAGATCTAGCATAATATAATAGAGACAGTATATCTAGCTGGTCTGTCATAATATAAAAGAGACAGTAGATCTAGCATAATATAATAGAGACAGTAGATCTAGCTGGTCTGTCATGATATAATAGAGACAGTAGCTCTAGCTGGTCTGTCATAATATAATAGAGACAGTAGATCTAGCTGGTCTGTCATAATATAACAGAGACAGTAGATCTAGCTGGTCTGTCATATTATAATAGAGACAGTAGATCTAGCTGGTCTGTCATAATATAATAGAGACAGTAGATCTATCTGGTCTGTCATAATATAATAGACACAGTAGATCTAGCTGGTCTGTCATGATATAATAGAAACATTAGATCTAGCTGGTCTGTCATGATTCAATAGAGACATTAGATCTAGCTGGTCTGTCATAATATAATAGAGACAGTAGATCTAGCTGGTCTGTCATAATATAATAGAGACAGTAGATCTAGCATAATATAATAGAGACAGTAGCTCTAGCTGGTCTGTCATAATATAATAGAGACAGTAGATCTAGCTGTTCTGTCATAATATAACAGAAACAGTAGATCTAGCTGGTCTGTCATATTATAATAGAGACAGTAGATCTAGCTGGTCTGTCATAATATAACAGAGACAGTAGATCTAGCTAGTCTGTCATAATATAATAGACACAGTAGATCTAGCTGGTCTTTCGTAATATAATTGAGACAGTAGAACTAGCTGGTCTGTCATAATATAATAGAGACAGTAGATCTAGCTGGTCTGTCATAATATCATAGAGACAGTAGATCTAGCTGGTCTGTCATAATATAATAGAGACAGTAGATCTAGCATAATATAATAGAGACAGTAGCTCTAGCTGGTCTGTCATAATATAATAGAGACAGTAGATCTAGCTGGTCTGTCATAATATAACAGAGACAGTAGATCTAGCTGGTCTGTCATATTATAATAGAGACAGTAGATCTAGCTGGTCTGTCATAATATAACAGAGACAGTAGATCTAGCTAGTCTGTCATAATATAATAGACACAATAGATCTAGCAGGTCTGTCATAATATAATTGAGACAGTAGAACTAGCTGGTCTGTCATAATATAATAGAGACAGTAGATCTAGCTGGTCTGTCATAATATCATAGAGACAGTAGATCTAGCTGGTCTGTCATATTATAATAGAGACAGTAGATCTAGCTGCTCTGACATAATATCATAGAGACAGTAGATCTAGCTGGTCTGTCATGATATAATAGAAACATTAGATCTAGCTGGTCTGTCATGATTCAATAGAGACATTAGATCTAGCTGGTCTGTCATAATATAATAGAGACAGTAGATCTAGCTGGTCTGTCATAATATAATAGAGACAGTAGATCTAGCATAATATAATAGAGACAGTAGCTCTAGCTGGTCTGTCATAATATAATAGAGACAGTAGATCTAGCTGGTCTGTCATAATATAACAGAGACAGTAGATCTAGCTGGTCTGTCATATTATAATAGAGAAAGTAGATCTAGCTGGTCTGTCATAATATAATAGAGACAGTAGATCTATCTGGTCTGTCATAATATAATAGACACAGTAGATCTAGCTGGTCTGTCATGATATAATAGAAACATTAGATCTAGCTGGTCTGTCATGATTCAATAGAGACATTAGATCTAGCTGGTCTGTCATAATATAATAGAGACAGTAGATCTAGCTGGTCTGTCATAATATAATAGAGACAGTAGATCTAGCATAATATAATAGAGACAGTAGCTCTAGCTGGTCTGTCATAATATAATAGAGACAGTAGATCTAGCTGTTCTGTCATAATATAACAGAAACAGTAGATCTAGCTGGTCTGTCATATTATAATAGAGACAGTAGATCTAGCTGGTCTGTCATAATATAACAGAGACAGTAGATCTAGCTAGTCTGTCATAATATAATAGACACAGTAGATCTAGCTGGTCTGTCATAATATAATTGAGACAGTAGAACTAGCTGGTCTGTCATAATATAATAGAGACAGTAGATCTAGCTGGTCTGTCATAATATCATAGAGACAGTAGATCTAGCTGGTCTGTCATAATATAATAGAGACAGTAGATCTAGCATAATATAATAGAGACAGTAGCTCTAGCTGGTCTGTCATAATATAATAGAGACAGTAGATCTAGCTGGTCTGTCATAATATAACAGAGACAGTAGATCTAGCAAGTCTGTCATAATATAATAGACACAGTAGATCTAGCTGGTCTGTCATAATATAATTGAGACAGTAGATCTAGCTGGTCTGTCATAATATAATAGAGACAGTAGATCTAGCATAATATAATAGAGACAGTAGATCTATCTGGTCTGTCATAATATAATAGACACAGTAGATCTAGCTGGTCTGTCATGATATAATAGAAACATTAGATCTAGCTGGTCTGTCATGATTCAATAGAGACAGTAGATCTAGCTGGTCTGTCATAATATAATAGAGACAGTAGATCTAGCATAATATAATAGAGACAGTAGCTCTAGCTGGTCTGTCATAATATAATAGAGACAGTAGATCTAGCTGGTCTGTCATAATATAACAGAGACAGTAGATCTAGCTGGTCTGTCATATTATAATAGAGACAGTAGATCTAGCTGGTCTGTCATAATATAATTGAGACAGTAGAACTAGCTGGTCTGTCATAATATAATAGAGACAGTAGATCTAGCTGGTCTGTCATAATATCATAGAGACAGTAGATCTAGCTGGTCTGTCATAATATAACAGAGACAGTAGATCTAGCTGGTCTGTCATATTATAATAGAGACAGTAGATCTAGCTGGTCTGTCATAATATAACAGAGACAGTAGATCTAGCTAGTCTGTCATAATATAATAGACACAGTAGATCTAGCTGGTCTGTCATAATATAATTGAGACAGTAGAACTAGCTGGTCTGTCATAATATAATAGAGACAGTAGATCTAGCTGGTCTGTCATAATATCATAGAGACAGTAGATCTAGCTGGTCTGTCATATTATAATAGAGACAGTAGATCTAGCTGGTCTGACATAATATCATAGAGACAGTAGATCTAGCTGGTCTGTCATATTATAATAGAGACAGTAGATCTAGCTGGTCTGTCATAATATAATAGAGAGAGTGCATCTAGCTGGCATGACATAATATAATAGAGACAGTAGATCTAGCTGGTCTGTCATAATATAATAGAGACAGTAGCTCTAGCTGGTCTGTCATAATATAATAGAGACAGTAGATCTAGCTGGTCTGTCATAATATAACAGAGACAGTAGATATAGCTGGTCTGTCATATTATAATAGAGACAGTAGATCTAGCTGGTCTGTCATAATATAATAGAGACAGTAGATCTATCTGGTCTGTCATAATATAATAGACACAGTAGATCTAGCTGGTCTGTCATGATATAATAGAAACATTAGATCTAGCTGGTCTGTCATGATTCAATAGAGACATTAGATCTAGCTGGTCTGTCATAATATAATAGAGACAGTAGATCTAGCTGGTCTGTCATAATATAACAGAGACAGTAGATCTAGCTGGTCTGTCATATTATAATAGAGACAGTAGATCTAGCTGGTCTGTCATAATATAACAGAGACAGTAGATCTAGCTAGTCTGTCATAATATAATAGACACAGTAGATCTAGCTGGTCTGTCATAATATAATTGAGACAGTAGAACTAGCTGGTCTGTCATAATATAATAGAGACAGTAGATCTAGCTGGTCTGTCATAATATCATAGAGACAGTAGATCTAGCTGGTCTGTCATATTATAATAGAGACAGTAGATCTAGCTGGTCTGACATAATATCATAGAGACAGTAGATCTAGCTGGTCTGTCATATTATAATAGAGACAGTAGATCTAGCTGGTCTGTCATAATATAATAGAGAGAGTGCATCTAGCTGGCATGACATAATATAATAGAGACAGTAGATCTAGCTGGTCTGTCATAATATAATAGAGACAGTAGCTCTAGCTGGTCTGTCATAATATAATAGAGACAGTAGATCTAGCTGGTCTGTCATAATATAACAGAGACAGTAGATATAGCTGGTCTGTCATATTATAATAGAGACAGTAGATCTAGCTGGTCTGTCATAATATAATAGAGACAGTAGATCTATCTGGTCTGTCATAATATAATAGACACAGTAGATCTAGCTGGTCTGTCATGATATAATAGAAACATTAGATCTAGCTGGTCTGTCATGATTCAATAGAGACATTAGATCTAGCTGGTCTGTCATAATATAATAGAGACAGTAGATCTAGCTGGTCTGTCATAATATAATAGAGACAGTAGATCTAGCATAATATAATAGAGACAGTAGCTCTAGCTGGTCTGTCATAATATAATAGAGACAGTAGATCTAGCTGGTCTGTCATATTATAATAGAGACAGTAGATCTAGCTGGTCTGTCATAATATAAAAGAGACAGTAGATCTAGCTGGTCTGTCATAATATAATTGAGAGAGTAGAACTAGCTGGTCTGTCATAATATAATAGAGACAGTAGATCTAGCTGGTCTGTCATAATATCATAGAGACAGTAGATCTAGCTGGTCTGTCATATTATAATAGATACAGTATATCTAGCTGGTCTGACATAATATCATAGAGACAGTAGATCTAGCTGGTCTGTCATAATATAATAGAGACAGTAGATCTAGCATAATATAATAGAGACAGTAGCTCTAGCTGGTCTGTCATAATATAAAAGAGACAGTAGATCTAGCTGGTCTGTCATAATATATCAGAGACAGTAGATCTAGCTGGTCTGTCATATTATAATAGAGACAGTAGAACTAGCTGGTCTGTCATAATATAATAGAGACAGTAGATCTAGCTGGTCTGTCATAATATCATAGAGACAGTAGATCTAGCTGGTCTGTCATAATATAACAGAGACAGTAGATCTAGCTAGTCTGTCATAATATAATAGACACAGTAGATCTAGCTGGTCTGTCATAATATAATTGAGACAGTAGAACTAGCTGGTCTGTCATAATATAATAGAGACAGTAGATCTAGCTGGTCTGTCATAATATCATAGAGACAGTAGATCTAGCTGGTCTGTCATATTATAATAGAGACAGTAGATCTAGCTGGTCTGACATAATATCATAGAGACAGTAGATCTAGCTGGTCTGTCATATTATAATAGAGACAGTAGATCTAGCTGGTCTGTCATAATATAATAGAGACAGTGCATCTAGCTGGTCTGACATAATATAATAGAGACAGTAGATCTAGCTGGTCTGTCATAATATAATAGAGACAGTAGATCTAGCTGGTCTGTCATAATATAATAGAGATAGTAGATCTAGCTGGTCTGTCATAATATAACAGAGACAGTAGATCTAGCTGGTCTGTCATATTATAATAGAGACAGTAGATCTAGCTGGTCTGTCATAATATAATAGAGACAGTAGATCTATCTGGTCTGTCATAATATAATAGACACAGTAGATCTAGCTGGTCTGTCATGATATAATAGAAACATTAGATCTAGCTGGTCTGCCATGATTCAATAGAGACATTAGATCTAGCTGGTCTGTCATAATATAATAGAGACAGTAGATCTAGCTGGTCTGTCATAATATAATAGAGACAGTAGATATAGCATAATATAATAGAGACAGTAGCTATAGCTGGTCTGTCATAAAATAATAGAGACAGTAGATCTAGCTGGTCTGTCATAATATAACAGAGACAGTAGATCTAGCTGGTCTGTCATATTATAATAGAGACAGTAGATCTAGCTGGTCTGTCATAATATAACAGAGACAGTAGATCTAGCTAGTCTGTCATAATATAATAGACACAGTAGATCTAGCTGGTCTGTCATAATATAATTGAGACAGTAGAACTAGCTGGTCTGTCATAATATAATAGAGACAGTAGATCTAGCTGGTCTGTCATAATATCATAGAGACAGTAGATCTAGCTGGTCTGTCATATTATAATAGAGAAAGTAGATCTAGCTGGTCTGACATAATATCATAGAGACAGTAGATCTAGCTGGTCTGTCATATTATAATAGAGACAGTAGATCTAGCTGGTCTGTCATAATATAATAGAGACAGTGCATCTAGCTGGTCTGACATAATATAATAGAGACAGTAGATCTAGCTGGTCTGTCATAATATAATAGAGACAGTAGATCAGCTGGTCTGTTGTAAAATAATAGAGACAGTAGATCTAGCTGGTCTGTCATAATATAATAGAGACAGTACATCTAACTGGTCTGTCATAATATAATAGAGACAGTAGATCAGCTGGTCTGTTGTAAAATAATAGAGACAGTAGATCTAGCTGGTCTGTCATAATATAATAGAGACAGTACATCTAGCTGGTCTGTCATAATATAATAGAGACAGTAGATCTAGCTGGTCTGTCATAATATAATAGAGACAGTAGCTCAGCTGGTCTGTCATAATATAATAGAGACAGTAGATCTAGCTGGTCTGTCATAATATAATAGAGACAGTAGATCTAGCTGGTCTGTCATATTATAATAGAGACAGTAGATCTAGCATAATATAATAGAGACAGTAGCTCTAGCTGGTCTGTCATAATATAATAGAGACATTAGATCTAGCTGGTCTGTCATAATATAACAGAGACAGTAGATCTAGCTGGTATGTCATATTACAATAGAGACAGTAGATCTAGCTGGTCAGTCATAATATAACAGAGACAGTAGTTCTAGCTAGTCTGTCATAATATCTTAGAGACAGTAGATCTAGCTGGTCTGTCATAATATAATAGAGACAGTAGCTCTAGCTGGTTTGTCATAATATAATAGAGACAGTAGATCTAGCTGGTCTGTCATAATATAACAGAGACAGTAGATCTAGCTGGTCTGCCATATTATAATAGAGACAGTAGATATAGCTGGTCTGTCATAATATAATAGAGACAGTAGATCTAGCTGGTCTGCCATATTATAATAGAGACAGTAGATCTAGCTGGTCTGTCATATTATAATAGAGACAGTAGATCTAGCTGGTCTGTCATAATATAATAGAGACAGTGCATCTAGCTGGTCTGACATAATATAATAGAGACAGTAGATCTAGCTGGTCTGTCATAATATAATAGAGACAGTAGATCTAGCATAATATAATAGAGACAGTAGCTCTAGCTGGTCTGTCATAATATAATAGAGACCGTAGATCTAGCTGGTCTGTCATAATATAACAGAGACAGTAGATTTAGCTGGTCTGTCATATTATAATAGAGACAGTAGATCTAGCTGGTCTGTCATAATATAATAGACACAGTAGATCTAGCTGGTCTGTCATAATATAATTGAGACAGTAGAACTAGCTGGTCTGTCATAATATAATAGAGACAGTAGATCTAGCTGGTCTGTCATAATATCATAGAGACAGTAGATCTAGCTGGTCTGTCATATTATAATAGAGACAGTAGATCTAGCTGGTCTGACATAATATCATAGAGACAGTAGATCTAGCTGGTCTGTCATATTATAATAGAGACAGTAGATCTAGCTGGTCTGTCATAATATAATAGAGACAGTACATCTAGCTGGTCTGTCATAATATAATAGAGACAGTAGATCTAGCTGGTCTGTCATAATATAATAGAGACAGTAGCTCAGCTGGTCTGTCATAATATAATAGAGACAGTAGATCTAGCTGGTCTGTCATAATATAATAGAGACAGTAGATCTAGCTGGTCTGTCATAATATAATAGAGACAGTAGATCTAGCATAATATAATAGAGACAGTAGCTCTAGCTGGTCTGTCATAATATAACAGAGACAGTAGATCTAGCTGGTATGTCATATTATAATAGAGACAGTATATCTAGCTGGTCTGTCATAATATAATAGAGACAGTAGATCTATCTTGTCTGTCATAATATAATAGACACGGTAAATCTAGCTGGTCTGTCATGATATAATAGAAACATTAGATCTAGCTGGTCTGTCATGATTCAATAGAGACATTAGATCTAGCTGGTCTGTCATAATATAATAGAGACAGTAGATCTAGCTGGTCTGTCATAATATAATAGAGACAGTAGATCTAGCATAATATAATAGAGACAGTAGATCTAGCTGGTCTGTCATAATATAACAGAGACAGTAGATCTAGCTGGTCTGTCATATTATAATAGAGACAGTAGATCTAGCTGGTCTGTCAATATATAACAGAGACAGTAGATCTAGCTAGTCTGTCATAATATAATAGACACAGTAGATCTAGCTGGTCTGTCATAATATAATTGACACAGTAGAACTAGCTGGTCTGTCATAATATAATAGAGACAGTAGATCTAGCTGGTCTGTCATAATATAATAGAGGCAGTAGATCTAGCATAATGTAATAGAGACAGTAGCTCTAGCTGGTCTGTCATAATATAATAGAGACCGTAGATCTAGCTGGTCTGTCATAATATAACAGAGACAGTAGATTTAGCTGGTCTGTCATATTATAATAGAGACAGTAGATCTAGCTGGTCTGTCATAATATAACAGAGACAGTAGATCTAGCTAGTCTGTCATAATATAATAGACACAGTAGATCTAGCTGGTCTGTCATAATATAATTGAGACAGTAGAACTAGCTGGTCTGTCATAATATAATAGAGACAGTAGATCTAGCTGGTCTGTCATAATATCATAGAGACAGTAGATCTAGCTGGTCTGTCATATGATAATAGAGACAGTAGATCTAGCTGGTCTGACATAATATCATAGAGACAGTAGATCTAGCTGGTCTGTCATAATATAATAGAGACAGTAGATCTAGCTGGTCTGTCATAATATAATAGAGACAGTAGATCTAGCATAATATAATAGAGACAGTAGCTCTAGCTGGTCTGTCATAATATAATAGAGACAGTAGATATAGCTGGTCTGTCATAATATAACAGAGACAGTAGATCTAGCTGTTATGTCATATTATAATAGAGACAGTAGATCTAGCTGGTCTGTCATAATATAATAGAGACAGTAGATCTATCTTGTCTGTAATAATATAATAGACACGGTAGATCTAGCTGGTCTGTCATGATATAATAGAAACATTAGATCTAGCTGGTCTGTCATGATTCAATAGAGACAGTAGATCTAGCTGGTCTGTCATAATATAATAGAGACAGTAGATTTAGCATAATATAATAGAGACAGTAGCTCTAGCTGGTCTGTCATAATATAACAGAGACAGTAGATCTAGCTGGTCTGTCATATTATAATAGAGACAGTAGATCTAGCTGGTCTGTCATAATATAACAGAGACAGTAGATCTAGCTAGTCTGTCATAATATAATAGACACAGTAGATCTAGCTGGTCTGTCATAATATAATTGACACAGTAGAACTAGCTGGTCTGTCATAATATAATAGAGACAGTAGATCTAGCTGGTCTGTCATAATATCATAGAGACAGTAGATCTAGCTGGTCTGTCATATTATAATAGAGACAGTAGATCTAGCTGGTCTGTCATAATATAATAGAGACAGTGCATCTAGCTTGTCTGACATAATATAATAGAGACAGTAGATCTAGCTGGTCTGTCATAATATAATAGAGACAGTAGATCAGCTGGTCTGTTGTAAAATAATAGAGACAGTAGATCTAGCTGGTCTTTCATAATATTATAGAGACATTAGATCTAGCTGGTATGTCTTAATATAACAGTGACAGTAGATTTAGCTTGTATGTCATAATATAGTAGAGACAGTAGATCTAGCTAGTCTGTCATAATATAATAGAAGTAGTAGATCTAGCTGGTCTGTCATGATATAATAGAAACATTAGATCTAGCTGGTCTGTCGTAATATAATAGAGACAGTAGATCTATCTGGTCTGTCATAATATAACAGAGACAGTAGATCTAGCTGGTCTGTCATATTATAATAGACACAGTAGATATAGCTGGTCTGTCATGATATAATAGAAACATTAGATCTAGCTGGTCTGTCATGATTCAATAGAGACATTAGATCTAGCTGGTCTGTCATAATATAATAGAGACAGTAGATCTAGCTGGTCTGTCATAATATAATAGAGACAGTAGATCTAGCATAATATAATAGAGACAGTAGCTCTAGCTGGTCTGTCATAATATAATAGAGACAGTAGATCTAGCTGGTCTGTCATAATATAACAGAGACAGTAGATCTAGCTGGTCTGTCATGTTATAATAGAGACAGTAGATCTAGCTGGTCTGTCATAATATAATAGAGACAGTAGCTCTAGCTGGTCTGTCATATTATAATAGAGACAGTAGATCTAGCTGGTCTCTCATACTATAATAGAGACAGTAGATCTAGCTTGTATGTCATAATATTATAGAGACAGTAGAATGAGCTGGTCTGTCATAATATAATAGAGACAGTAGCTCTAGCTGGTCTGTCATAATATAATAGAGACAGTATATCTAGCTGGTCTGTCATAATATAACAGAGACAGTAGATCTAGCTGGTCTGTCATAATATAATTGAGACAGTAGATCTAGCTGGTCTGTCATAATATAACAGACACAGTAGATCTAGCTGGTCTGTCATAATATAATTGAGACAGTAGAACTAGCTGGTCTGTCATAATATAATAGAGACAGTAGATCTAGCTGGTCTGTCATAATATCATAGAGACAGTAGATCTAGCTGGTCTGTCATATTATAATAGAGACAGTAGATCTAGCTGGTCTGACATAATATCATAGAGACAGTAGATCTAGCTGGTCTGTCATATTATAATAGAGACAGTAGATCTAGCTGGTCTGTCATAATATAATAGAGACATTAGATCTAGCTGGTATGTCATAATATAACAGTGGCAGTAGATTTAGCTTGTATGTCATAATATAGTAGAGACAGTAGATCTAGCTAGTCTGTCATAATATAATAGAAGTAGTAGATCTAGCTGGTCTGTCATGATATAATAGAAACATTAGATCTAGCTGGTCTGTCGTAATATAATAGAGACAGTAGATCTATCTGGTCTGTCATAATATAACAGAGACAGTAGATCTAGCTGGTCTGTCATAATATAATAGAGACAGTAGATCTAGCTGGTCTGTCATAATATAATAGAGACAGTAGATCTAGCATAATATAATAGAGACAGTAGCTCTAGCTGGTCTGTCATAATATATTAGAGACAGTAGATCTAGCTGGTCTGTCATAATATAACAGAGACAGTAGATCTAGCTGGTCTGTCATGTTATAATAGAGACAGTAGATCTAGCTGGTCTGTCGTAATATAATAGAGACAGTAGATCTATCTGGTCTGTCATAATATAACAGAGACAGTAGATCTAGCTGGTCTGTCATATTATAATAGACACAGTAGATCTAGCTGGTCTGTCATGATATAATAGAAACATTAGATCTAGCTGGTATGTCATGATTCAATAGAGACATTAGATCTAGCTGGTCTGTCATAATATAATAGAGACAGTAGATCTAGCTGGTCTGTCATAATATAATAGAGACAGTAGATCTAGCTGGTCTGTCATAATATAATAGAGACAGTAGATCTAGCATAATATAATAGAGACAGTAGCTCTAGCTGGTCTGTCCTAATATAATAGAGACAGTAGATCTAGCTGGTCTGTCATGTTATAATAGAGACAGTAGATCTAGCTGGTCTGTCATAATATAATAGAGACAGTAGCTCTAGCTGGTCTGTCATATTATAATAGAGACAGTAGATCTAGCTGGTCTCTCATACTATAATAGAGACAGTAGATCTAGCTTGTATGTCATAATATTATAGAGACAGTAGAATGAGCTGGTCTGTCATAATATAATAGAGACAGTAGCTCTAGCTGGTCTGTCATAATATAATAGAGACAGTATATCTAGCTGGTCTGTCATAATATAACAGAGACAGTAGATCTAGCTGGTCTGTCATAATATAATTGAGACAGTAGATCTAGCTGGTCTGTCATAATATAACAGACACAGTAGATCTAGCTGGTCTGTCATAATATAATTGAGACAGTAGAACTAGCTGGTCTGTCATAATATAATAGAGACAGTAGATCTAGCTGGTCTGTCATAATATCATAGAGACAGTAGATCTAGCTGGTCTGTCATATTATAATAGAGACAGTAGATCTAGCTGGTCTGACATAATATCATAGAGACAGTAGATCTAGCTGGTCTGTCATATTATAATAGAGACAGTAGATCTAGCTGGTCTGTCATAATATAATAGAGACATTAGATCTAGCTGGTATGTCATAATATAACAGTGGCAGTAGATTTAGCTTGTATGTCATAATATAGTAGAGACAGTAGATCTAGCTAGTCTGTCATAATATAATAGAAGTAGTAGATCTAGCTGGTCTGTCATGATATAATAGAAACATTAGATCTAGCTGGTCTGTCGTAATATAATAGAGACAGTAGATCTATCTGGTCTGTCATAATATAACAGAGACAGTAGATCTAGCTGGTCTGTCATAATATAATAGAGACAGTAGATCTAGCTGGTCTGTCATAATATAATAGAGACAGTAGATCTAGCATAATATAATAGAGACAGTAGCTCTAGCTGGTCTGTCATAATATATTAGAGACAGTAGATCTAGCTGGTCTGTCATAATATAACAGAGACAGTAGATCTAGCTGTTCTGTCATGTTATAATAGAGACAGTAGATCTAGCTGGTCTGTCGTAATATAATAGAGACAGTAGATCTATCTGGTCTGTCATAATATAACAGAGACAGTAGATCTAGCTGGTCTGTCATATTATAATAGACACAGTAGATCTAGCTGGTCTGTCATGATATAATAGAAACATTAGATCTAGCTGGTCTGTCATGATTCAATAGAGACATTAGATCTAGCTGGTCTGTCATAATATAATAGAGACAGTAGATCTAGCTGGTCTGTCATAATATAATAGAGACAGTAGATCTAGCATAATATAATAGAGACAGTAGCTCTAGCTGGTCTGTCATAATATAATAGAGACAGTAGATCTAGCTGGTCTGTCATAATATAACAGATACAGTAGATCTAGCTGGTCTGTCATGTTATAATAGAGACAGTAGATCTAGCTGGTCTGTCATAATATAATAGAGACAGTAGCTCTAGCTGGTCTGTCATATTATAATAGAGACAGTAGATCTAGCTGGTCTCTCATACTATAATAGAGACAGTAGATCTAGCTTGTATGTCATAATATTATAGAGACAGTAGAATGAGCTGGTCTGTCATAATATAATGGAGACAGTAGCTCTAGCTGGTCTGTCATAATATAATAGAGACAGTATATCTAGCTGGTCTGTCATAATATAACAGAGACAGTAGATCTAGCTGGTCTGTCATATTATAATAGAGACAGTAGATCTAGCTGGTCTGTCAAAATATAATTGAGACAGTAGAACTAGCTGGTCTGTCATAATATAATTGAGACAGTAGATCTAGCTGGTCTGTCATAATATAACACAGTAGATCTAGCTGGTCTGTCATAATATAATTGAGACAGTAGAACTAGCTGGTCTGTCATAATATCATAGAGACAGTAGATCTAGCTGGTCTGTCATATTATAATAGAGACAGTAGATCTAGCTGGTCTGACATAATATCATAGAGACAGTAGATCTAGCTGGTCTGTCATATTATAATAGAGACAGTAGATCTAGCTGGTCTGTCATAATATAATAGAGACATTAGATCTAGCTGGTATGTCATAATATAACAGTGGCAGTAGATTTAGCTTGTATGTCATAATATAGTAGAGACAGTAGATCTAGCTAGTCTGTCATAATATAATAGAAGTAGTAGATCTAGCTGGTCTGTCATGACATAATAGAAACATTAGATCTAGCTGGTCTGTCGTAATATAATAGAGACAGTAAATCTATCTGGTCTGTCATAATATAACAGAGACAGTAGATCTAGCTGGTCTGTCATAATATAATAGAGACAGTAGATCTAGCTGGTCTGTCATAATATAATAGAGACAGTAGATCTAGCATAATATAATAGAGACAGTAGCTCTAGCTGGTCTGTCATAATATAACAGAGACAGTAGATCTAGCTGGTCTGTCATATTATAATAGAGACAGTAGATCTAGCTGGTCTGTCATAATATAACAGAGACAGTAGATCTAGCTAGTCTGTCATAATATAATAGACACAGTAGCTCTAGCTGGTCTATCATAATATAATTGACACAGTAGAACTAGCTGGTCTGTCATAATATAATAGAGACAGTAGATCTAGCTGGTCTGTCATAATATCATAGAGACAGTAGATCTAGCTGGTCTGTCATATTATAATAGAGACAGTAGATCTAGCTGGTCTCTCATAATATAATAGAGACAGTGCATCTAGCTGGTCTGACATAATATAATAGAGACAGTAGATCTAGCTGGTCTGTCATAATATAATAGAGACAGTAGATCTAGCTGGTTTTTCATAATATTATAGAGACATTAGATCTAGCTGGTATGTCTTAATATAACAGTGACAGTAGATTTAGCTTGTATGTCATAATATAGTAGAGACAGTAGATCAAGCTAGTCTGTCATAATATAATAGAAGTAGTAGATCTAGCTGGTCTGTCATGATATAATAGAAACGTTAGATCTAGCTGGTCTGTCGTAATATAATAGAGACAGTAGATCTATCTGGTCTGTCATAATATAACAGAGACAGTAGATCTAGCTGGTCTGTCATATTATAATAGACACAGTAGATCTAGCTGGTCTGTCATGATATAATAGAAACATTAGATCTAGCTGGTCTGTTTTGATTCAATAGAGACATTAGATCTAGCTG
The DNA here is from genome assembly GCF_057628025.1 of Oncorhynchus mykiss. Classification (NCBI taxonomy): domain Eukaryota; kingdom Metazoa; phylum Chordata; class Actinopteri; order Salmoniformes; family Salmonidae; genus Oncorhynchus; species Oncorhynchus mykiss. The sequence goes on from NC_143025.1 coordinate 95,181,631, forward strand.
GTCTGTCATAATATAATAGAGACAGTAGATATAGCTGGTCTGTCATCATATAATAGAGACAGTAGATCTAGCATAATATAATAGAGACAGTAGCTCTTGCTGGTCTGTCATAATATAATAGAGACAGTAGATCTAGCTGGTCTGTCATAATATAACAGAGACAGTAGATCTAGCTGGTCTGTCATGTTATAATAGAGACAGTAGATCTAGCTGGTCTGTCATAATATAATAGAGACAGTAGCTCTAGCTGGTCTGTCATATTATAATAGAGACAGTAGATCTAGCTGGTCTGTCATAATGTAATAGAGACAATAGGTCTTGCTGGTCTGTCATAATATAATAGAGACAGTAGATCTAGCTGGTCTGTCATAATCTAATAGAGACAGTATCTCTAGCTGGTCTGTCATAACATAAAATAGACAGTAGATCTAGCTGGTCTGTCATAATATAACAGAGACAGTAGATCTAGCTGGTCTGTTTAATTAAAATAGACAGTAGATTGAGCTGGTCTGTCATAATATAATAGAGACAGTAGATCTAGCTGGTCTGTCATAATATAATGGAAATAGTAGATCGATCTGGTCTGTCATAATATAATGGAAACAGTAGCTCTAGCTGGTCTGTCATACTATGATAGAGACAGTATATGTAGCTGGTCTGTCATAATATAATAGAGACAGTAGATCTAGCTGGTCTGTCATAATATAATAGAGACAGTATATGTAGCTGGTCTGTCATAATATAATAGAGACAGTAGATCTAGCTGGTCTATCATAATATAATAGAGACAGTAGATCTAGCTGGTCTGTCATAATATAACAGAGACAGTAGATCTAGCTGGACTGTCTAACTAAAATAGAGACAGTAGATCGAGCTGGTCTGTCATAATATAACAGAGACAGTAGATCTAGCTGGTCTGTCATAATATAATTGAGACAGTAGATCTAGCTGGTCTGTCATGATATAAAAGAGACAGTAGATCTAGCTGGTCTGTCATAATATAAAAGAGACAGTAGATCTAGCTGGTCTGTCATAATATAATAGAGACAGTAGATCTAGCTGGTCTGTCATAATATAATAGAGACAGTAGATCTAGCTGGTCTATCATAATATAATATAGACAGTAGATCTAGCTGGTCTGTCATAATATAACAGAGACAGTAGATCTAGCTGGACTGTCTAACTAAAATAGAGACAGTAGATCGAGCTGGTCTGTCATAATATAACAGAGACAGTAGATCTAGCTGGTCTGTCATAATATAATTGAGACAGTAGATCTAGCTGGTCTGTCATACTATGATAGAGACAGTATATGTAGCTGGTCTGTCATAATATAATAGAGAGAGTAGATCTAGCTGGTCTGTCATAATATAATAGAGACAGTATATGTAGCTGGTCTGTCATAATATAATTGAGACAGTAGATCTAGCTGGTCTGTCATAATATAAAAGAGACAGTAGATCTAGCTGGTCTGTCATAATATAAAAGAGACAGTAGATCTAGCTGGTCTGTCATAATATAATAGAGACAGTAGATCTAGCTGGTCTGTCAGAATATTACAGAGACAGTAGCTCTAGCTGGTCTGTCATAATAAAATAGAGAGAGTAGATCTAGCTGGTCTGTCATAATATAACAGAGACAGTAGATCTAGCCGGTCTGTCATATTATAACAGAGACAGTAGATCTAGCTGGTCTGTCATAATATAATAGAGACAATAGGTCTTGCTGGTCTGTCATAATATAATAGAGACAGTAGATCTAGCTGGTCTGTCATAATATAACAGAGACAGTATCTCTAGCTGGTCTGTCATAACATAAAATAGACAGTAGATCTAGCTGGTCTGTCATAATATAATAGAGACAGTAGATCCAGCTGGTCTGGAATAATAGAATAGAGACAGTAGATCTAGCTGGTCTGTCATAATATAATAAAGACATAGAGACAGTAGATCCAACTGGTCTGTCATAATATAATAGAGACAGTAGATCTAGCTGGTCTGTCATAATATAATAGAGACAGTAGATCTAGCTGGTCTCTCATAATATAAAACAGACAGTAGATCTATCTGGTCTGTCATATTATAATAGAGAGAGTAGATCTAGCTGGTCTGTCATAATATAATAGAGACAGTATATGTAGCTGGTCTGTCATAATATAATAGAGACAGTAGATCTAGCTGGTCTATTAAAATAAAATAGAGACAGTAGATCTAGCTGGTCTGTCATAATATAACAGAGACAGTAGATCTAGCTGGTCTGTCTAATTAAAATAGACAGTAGATTGAGCTGGTCTGTCATAATATAATAGAGACAGTAGATCTAGCTGGTCTGTCATAATATAATGGAAATAGTAGATCGATCTGGTCTGTCATAATATAATGGAAACAGTAGCTCTAGCTGGTCTGTCATACTATGATAGAGACAGTAGATCTAGCTGGTCTGTCATAATATAACAGAGACAGTAGATCTAGCTGGTCTGTCATGTTATAATAGAGACAGTAGATCTAGCTGGTCTGTCATAATATAATAGAGACAGTAGCTCTAGCTGGTCTGTCATATTATAATAGAGACAGTAGATCTAGCTGGTCTGTCATAATGTAATAGAGACAATAGGTCTTGCTGGTCTGTCATAATATAATAGAGACAGTAGATCTAGCTGGTCTGTCATAATCTAATAGAGACAGTATCTCTAGCTGGTCTGTCATAACATAAAATAGACAGTAGATCTAGCTGGTCTGTCATAATATAACAGAGACAGTAGATCTAGCTGGTCTGTTTAATTAAAATAGACAGTAGATTGAGCTGGTCTGTCATAATATAATAGAGACAGTAGATCTAGCTGGTCTGTCATAATATAATGGAAATAGTAGATCGATCTGGTCTGTCATAATATAATGGAAACAGTAGCTCTAGCTGGTCTGTCATACTATGATAGAGACAGTATATGTAGCTGGTCTGTCATAATATAATAGAGACAGTAGATCTAGCTGGTCTGTCATAATATAATAGAGACAGTATATGTAGCTGGTCTGTCATAATATAATAGAGACAGTAGATCTAGCTGGTCTATCATAATATAATAGAGACAGTAGATCTAGCTGGTCTGTCATAATATAACAGAGACAGTAGATCTAGCTGGACTGTCTAACTAAAATAGAGACAGTAGATCGAGCTGGTCTGTCATAATATAACAGAGACAGTAGCTCTAGCTGGTCTGTCATAATATAATTGAGACAGTAGATCTAGCTGGTCTGTCATGATATAAAAGAGACAGTAGATCTAGCTGGTCTGTCATAATATAAAAGAGACAGTAGATCTAGCTGGTCTGTCATAATATAATAGAGACAGTAGATCTAGCTGGTCTGTCATAATATAATAGAGACAGTAGATCTAGCTGGTCTATCATAATATAATATAGACAGTAGATCTAGCTGGTCTGTCATAATATAACAGAGACAGTAGATCTAGCTGGACTGTCTAACTAAAATAGAGACAGTAGATCGAGCTGGTCTGTCATAATATAACAGAGACAGTAGATCTAGCTGGTCTGTCATAATATAATTGAGACAGTAGATCTAGCTGGTCTGTCATACTATGATAGAGACAGTATATGTAGCTGGTCTGTCATAATATAATAGAGAGAGTAGATCTAGCTGGTCTGTCATAATATAATAGAGACAGTATATGTAGCTGGTCTGTCATAATATAATTGAGACAGTAGATCTAGCTGGTCTGTCATAATATAAAAGAGACAGTAGATCTAGCTGGTCTGTCATAATATAAAAGAGACAGTAGATCTAGCTGGTCTGTCATAATATAATAGAGACAGTAGATCTAGCTGGTCTGTCAGAATATTACAGAGACAGTAGCTCTAGCTGGTCTGTCATAATAAAATAGAGAGAGTAGATCTAGCTGGTCTGTCATAATATAACAGAGACAGTAGATCTAGCCGGTCTGTCATATTATAACAGAGACAGTAGATCTAGCTGGTCTGTCATAATATAATAGAGACAATAGGTCTTGCTGGTCTGTCATAATATAATAGAGACAGTAGATCTAGCTGGTCTGTCATAATATAACAGAGACAGTATCTCTAGCTGGTCTGTCATAACATAAAATAGACAGTAGATCTAGCTGGTCTGTCATAATATAATAGAGACAGTAGATCCAGCTGGTCTGGAATAATAGAATAGAGACAGTAGATCTAGCTGGTCTGTCATAATATAATAAAGACATAGAGACAGTAGATCCAACTGGTCTGTCATAATATAATAGAGACAGTAGATCTAGCTGGTCTGTCATAATATAATAGAGACAGTAGATCTAGCTGGTCTCTCATAATATAAAACAGACAGTAGATCTATCTGGTCTGTCATATTATAATAGAGAGAGTAGATCTAGCTGGTCTGTCATAATATAATAGAGACAGTATATGTAGCTGGTCTGTCATAATATAATAGAGACAGTAGATCTAGCTGGTCTATTAAAATAAAATAGAGACAGTAGATCTAGCTGGTCTGTCATAATATAACAGAGACAGTAGATCTAGCTGGTCTGTCTAATTAAAATAGACAGTAGATTGAGCTGGTCTGTCATAATATAATAGAGACAGTAGATCTAGCTGGTCTGTCATAATATAATGGAAATAGTAGATCGATCTGGTCTGTCATAATATAATGGAAACAGTAGCTCTAGCTGGTCTGTCATACTATGATAGAGACAGTATATGTAGCTGGTCTGTCATAATATAATAGAGAGAGTAGATCTAGCTGGTCTGTCATAATATAATTGAGACAGTAGATCTAGCTGGTCTGTCATAATATAAAAGAGACAGTAGATCTAGCTGGTCTGTCATAATATAATAGAGACAGTAGATCTAGCTGGTCTGTCAGAATATTATAGAGACAGTAGCTCTAGCTGGTCTGTCATAATATAATAGAGAGAGTAGATCTAGCTGGTCTGTCATAATATAACAGAGACAGTAGATCTAGCCGGTCTGTCATATTATAACAGAGACAGTAGATCTAGCTGGTCTGTCATAATATAATAGAGACAATAGGTCTTGCTGGTCTGTCATAATATAATAGAGACAGTAGATCAGCTGGTCTGTCATAATATAATAGAGACAGTAGATCTAGCCCGTCTGTCATAATATAATAGAGAAGGTAGATCTAGCTGGTCTTTCATAATATAATAGAGACAGTAGATCTAGCTGGTCTGTCATAATATAAAAGAGACAGTAGATCTAGCTGGTCTGTCATAATATAATAGAGACAGTAGATCTAGCTGGTCTGTCATAATATAAAAGAGACAGTAGATCTAGCTGGTCTGTCATAATATAAAAGAGACAGTAGATCTAGCTGGTCTGTGACAATATAATAGAGACAGTAGCTCTAACTGGTCTGTCATAATATAATAGAGAGAGTAGATCTAGCTGGTCTGTCATAATATAACAGAGACAGTAGATCTAGCCGGTCTGTCATAATATAATGGAAACAGTAGATCGATCTGATCTGTCATAATATAATGGAAACAGTAGATCGATCTGGTCTGTCATAATATAATAGAGAGAGTAGATCTAGCTGGTCTGTCATAATATAATAGAGACAGTATATGTAGCTGGTCTGTCATAATATAATAGAGAGAGTAGATCTAGCTGGTCTGTCATAATATAATAGAGACAGTATATGTAGCTGGTCTGTCATAATATAATAGAGACAGTAGATCTAGCTGGTCTATTATAATAAAATAGAGACAGTAGATCGAGCTGGTCTGTCATAATATAACAGAGACAGTAAATCTAGCTGGTCTGTCATATTATAATAGAGACAGTAGATCTAGCTGGTCTGTCATAATATAATAGAGACAGTAGATCTATCTGGTCTGTCATAATATAATAGACACAGTAGATCTAGCTGGTCTGTCATGATATAATAGAAACATTATATCTAGCTGGTCTGTCATGATTCAATAGAGACATTAGATCTAGCTGGTCTGTCATAATATAATAGAGACAGTAGATCTAGCTGGTCTGTCATAATATAATAGAGACAGTAGATCTAGCATAATAGAATAGAGACAGTAGCTCTAGCTGGTCTGTCATAATATAATAGAGACAGTAGATCTAGCTGGTCTGTCATAATATAACAGAGACAGTAGATCTAGCTGGTCTGTCATATTATAATAGAGACAGTAGATCTAGCTGGTCTGTCATAATATAACAGAGACAGTAGATCTAGCTAGTCTGTCATAATATAATAGACACAGTAGATCTAGCTGGTCTGTCATAATATAATTGAGACAGTAGAACTAGCTGGTCTGTCATAATATAATAGAGACAGTAGATCTAGCTGGTCTGTCATAATATCTTAGAGACAGTAGAACTAGCTGGTCTGTCATAATATAATAGAGACAGTAGATCTAGCTGGTCTGTCATAATATCATAGAGACAGTAGATCTTGCTGGTCTGTCATATTATAATAGAGACAGTAGATCTAGCTGGTCTGTCATAATATAATAGAGACAGTGCATCTAGCTGGTCTGACATAATATAATAGAGACAGTAGATCTAGCTGGTCTGTCATAATATAATAGAGACAGTAGATCTAGCTGGTTTTTCATAATATTATAGAGACATTAGATCTAGCTGGTATGTCTTAATATAACAGTGACAGTAGATTTAGCTTGTATGTCATAATATAGTAGAGACAGTAGATCTAGCTAGTCTGTCATAATATAATAAAAGTAGTAGATCTAGCTGGTCTGTCATGATATAATAGAAACATTAGATCTAGCTGGTCTGTCGTAATATAATAGAGACAGTAGATCTATCTGGTCTGTCATAATATAACAGAGACAGTAGATCTAGCTGGTCTGTCATATTATAATAGACACAGTAGATCTAGCTGGTCTGTCATGATATAATAGAAACATTAGATCTAGCTGGTCTGTCATGATTCAATAGAGACATTAGATCTAGCTGGTCTGTCATAATATAATAGAGACAGTAGATCTAGCTGGTCTGTCATAATATAATAGAGACAGTAGATCTAGCTGGTCTGTCATAATATAATGGAAATAGTAGATCGATCTGGTCTGTCATAATATAATGGAAACAGTAGCTCTAGCTGGTCTGTCATACTATGATAGAGACAGTATATGTAGCTGGTCTGTCATAATATAATAGAGAGAGTAGATCTAGCTGGTCTGTCACAATATAATAGAGACAATATATGTAGCTGGTCTGTCATAATATAATAGAGACAGTAGATCTAGCTGGTCTATCATAATATAATAGAGACAGTAGGTCTAGCTGGTCTGTCATAATATAACAGAGACAGTAGATCTAGCTGGTCTGTCATAATATAATTGAGACAGTAGATCTAGCTGGTCTGTCATAATATAAAAGAGACAGTAGATCTAGCTGGTCTGTCATAATATAATAGAGACAGTAGATCTAGCTGGTCTGTCAGAATATTATAGAGACAGTAGCTCTAGCTGGTCTGTCATAATATAATAGAGAGAGTAGATCTAGCTGGTCTGTCATAATATAACAGAGACAGTAGATCTAGCCGGTCTGTCATATTATAACAGAGACAGTAGATCTAGCTGGTCTGTCATAATATAATAGAGACAATAGGTCTTGCTGGTCTGCCATAATATAATAGAGACAGTAGATCTAGCTGGTCTGTCATAATATAAAAGAGACAGTAGATCTAGCTGGTCTGTCATAATATAAAAGAGACAGTAGATCTAGCTGGTCTGTGATAATATAATAGAGACAGTAGCTCTAACTGGTCTGTCATAATATAATAGAGAGAGTAGATCTAGCTGGTCTGTCATAATATAACAGAGACAGTAGATCTAGCCGGTCTGTCATAATATAATGGAAACAGTAGATCGATCTGATCTGTCATAATATAATGGAAACAGTAGATCGATCTGGTCTGTCATAATATAATAGAGAGAGTAGATCTAGCTGGTCTGTCATAATATAATAGAGACAGTATATGTAGCTGGTCTGTCATAATATAATAGAGAGAGTAGATCTAGCTGGTCTGTCATAATATAATAGAGACAGTATATGTAGCTGGTCTGTCATAATATAATAGAGACAGTAGATCTAGCTGGTCTATTATAATAAAATAGAGACAGTAGATCGAGCTGGTCTGTCATAATATAACAGAGACAGTAAATCTAGCTGGTCTGTCATATTATAATAGAGACAGTAGATCTAGCTGGTCTGTCATAATATAATAGAGACAGTAGATCTATCTGGTCTGTCATAATATAATAGACACAGTAGATCTAGCTGGTCTGTCATGATATAATAGAAACATTATATCTAGCTGGTCTGTCATGATTCAATAGAGACATTAGATCTAGCTGGTCTGTCATAATATAATAGAGACAGTAGATCTAGCTGGTCTGTCATAATATAATAGAGACAGTAGATCTAGCATAATAGAATAGAGACAGTAGCTCTAGCTGGTCTGTCATAATATAATAGAGACAGTAGATCTAGCTGGTCTGTCATAATATAACAGAGACAGTAGATCTAGCTGGTCTGTCATATTATAATAGAGACAGTAGATCTAGCTGGTCTGTCATAATATAACAGAGACAGTAGATCTAGCTAGTCTGTCATAATATAATAGACACAGTAGATCTAGCTGGTCTGTCATAATATAATTGAGACAGTAGAACTAGCTGGTCTGTCATAATATAATAGAGACAGTAGATCTAGCTGGTCTGTCATAATATCTTAGAGACAGTAGAACTAGCTGGTCTGTCATAATATAATAGAGACAGTAGATCTAGCTGGTCTGTCATAATATCATAGAGACAGTAGATCTTGCTGGTCTGTCATATTATAATAGAGACAGTAGATCTAGCTGGTCTGTCATAATATAATAGAGACAGTGCATCTAGCTGGTCTGACATAATATAATAGAGACAGTAGATCTAGCTGGTCTGTCATAATATAATAGAGACAGTAGATCTAGCTGGTTTTTCATAATATTATAGAGACATTAGATCTAGCTGGTATGTCTTAATATAACAGTGACAGTAGATTTAGCTTGTATGTCATAATATAGTAGAGACAGTAGATCTAGCTAGTCTGTCATAATATAATAAAAGTAGTAGATCTAGCTGGTCTGTCATGATATAATAGAAACATTAGATCTAGCTGGTCTGTCGTAATATAATAGAGACAGTAGATCTATCTGGTCTGTCATAATATAACAGAGACAGTAGATCTAGCTGGTCTGTCATATTATAATAGACACAGTAGATCTAGCTGGTCTGTCATGATATAATAGAAACATTAGATCTAGCTGGTCTGTCATGATTCAATAGAGACATTAGATCTAGCTGGTCTGTCATAATATAATAGAGACAGTAGATCTAGCTGGTCTGTCATAATATAATAGAGACAGTAGATCTAGCATAATATAATAGAGACAGTAGCTCTTGCTGGTCTGTCATAATATAATAGAGACAGTAGATCTAGCTGGTCTGTCATAATATAACAGAGACAGTAGATCTAGCTGGTCTGTCATGTTATAATAGAGACAGTAGATCTAGCTAGTCTGTCATAATATAATAGAGACAGTAGCTCTAGCTGGTCTGTCATATTATAATAGAGACAGTAGATCTAGCTGGTCTGTCATAATGTAATAGAGACAATAGGTCTTGCTGGTCTGTCATAATATAATAGAGACAGTAGATCTAGCTGGTCTGTCATAATCTAATAGAGACAGTATCTCTAGCTGGTCTGTCATAACATAAAATAGACAGTAGATCTAGCTGGTCTGTCATAATATAACAGAGACAGTAGATCTAGCTGGTCTGTTTAATTAAAATAGACAGTAGATTGAGCTGGTCTGTCATAATATAATAGAGACAGTAGATCTAGCTGGTCTGTCATAATATAATGGAAATAGTAGATCGATCTGGTCTGTCATAATATAATGGAAACTGTAGCTCTAGCTGGTCTGTCATAATATCATAGAGACAGTATATGTAGCTGGTCTGTCATAATATAAAAGAGACAGTAGATCTAGCTGGTCTATCATAATATAATAGAGACAGTAGATCTAGCTGGTCTGTCATAATATAACAGAGACAGTAGATCTAGCTGGACTGTCTAACTAAAATAGAGACAGTAGATCTAGCTGGTCTGTCATAATATAATTGAGACAGTAGATCTAGATGGTCTGTCATAATATAAAAGAGACAGTAGATCTAGCTGGTCTGTCATAATATAATAGAGACAGTAGATCTAGCTGGTCTGTCAGAATATTATAGAGACAGTAGCTCTAGCTGGTCTGTCATAATATAATAGAGAGAGTAGATCTAGCTGGTCTGTCATAATATAACAGAGACAGTAGATCTAGCCGGTCTGTCATATTATAACAGAGACAGTAGATCTAGCTGGTCTGTCATAATATAATAGAGACAATAGGTCTTGCTGGTCTGTCATAATATAATAGAGACAGTAGATCAGCTGGTCTGTCATAATATAATAGAGACAGTAGATCTAGCCCGTCTGTCATAATATAATAGAGAAGGTAGATCTAGCTGGTCTTTCATAATATAATAGAGACAGTAGATCTAGCTGGTCTGTCATAATATAAAAGAGACAGTAGATCTAGCTGGTCTGTCATTATATAATAGAGACAGTAGATCTAGCTGGTCTGTCATAATATAAAAGAGACAGTAGATCTAGCTGGTCTGTCATAATATAAAAGAGACAGTAGATCTAGCTGGTCTGTGATAATATAATAGAGACAGTAGCTCTAACTGGTCTGTCATAATATAATAGAGAGAGTAGATCTAGCTGGTCTGTCATAATATAACAGAGACAGTAGATCTAGCCGGTCTGTCATAATATAATGGAAACAGTAGATCGATCTGATCTGTCATAATATAATGGAAACAGTAGATCGATCTGGTCTGTCATAATATAATAGAGAGAGTAGATCTAGCTGGTCTGTCATAATATAATAGAGACAGTATATGTAGCTGGTCTGTCATAATATAATAGAGAGAGTAGATCTAGCTGGTCTGTCATAATATAATAGAGACAGTATATGTAGCTGGTCTGTCATAATATAATAGAGACAGTAGATCTAGCTGGTCTATTATAATAAACTAGAGACAGTAGATCGAGCTGGTCTGTCATAATATAACAGAGACAGTAAATCAAGCTGGTCTGTCATATTATAATAGAGACAGTAGATCTAGCTGGTCTGTCATAATATAATAGAGACAGTAGATCTATCTGGTCTGTCATAATATAATAGACACAGTAGATCTAGCTGGTCTGTCATGATATAATAGAAACATTATATCTAGCTGGTCTGTCATGATTCAATAGAGACATTAGATCTAGCTGGTCTGTCATAATATAATAGAGACAGTAGATCTAGCTGGTCTGTCATAATATAATAGAGACAGTAGATCTAGCATAATAGAATAGAGACAGTAGCTCTAGCTGGTCTGTCATAATATAATAGAGACAGTAGATCTAGCTGGTCTGTCATAATATAACAGAGACAGTAGATCTAGCTGGTCTGTCATATTATAATAGAGACAGTAGATCTAGCTGGTCTGTCATAATATAACAGAGACAGTAGATCTAGCTAGTCTGTCATAATATAATAGACACAGTAGATCTAGCTGGTCTGTCATAATATAATTGAGACAGTAGAACTAGCTGGTCTGTCATAATATAATAGAGACAGTAGATCTAGCTGGTCTGTCATAATATCTTAGAGACAGTAGAACTAGCTGGTCTGTCATAATATAATAGAGACAGTAGATCTAGCTGGTCTGTCATAATATCATAGAGACAGTAGATCTTGCTGGTCTGTCATATTATAATAGAGACAGTAGATCTAGCTGGTCTGTCATAATATAATAGAGACATTAGATCTAGCTGGTATGTCTTAATATAACAGTGACAGTAGATTTAGCTTGTATGTCATAATATAGTAGAGACAGTAGATCTAGCTAGTCTGTCATAATATAATAAAAGTAGTAGATCTAGCTGGTCTGTCATGATATAATAGAAACATTAGATCTAGCTGGTCTGTCGTAATATAATAGAGACAGTAGATCTATCTGGTCTGTCATAATATAACAGAGACAGTAGATCTAGCTGGTCTGTCATATTATAATAGACACAGTAGATCTAGCTGGTCTGTCATGATATAATAGAAACATTAGATCTAGCTGGTCTGTCATGATTCAATAGAGACATTAGATCTAGCTGGTCTGTCATAATATAATAGAGACAGTAGATCTAGCTGGTCTGTCATAATATAATAGAGACAGTAGATCTAGCATAATATAATAGAGACAGTAGCTCTTGCTGGTCTGTCATAATATAATAGAGACAGTAGATCTAGCTGGTCTGTCATAATATAACAGAGACAGTAGATCTAGCTGGTCTGTCATGTTATAATAGAGACAGTAGATCTAGCTGGTCTGTCATAATATAATAGAGACAGTAGCTCTAGCTGGTCTGTCATATTATAATAGAGACAGTAGATCTAACTGGTCTGTCATAATGTAATAGAGACAATAGGTCTTGCTGGTCTGTCATAATATAATAGAGACAGTAGATCTAGCTGGTCTGTCATAATCTAATAGAGACAGTATCTCTAGCTGGTCTGTCATAACATAAAATAGACAGTAGATCTAGCTGGTCTGTCATAATATAACAGAGACAGTAGATCTAGCTGGTCTGTTTAATTAAAATAGACAGTAGATTGAGCTGGTCTGTCATAATATAATAGAGACAGTAGATCTAGCTGGTCTGTCATAATATAATGGAAATAGTAGATCGATCTGGTCTGTCATAATATAATGGAAACAGTAGCTCTAGCTGGTCTGTCATACTATGATAGAGACAGTATATGTAGCTGGTCTGTCATAATATAATAGAGACAGTAGATCTAGCTGGTCTGTCATAATATCATAGAGACAGTATATGTAGCTGGTCTGTCATAATATAAAAGAGACAGTAGATCTAGCTGGTCTGTGATAATATAACAGAGACAGTAGCTCTAACTGGTCTGTCATAATATAATAGAGAGAGTAGATCTAGCTGGTCTGTCATAATATAATGGAAACAGTAGATCGATCTGGTCTGTCATAATATAATAGAGAGAGTAGATCTAGCTGGTCTGTCATAATATAATAGATACAGTATATGTAGCTGGTCTGTCATAATATAATAGAGAGAGTAGATCTAGCTGGTCTGTCATAATATAATAGAGACAGTATATGTAGCTGGTCTGTCATAATATAATAGAGACAGTAGATCTAGCTGGTCTATTATAATAAACTAGAGACAGTAGATCGAGCTGGTCTGTCATAATATAACAGAGACAGTAAATCTAGCTGGTCTGTCATATTATAATAGAGACAGTAGATCTAGCTGGTCTGTCATAATATAATAGAGACAGTATATCTATCTGGTCTGTCATAATATAATAGACACAGTAGATCTAGCTGGTCTGTCATGATATAATAGAAACATTATATCTAGCTGGTCTGTCATGATTCAATAGAGACATTAGATCTAGCTGGTCTGTCATAATATAATAGAGACAGTAGATCTAGCTGGTCTGTCATAATATAATAGAGACAGTAGATCTAGCATAATAGAATAGAGACAGTAGCTCTAGCTGGTCTGTCATAATATAATAGAGACAGTAGATCTAGCTGGTCTGTCATAATATAACAGAGACAGTAGATCTAGCTGGACTGTCTAACTGAAATAGAGACAGTAGATCGAGCTGGTCTGTCATAATATAACAGAGACAGTAGATCTAGCTGGTCTGTCATAATATAATTGAGACAGTAGATCTAGCTGGTCTGTCATAATATAAAAGAGACAGTAGATCTAGCTGGTCTGTCATAATATAAAAGAGACAGTAGATCTAGCTGGTCTGTCATAATATAATAGAGACAGTAGATCTAGCTGGTCTGTCAGAATATTACAGAGACAGTAGCTCTAGCTGGTCTGTCATAATATAATAGAGAGAGTAGATCTAGCTGGTCTGTCATAATATAACAGAGACAGTAGATCTAGCCGGTCTGTCATATTATAACAGAGACAGTAGATCTAGCTGGTCTGTCATAATATAATAGAGACAATAGGTCTTGCTGGTCTGTCATAATATAATAGAGACAGTAGATCTAGCTGGCCTGTCATAATATAACAGAGACAGTATCTCTAGCTGGTCTGTCATAACATAAAATAGACAGTAGATCTAGCTGGTCTGTCATAATATAATAGAGACAGTAGATCCAGCTGGTCTGGAATAATAGAATAGAGACAGTAGATCTAGCTGGTCTGTCATAATATAATAAAGACATAGAGACAGTAGATCCAACTGGTCTGTCATAATATAATAGAGACAGTAGATCTAGCTGGTCTGTCATAATATAATAGAGACAGTAGATCTAGCTGGTCTGTCATAATATAAAACAGACAGTAGATCTAGCTGGTCTGTCATATTATAATAGAAAGAGTAGATCTAGCTGGTCTGTCATAATATAATAGAGACAGTATATGTAGCTGGTCTGTCATAATATAATAGAGACAGTAGATCTAGCTGGTCTATTATAATAAAATAGAGACAGTAGATCTAGCTGGTCTGTCATAATATAACAGAGACAGTAGATCTAGCTGGTCTGTCTAATTAAAATAGACAGTAGATTGAGCTGGTCTGTCATAATATAATAGAGACAGTAGATCTAGCTGGTCTGTCATAATATAATGGAAATAGTAGATCGATCTGGTCTGTCATAATATAATGGAAACAGTAGCTCTAGCTGGTCTGTCATACTATGATAGAGACAGTATATGTAGCTGGTCTGTCATAATATAATAGAGAGAGTAGATCTAGCTGGTCTGTCACAATATAATAGAGACAATATATGTAGCTGGTCTGTCATAATATAATAGAGACAGTAGATCTAGCTGGTCTATCATAATATAATAGAGACAGTAGGTCTAGCTGGTCTGTCATAATATAACAGAGACAGTAGATCTAGCTGGTCTGTCATAATATAATTGAGACAGTAGATCTAGCTGGTCTGTCATAATATAATTGAGACAGTAGATCTAGCTGGTCTGTCATAATATTACAGAGACAGTAGCTCTAGCTGGTCTGTCATAATATAATAGAGAGAGTAGATCTAGCTGGTCTGTCATAATATAACAGAGACAGTAGATCTAGCCGGTCTGTCATATTATAACAGAGACAGTAGATCTAGCTGGTCTGTCATAATATAATAGAGACAATAGGTCTTGCTGGTCTGTCATAATATAATAGAGACAGTAGATCTAGCTGGTCTGTCATAATATAACAGAGACAGTATCTCTAGCTGGTCTGTCATAACATAAAATAGACAGTAGATCTAGCTGGTCTGTCATAATATAATAGAGACAGTAGATCCAGCTGGTCTGGAATAATAGAATAGAGACAGTAGATCTAGCTGGTCTGTCATAATATAATAAAGACATAGAGACAGTAGATCCAACTGGTCTGTCATAATATAATAGAGACAGTAGATCTAGCTGGTCTGTCATAATATAATAGAGACAGTAGATCTAGCTGGTCTGTCATAATATAAAACAGACAGTAGATCTAGCTGGTCTGTCATATTATAATAGAGAGAGTAGATCTAGCTGGTCTGTCATAATATAATAGAGACAGTATATGTAGCTGGTCTGTCATAATATAATAGAGACAGTAGATCTAGCTGGTCTATTATAATAAAATAGAGACAGTAGATCTAGCTGGTCTGTCATAATATAACAGAGACAGTAGATCTAGCTGGTCTGTCTAATTAAAATAGACAGTAGATTGAGCTGGTCTGTCATAATATAATAGAGACAGTAGATCTAGCTGGTCTGTCATAATATAATGGAAATAGTAGATCGATCTGGTCTGTCATAATATAATGGAAACAGTAGCTCTAGCTGGTCTGTCATACTATGATAGAGACAGTATATGTAGCTGGTCTGTCATAATATAATAGAGAGAGTAGATCTAGCTGGTCTGTCACAATATAATAGAGACAATATATGTAGCTGGTCTGTCATAATATAATAGAGACAGTAGATCTAGCTGGTCTATCATAATATAATAGAGACAGTAGGTCTAGCTGGTCTGTCATAATATAACAGAGACAGTAGATCTAGCTGGTCTGTCATAATATAATTGAGACAGTAGATCTAGCTGGTCTGTCATAATATAAAAGAGACAGTAGATCTAGCTGGTCTGTCATAATATAATAGAGACAGTAGATCTAGCTGGTCTGTCAGAATATTATAGAGACAGTAGCTCTAGCTGGTCTGTCATAATATAATAGAGAGAGTAGATCTAGCTGGTCTGTCATAATATAACAGAGACAGTAGATCTAGCCGGTCTGTCATATTATAACAGAGACAGTAGATCTAGCTGGTCTGTCATAATATAATAGAGACAATAGGTCTTGCTGGTCTGTCATAATATAATAGAGACAGTAGATCAGCTGGTCTGTCATAATATAATAGAGACAGTAGATCTAGCCCGTCTGTCATAATATAATAGAGAAGGTAGATCTAGCTGGTCTTTCATAATATAATAGAGACAGTAGATCTAGCTGGTCTGTCATAATATAAAAGAGACAGTAGATCTAGCTGGTCTGTCATAATATAATAGAGACAGTAGATCTAGCTGGTCTGTCATAATATAAAAGAGACAGTAGATCTAGCTGGTCTGTCATAATATAAAAGAGACAGTAGATCTAGCTGGTCTGTGATAATATAATAGAGACAGTAGCTCTAGCTGGTCTGTCATAATATAATAGAGAGAGTAGATCTAGCTGGTCTGTCATAATATAACAGAGACAGTAGATCTAGCCGGTCTGTCATAATATAATGGAAACAGTAGATCGATCTGATCTGTCATAATATAATAGAGACAGTAGATCTAGCTGGTCTATTATAATAAAATAGAGACAGTAGATCGAGCTGGTCTGTCATAATATAACAGAGACAGTAGATCTAGCTGGTCTGTCATATTATAATAGAGACAGTAGATCTAGCTGGTCTGTCATAATATAATAGAGACAGTAGATCTATCTGGTCTGTCATAATATAATAGACACAGTAGATCTAGCTGGTCTGTCATGATATAATAGAAACATTATATCTAGCTGGTCTGTCATGATTCAATAGAGACATTAGATCTAGCTGGTCTATCATAATATAATAGAGACAGTAGATCTAGCATAATAGAATAGAGACAGTAGCTCTAGCTGGTCTGTCATAATATAATAGAGACAGTAGATCTAGCTGGTCTGTCATAATATAACAGAGACAGTAGATCTAGCTGGTCTGTCATATTATAATAGAGACAGTAGATCTAGCTGGTCTGTCATAATATAACAGAGACAGTAGATCTAGCTAGTCTGTCATAATATAATAGACACAGTAGATCTAGCTGGTCTGTCATAATATAATTGAGACAGTAGAACTAGCTGGTCTGTCATAATATAATAGAGACAGTAGATCTAGCTGGTCTGTCATAATATCTTAGAGACAGTAGATCTAGCTGGTCTATCATAATATAATAGAGACAGTAGATCTATCATAATATAATAGAGACAGTAGCTCTAGCTGGTCTGTCATAATATAATAGAGACAGTAGATCTAGCTGGTCTGTCATCATATAACAGAGACAGTAGATCTAGCTGGTCTGTCATATTATAATAGAGACAGTAGATCTAGCTGGTCTGTCATAATATAACAGAGACAGTAGATCTAGCTAGTCTGTCATAATATAATAGACACAGTAGATCTAGCCGGTCTGTCATAATATAATTGAGACAGTAGAACTAGCTGGTCTTTCATAATATAATAGAGACAGTAGATCTAGCTGGTCTGTCATAATATCATAGAGACAGTAGATCTAGCTGGTCTGTCATATTATAATAGAGACAGTAGATCTAGCTGGTCTGACATAATATCATAGAGACAGTAGATCTAGCTGGTCTGTCATATTATAATAGAGACAGTAGATCTAGCTGGTCTGTCATAATATAATAGAGACAGTGCATCTAGCTGGTCTGACATATTATAATAGAGACAGTAGATCTAGCTGGTCTGTCATAATATAATAGAGACAGTAGATCTAGATGGTCTATTATAATAAAATAGAGACAGTAGATCTAGCTGGTCTGTCATAATATAACAGAGACAGTAGATCTAGCTGGTCTGTCTAATTAAAATAGACAGTAGATTGAGCTGGTCTGTCATAATATAACAGAGACAGTATATCTAGCTGGTCTGTCATAATATAATAGAGACAGTAGATCTAGCTGGTCTGTCATAATATAATGGAAATAGTAGATCGATCTGGTCTGTCATAATATAATGGAAACAGTAGCTCTAGCTGGTCTGTCATAATATAATAGAGACAGTATATGTAGCTGGTCTGTCATAATATAATAGAGAGAGTAGATCTAGCTGGTCTGTCATAATATAATAGAGACAGTATATGTAGCTGGTCTGTCATAATATAATAGAGACAGTAGATCTAGCTGGTCTATCATAATATAATAGAGACAGTAGATCTAGCTGGTCTGTCATAATATAATAGAGACAGTAGATCTAGCATAATATAATAGAGACAGTAGCTCTAGCTGGTCTGTCATAATATAATAGAGACAGTAGATCTAGCTGGTCTGTCATAATATAACAGAGACAGTAGATCTAGCTGGTCTGTCATATTATAATAGAGACAGTAGATCTAGCTGGTCTGTCATAATATAACAGAGACAGTAGATCTAGCTAGTCTGTCATAATATAATAGACACAGTAGATCTAGCCGGTCTGTCATAATATAATTGAGACAGTAGAACTAGCTGGTCTTTCATAATATAATAGAGACAGTAGATCTAGCTGGTCTGTCATAATATCATAGAGACAGTAGATCTAGCTGGTCTGTCATATTATAATAGAGACAGTAGATCTAGCTGGTCTGACATAATATCATAGAGACAGTAGATCTAGCTGGTCTGTCATATTATAATAGAGACAGTAGATCTAGCTGGTCTGTCATAATATAATAGAGACAGTGCATCTAGCTGGTCTGACATATTATAATAGAGACAGTAGATCTAGCTGGTCTGTCATAATATAATAGAGACAGTAGATCTAGATGGTCTATTATAATAAAATAGAGACAGTAGATCTAGCTGGTCTGTCATAATATAACAGAGACAGTAGATCTAGCTGGTCTGTCTAATTAAAATAGACAGTAGATTGAGCTGGTCTGTCATAATATAACAGAGACAGTATATCTAGCTGGTCTGTCATAATATAATAGAGACAGTAGATCTAGCTGGTCTGTCATAATATAATGGAAATAGTAGATCGATCTGGTCTGTCATAATATAATGGAAACAGTAGCTCTAGCTGGTCTGTCATAATATAATAGAGACAGTATATGTAGCTGGTCTGTCATAATATAATAGAGAGAGTAGATCTAGCTGGTCTGTCATAATATAATAGAGACAGTATATGTAGCTGGTCTGTCATAATATAATAGAGACAGTAGATCTAGCTGGTCTATCATAATATAATAGAGACAGTAGATCTAGCTGGTCTGTCATAATATAACAGAGACAGTAGATCTAGCTGGTCTGTCATAATATAGAAGAGACAGTAGATCTAGCTGGTCTGTCATAATATAATAGAGACAGTAGATCTAGCTGGTCTGTCAGAATATTATAGAGACAGTAGCTCTAGCTGGTCTGTCATAATATAATAGAGAGAGTAGATCTAGCTGGTCTGTCATAATATAACAGAGACAGTAGATCTAGCCGGTCGGTCATATTATAACAGAGACAGTAGATCTAGCTGGTCTGTCATAATATAATAGAGACAATAGGTCTTGCTGGTCTGTCATAATATAATAGAGACAGTAGATCAGCTGGTCTGTCATAATATAATAGAGACAGTAGATCTAGCCCGTCTGTCATAATATAATAGAGAAGGTAGATCTAGCTGGTCTTTCATAATATAATAGAGACAGATCTAGCTGGTCTGTCATAATATAAAAGAGACAGTAGATCTAGCCTGTCTGTCATAATATAATAGAGACAGTAGATCTAGCTGGTCTGTCATAATATAAAAGAGACAGTAGATCTAGCTGGTCTGTCATAATATAAAAGAGACAGTAGATCTAGCTGGTCTGTCATAATATAATAGAGACAGTAGATCTAGCTGGTCTGTCATAATATAACAGAGACAGTAGATCTAGCCGGTCTGTCATAATATAATGGAAACAGTAGATCGATCTGATCTGTCATAATATAATGGAAACAGTAGATCGATCTGGTCTGTCATAATATAATAGAGAGAGTAGATCTAGCTGGTCTGTCATAATATAATAGAGACAGTATATGTAGCTGGTCTGTCATAATATAATAGAGAGAGTAGATCTAGCTGGTCTGTCATTATATAATAGAGACAGTATATGTAGCTGGTCTGTCATAATATAATAGAGACAGTAGATCTAGCTGGTCTATTATAATAAAATAGAGACAGTAGATCGAGCTGGTCTGTCATAATATAACAGAGACAGTAGATCTAGCTGGTCTGTCATATTATAATAGAGACAGTAGATCTAGCTGGTCTGTCATAATATAATAGAGACAGTAGATCTATCTGGTCTGTCATAATATAATAGACACAGTAGATCTAGCTGGTCTGTCATGATATAATAGAAACATTATATCTAGCTGGTCTGTCATGATTCAATAGAGACATTAGATCTAGCTGGTCTGTCATAATATAATAGAGACAGTAGATCTAGCTGGTCTGTCATAATATAATAGAGACAGTAGATCTAGCATAATAGAATAGAGACAGTAGCTCTAGCTGGTCTGTCATAATATAATAGAGACAGTAGATCTAGCTGGTCTGTCATAATATAACAGAGACAGTAGCTCTAGCTGGTCTGTCATATTATAATAGAGACAGTAGATCTAGCTGGTCTGTCATAATATAACAGAGACAGTAGATCTAACTAGTCTGTCATAATATAATAGACACAGTAGATCTAGCTGGTCTGTCATAATATAATTGAGACAGTAGAACTAGCTGGTCTGTCATAATATAATAGAGACAGTAGATCTAGCTGGTCTGTCATAATATCTTAGAGACAGTAGATCTAGCTGGTCTGTCATAATATAATAGAGACAGTAGATCTAGCATAATATAATAGAGACAGTAGCTCTAGCTGGTCTGTCATAATATAATAGAGACAGTAGATCTGGCTGGTCTGTCATAATATAACAGAGACAGTAGATCTAGCTGGTCTGTCATATTATAATAGAGACAGTAGATCTAGCTGGTCTGTCATAATATAACAGAGACAGTAGATCTAGCTAGTCTGTCATAATATAATAGACACAGTAGATCTAGCTGGTCTGTCATAATATAATTGAGACAGTAGAACTAGCTGGTCTTTCATAATATAATAGAGACAGTAGATCTAGCTGGTCTGTCATAATATCGTAGAGATAGTAGATCTAGCTGGTCTGTCATATTATAATAGAGACAGTAGATCTAGCTGGTCTGACATAATATCATAGAGACAGTAGATCTAGCTGGTTTGTCATATTATAATAGAGACAGTAGATCTAGCTGGTCTGACATGTTATAATAGAGACAGTAGATCTAGCTGGTCTGTCATAATATAACAGAGACAGTAGATCTAGCTGGTCTGTCTAATTAAAATAGACAGTAGATTGAGCTGGTCTGTCATAATATAACAGAGACAGTATATCTAGCTGGTCTGTCATAATATAATAGAGACAGTAGATCTAGCTGGTCTGTCATAATATAATGGAAATAGTAGATCGATCTGGTCTGTCATAATATAATGGAAACAGTAGCTCTAGCTGGTCTGTCATAATATAATAGAGACAGTATATGTAGCTGGTCTGTCATAATATAATAGAGAGAGTAGATCTAGCTGGTCTGTCATAATATAATAGAGACAGTATATGTAGCTGGTCTGTCATAATATAATAGAGACAGTAGATCTAGCTGGTCTATCATAATATAATAGAGACAGTAGATCTAGCTGGTCTGTCATAATATAACAGAGACAGTAGATCTAGCTGGACTGTCTAACTAAAATAGAGACAGTAGATCGAGCTGGTCTGTCATAATATAACAGAGACAGTAGATCTAGCTGGTCTGTCATAATATAATTGAGACAGTAGATCTAGCTGGTCTGTCATAATATAGAAGAGACAGTAGATCTAGCTGGTCTGTCATAATATAATAGAGACAGTAGATCTAGCTGGTCTGTCAGAATATTATAGAGACAGTAGCTCTAGCTGGTCTGTCATAATATAATAGAGAGAGTAGATCTAGCTGGTCTGTCATAATATAACAGAGACAGTAGATCTAGCCGGTCGGTCATATTATAACAGAGACAGTAGATCTAGCTGGTCTGTCATAATATAATAGAGACAATAGGTCTTGCTGGTCTGTCATAATATAATAGAGACAGTAGATCAGCTGGTCTGTCATAATATAATAGAGACAGTAGATCTAGCCCGTCTGTCATAATATAATAGAGAAGGTAGATCTAGCTGGTCTTTCATAATATAATAGAGACAGATCTAGCTGGTCTGTCATAATATAAAAGAGACAGTAGATCTAGCCTGTCTGTCATAATATAATAGAGACAGTAGATCTAGCTGGTCTGTCATAATATAAAAGAGACAGTAGATCTAGCTGGTCTGTCATAATATAAAAGAGACAGTAGATCTAGCTGGTCTGTCATAATATAATAGAGACAGTAGATCTAGCTGGTCTGTCATAATATAACAGAGACAGTAGATCTAGCCGGTCTGTCATAATATAATGGAAACAGTAGATCGATCTGATCTGTCATAATATAATGGAAACAGTAGATCGATCTGGTCTGTCATAATATAATAGAGAGAGTAGATCTAGCTGGTCTGTCATAATATAATAGAGACAGTATATGTAGCTGGTCTGTCATAATATAATAGAGAGAGTAGATCTAGCTGGTCTGTCATAATATAATAGAGACAGTATATGTAGCTGGTCTGTCATAATATAATAGAGACAGTAGATCTAGCTGGTCTATTATAATAAAATAGAGACAGTAGATCGAGCTGGTCTGTCATAATATAACAGAGACAGTAGATCTAGCTGGTCTGTCATATTATAATAGAGACAGTAGATCTAGCTGGTCTGTCATAATATAATAGAGACAGTAGATCTATCTGGTCTGTCATAATATAATAGACACAGTAGATCTAGCTGGTCTGTCATGATATAATAGAAACATTATATCTAGCTGGTCTGTCATGATTCAATAGAGACATTAGATCTAGCTGGTCTGTCATAATATAATAGAGACAGTAGATCTAGCTGGTCTGTCATAATATAATAGAGACAGTAGATCTAGCATAATAGAATAGAGACAGTAGCTCTAGCTGGTCTGTCATAATATAATAGAGACAGTAGATCTAGCTGGTCTGTCATAATATAACAGAGACAGTAGCTCTAGCTGGTCTGTCATATTATAATAGAGACAGTAGATCTAGCTGGTCTGTCATAATATAACAGAGACAGTAGATCTAGCTAGTCTGTCATAATATAATAGACACAGTAGATCTAGCTGGTCTGTCATAATATAATTGAGACAGTAGAACTAGCTGGTCTGTCATAATATAATAGAGACAGTAGATCTAGCTGGTCTGTCATAATATCTTAGAGACAGTAGATCTAGCTGGTCTGTCATAATATAATAGAGACAGTAGATCTAGCATAATATAATAGAGACAGTAGCTCTAGCTGGTCTGTCATAATATAATAGAGACAGTAGATCTAGCTGGTCTGTCATAATATAACAGAGACAGTAGATCTAGCTGGTCTGTCATATTATAATAGAGACAGTAGATCTAGCTGGTCTGTCATAATATAACAGAGACAGTAGATCTAGCTAGTCTGTCATAATATAATAGACACAGTAGATCTAGCTGGTCTGTCATAATATAATTGAGACAGTAGAACTAGCTGGTCTTTCATAATATAATAGAGACAGTAGATCTAGCTGGTCTGTCATAATATCGTAGAGATAGTAGATCTAGCTGGTCTGTCATATTATAATAGAGACAGTAGATCTAGCTGGTCTGACATAATATCATAGAGACAGTAGATCTAGCTGGTTTGTCATATTATAATAGAGACAGTAGATCTAGCTGGTCTGACATGTTATAATAGAGACAGTAGATCTAGCTGGTCTGTCATAATATAATAGAGACAGTAGATTTAGATGGTCTATTATAATAAAATTGAGACAGTAGATCTAGCTGGTCTGTCATAATATAACAGAGACAGTAGATCTAGCTGGTCTGTCATATTATAATAGAGACAGTAGATCTAGCTGGTCTGTCATAATATAATAGAGACAGTGCATCTAGCTGGTCTGACATATTATAATAGAGACAGTAGATCTAGCTGGTCTGTCATAATATAATAGAGACAGTAGATCTAGATGGTCTATTATAATAAAATAGAGACAGTAGATTGAGCTGGTCTGTCATAATATAACAGAGACAGTATATCTAGCTGGTCTGTCATAATATAATAGAGACAGTAGGTCTAGCTGGTCTGTCATAATATAATGGAAATAGTAGATCGATCTGGTCTGTCATAATATAATGGAAACAGTAGCTCTAGCTGGTCTGTCATAATATAATAGAGACAGTATATGTAGCTGGTCT
Organism: Oncorhynchus mykiss; assembly: GCF_057628025.1. NCBI lineage: Eukaryota > Metazoa > Chordata > Actinopteri > Salmoniformes > Salmonidae > Oncorhynchus > Oncorhynchus mykiss. Next base: position 95,206,483 of record NC_143025.1, read on the forward strand.
GTCATAATATAATAGAGAGAGTAGATCTAGCTGGTCTGTCATAATATAATAGAGACAGTATATGTAGCTGGTCTGTCATAATATAATAGAGACAGTAGATCTAGCTGGTCTATCATAATATAATAGAGACAGTAGATCTAGCTGGTCTGTCATAATATAACAGAGACAGTAGATCTCGCTGGACTGTATAACTAAAATAGAGACAGTAGATCGAGCTGGTCTGTCATAATATAACAGAGACAGTAGATCTAGCTGGTCTGTCATAATATAATTGAGACAGTAGATCTAGCTGGTCTGTCATAATATAGAAGAGACATTAGATCTAGCTGGTCTGTCATAATAATAGAGACAGTAGATCTAGCTGGTCTGTCAGAATATTATAGAGACAGTAGCTCTTGCTGGTCTGTCATAATATAATAGAGAGAGTAGATCTAGCTGGTCTGTCATAATATAACAGAGACAGTAGATCTAGCCGGTCTGTCATATTATAACAGAGACAGTAGATCTAGCTGGTCTGTCATAATATAATAGAGACAATAGGTCTTGCTGGTCTGTCATAATATAATAGAGACAGTAGATCTAGCTGGTCTGTCATAATCTAATAGAGACAGTATCTCTAGCTGGTCTGTCATAACATAAAATAGACAGTAGATCTAGCTGGTCTGTCATAATATAACAGAGACAGTATATCTAGCTGGTCTGTCATAATATAATAGAGACAGTAGATCTAGCTGGTCTGTCATAATATAATGGAAATAGTAGATCGATCTGGTCTGTCATAATATAATGGAAACAGTAGCTCTAGCTGGTCTGTCATACTATGATAGAGACAGTATATGTAGCTGGTCTGTCATAATATAATAGAGACAGTAGATCTAGCTGGTCTGTCATAATATAATAGAGACAGTAGATCTAGCTGGTCTGTCATAATATAATAGAGAGAGTAGATCTAGCTGGTCTGTCATAATATAATAGAGACAGTATATGTAGCTGGTCTGTCATAATATAATAGAGACAGTAGATCTAGCTGGTCTGTCATAATATAATAGAGAGAGTAGATCTAGCTGGTCTATCATAATATAATAGAGACAGTAGATCTAGCATAATAGAATAGAGACAGTAGCTCTAGCTGGTCTGTCATAATATAATAGAGACAGTAGATCTAGCTGGTCTGTCATAATATAACAGAGACAGTAGATCTAGCTGGTCTGTCATATTATAATAGAGACAGTAGATATAGCTGGTCTGTCATAATATAACAGAGACAGTAGATCTAGCTAGTCTGTCATAATATAATAGACACAGTAGATCTAGCTGGTCTGTCATAATATAATTGAGACAGTAGAACTAGCTGGTCTGTCATAATATAATAGAGACAGTAGATCTAGCTGGTCTGTCATAATATCTTAGAGACAGTAGATCTAGCTGGTCTATCATAATATAATAGAGACAGTAGATCTAGCATAATATAATAGAGACAGTAGCTCTAGCTGGTCTGTCATAATATAATAGAGACAGTAGATCTAGCTGGTCTGTCATAATATAACAGAGACAGTAGATCTAGCTGGTCTGTCATATTATAATAGAGACAGTAGATCTAGCTGGTCTGTCATAATATAACAGAGACAGTAGATCTAGCTAGTCTGTCATAATATAATAGACACAGTAGATCTAGCCGGTCTGTCATAATATAATTGAGACAGTAGAACTAGCTGGTCTTTCATAATATAATAGAGACAGTAGATCTAGCTGGTCTGTCATAATATCATAGAGACAGTAGATCTAGCTGGTCTGTCATATTATAATAGAGACAGTAGATCTAGCTGGTCTGACATAATATCATAGAGACAGTAGATCTAGCTGGTCTGTCATATTATAATAGAGACAGTAGATCTAGCTGGTCTGTCATAATATAATAGAGACAGTGCATCTAGCTGGTCTGACATATTATAATAGAGAAAGTAGATCTAGCTGGTCTGTCATAATATAATAGAGACAGTAGATCTAGATGGTCTATTATAATAAAATAGAGACAGTAGATCTAGCTGGTCTGTCATAATATAACAGAGACAGTAGATCTAGCTGGTCTGTCTAATTAAAATAGACAGTATATCTAGCTGGTCTGTCATAATATAATAGAGACAGTAGATCTAGCTGGTCTGTCATAATATAATGGAAATAGTAGATCGATCTGGTCTGTCATAATATAATGGAAACAGTAGCTCTAGCTGGTCTGTCATAATATAATAGAGACAGTATATGTAGCTGGTCTGTCATAATATAATAGAGAGAGTAGATCTAGCTGGTCTGTCATAATATAATAGAGACAGTATATGTAGCTGGTCTGTCATAATATAATAGAGACAGTAGATCTAGCTGGTCTATCATAATATAATAGAGACAGTAGATCTAGCTGGTCTGTCATAATATAACAGAGACAGTAGATCTAGCTGGACTGTCTAACTAAAATAGAGACAGTAGATCGAGCTGGTCTGTCATAATATAACAGAGACAGTAGATCTAGCTGGTCTGTCATAATATAATTGAGACAGTAGATCTAGCTGGTCTGTCATAATATAGAAGAGACAGTAGATCTAGCTGGTCTGTCATAATATAATTGAGACAGTAGATCTAGCTGGTCTGTCATAATATAGAAGAGACAGTAGATCTAGCTGGTCTGTCATAATATAACAGAGACAGTAGATCTAGCTGGACTGTCTAACTAAAATAGAGACAGTAGATCGAGCTGGTCTGTCATAATATAACAGAGACAGTAGATCTAGCTGGTCTGTCATAATATAATTGAGACAGTAGATCTAGCTGGTCTGTCATAATATAGAAGAGACAGTAGATCTAGCTGGTCTGTCATAATAATAGAGACAGTAGATCTAGCTGGTCTGTCAGAATATTATAGAGACAGTAGCTCTAGCTGGTCTGTCATAATATAATAGAGAGAGTAGATCTAGCTGGTCTGTCATAATATAACAGAGACAGTAGATCTAGCCGGTCTGTCATATTATAACAGAGACAGTAGATCTAGCTGGTCTGTCATAACATAAAATAGACAGTAGATCTAGCTGGTCTGTCATAATATAACAGAGACAGTATATCTAGCTGGTCTGTCATAATATAATAGAGACAGTAGATCTAGCTGGTCTGTCATAATATAATGGAAATAGTAGATCGATCTGGTCTGTCATAATATAATGGAAACAGTAGCTCTAGCTGGTCTGTCATACTATGATAGAGACAGTATATGTAGCTGGTCTGTCATAATATAATAGAGACAGTAGATCTAGCTGGTCTGTCATAATATAATAGAGACAGTAGATCTAGCTGGTCTGTCATAATATAATAGAGAGAGTAGATCTAGCTGGTCTGTCATAATATAATAGAGACAGTATATGTAGCTGGTCTGTCATAATATAATAGAGACAGTAGATCTAGCTGGTCTGTCATAATATAATAGAGAGAGTAGATCTAGCTGGTCTATCATAATATAATAGAGACAGTAGATCTAGCATAATAGAATAGAGACAGTAGCTCTAGCTGGTCTGTCATAATATAATAGAGACAGTAGATCTAGCTGGTCTGTCATAATATAACAGAGACAGTAGATCTAGCTGGTCTGTCATATTATAATAGAGACAGTAGATCTAGCTGGTCTGTCATAATATAACAGAGACAGTAGATCTAGCTAGTCTGTCATAATATAATAGACACAGTAGATCTAGCTGGTCTGTCATAATATAATTGAGACAGTAGAACTAGCTGGTCTGTCATAATATAATAGAGACAGTAGATCTAGCTGGTCTGTCATAATATCTTAGAGACAGTAGATCTAGCTGGTCTATCATAATATAATAGAGACAGTAGATCTAGCATAATATAATAGAGACAGTAGCTCTAGCTGGTCTGTCATAATATAATAGAGACATTAGATCTAGCTGGTCTGTCATAATATAACAGAGACAGTAGATCTAGCTGGTCTGTCATATTATAATAGAGATAGTAGATCTAGCTGGTCTGTCATAATATAACAGAGACAGTAGATCTAGCTAGTCTGTCATAATATAATAGACACAGTATATCTAGCCGGTCTGTCATAATATAATTGAGACAGTAGAACTAGCTGGTCTTTCATAATATAATAGAGACAGTAGATCTAGCTGGTCTGTCATAATATCATAGAGACAGTAGATCTAGCTGGTCTGTCATATTATAATAGAGACAGTAGATCTAGCTGGTCTGACATAATATCATAGAGACAGTAGATCTAGCTGGTCTGTCATATTATAATAGAGACAGTAGATCTAGCTGGTCTGTCATAATATAATAGAGACAGTGCATCTAGCTGGTCTGACATATTATAATAGAGACAGTAGATCTAGCTGGTCTGTCATAATATAATAGAGACAGTAGATCTAGATGGTCTATTATAATAAAATAGAGACAGTAGATCTAGCTGGTCTGTCATAATATAACAGAGACAGTAGATCTAGCTGGTCTGTCTAATTAAAATAGACAGTAGATTGAGCTGGTCTGTCATAATATAACAGAGACAGTATATCTAGCTGGTCTGTCATAATATAATAGAGACAGTAGATCTAGCTGGTCTGTCATAATATAATGGAAATAGTAGATCGATCTGGTCTGTCATAATATAATGGAAACAGTAGCTCTAGCTGGTCTGTCATAATATAATAGAGACAGTATATGTAGCTGGTCTGTCATAATATAATAGAGAGAGTAGATCTAGCTGGTCTGTCATAATATAATAGAGACAGTATATGTAGCTGGTCTGTCATAATATAATAGAGACAGTAGATCTAGCTGGTCTATCATAATATAATAGAGACAGTAGATCTAGCTGGTCTGTCATAATATAACAGAGACAGTAGATCTAGCTGGACTGTCTAACTAAAATAGAGACAGTAGATCGAGCTGGTCTGTCATAATATAACAGAGACAGTAGATCTAGCTGGTCTGTCATAATATAATTGAGACAGTAGATCTAGCTGGTCTGTCATAATATAGAAGAGACAGTAGATCTAGCTGGTCTGTCATAATATAATAGAGACAGTAGATCTAGCTGGTCTGTCAGAATATTATAGAGACAGTAGCTCTAGCTGGTCTGTCATAATATAATAGAGAGAGTAGATCTAGCTGGTCTGTCATAATATAACAGAGACAGTAGATCTAGCCGGTCGGTCATATTATAACAGAGACAGTAGATCTAGCTGGTCTGTCATAATATAATAGAGACAATAGGTCTTGCTGGTCTGTCATAATATAATAGAGACAGTAGATCAGCTGGTCTGTCATAATATAATAGAGACAGTAGATCTAGCCCGTCTGTCATAATATAATAGAGAAGGTAGATCTAGCTGGTCTTTCATAATATAATAGAGACAGATCTAGCTGGTCTGTCATAATATAAAAGAGACAGTAGATCTAGCCTGTCTGTCATAATATAATAGAGACAGTAGATCTAGCTGGTCTGTCATAATATAAAAGAGACAGTAGATCTAGCTGGTCTGTCATAATATAAAAGAGACAGTAGATCTAGCTGGTCTGTCATAATATAATAGAGACAGTAGATCTAGCTGGTCTGTCATAATATAACAGAGACAGTAGATCTAGCCGGTCTGTCATAATATAATGGAAACAGTAGATCGATCTGATCTGTCATAATATAATGGAAACAGTAGATCGATCTGGTCTGTCATAATATAATAGAGAGAGTAGATCTAGCTGGTCTGTCATAATATAATAGAGACAGTATATGTAGCTGGTCTGTCATAATATAATAGAGAGAGTAGATCTAGCTGGTCTGTCATAATATAATAGAGACAGTATATGTAGCTGGTCTGTCATAATATAATAGAGACAGTAGATCTAGCTGGTCTATTATAATAAAATAGAGACAGTAGATCGAGCTGGTCTGTCATAATATAACAGAGACAGTAGATCTAGCTGGTCTGTCATATTATAATAGAGACAGTAGATCTAGCTGGTCTGTCATAATATAATAGAGACAGTAGATCTATCTGGTCTGTCATAATATAATAGACACAGTAGATCTAGCTGGTCTGTCATGATATAATAGAAACATTATATCTAGCTGGTCTGTCATGATTCAATAGAGACATTAGATCTAGCTGGTCTGTCATAATATAATAGAGACAGTAGATCTAGCTGGTCTGTCATAATATAATAGAGACAGTAGATCTAGCATAATAGAATAGAGACAGTAGCTCTAGCTGGTCTGTCATAATATAATAGAGACAGTAGATCTAGCTGGTCTGTCATAATATAACAGAGACAGTAGCTCTAGCTGGTCTGTCATATTATAATAGAGACAGTAGATCTAGCTGGTCTGTCATAATATAACAGAGACAGTAGATCTAGCTAGTCTGTCATAATATAATAGACACAGTAGATCTAGCTGGTCTGTCATAATATAATTGAGACAGTAGAACTAGCTGGTCTGTCATAATATAATAGAGACAGTAGATCTAGCTGGTCTGTCATAATATCTTAGAGACAGTAGATCTAGCTGGTCTGTCATAATATAATAGAGACAGTAGATCTAGCATAATATAATAGAGACAGTAGCTCTAGCTGGTCTGTCATAATATAATAGAGACAGTAGATCTAGCTGGTCTGTCATAATATAACAGAGACAGTAGATCTAGCTGGTCTGTCATATTATAATAGAGACAGTAGATCTAGCTGGTCTGTCATAATATAACACAGACAGTAGATCTAGCTAGTCTGTCATAATATAATAGACACAGTAGATCTAGCTGGTCTGTCATAATATAATTGAGACAGTAGAACTAGCTGGTCTTTCATAATATAATAGAGACAGTAGATCTAGCTGGTCTGTCATAATATTGTAGAGATAGTAGATCTAGCTGGTCTGTCATATTATAATAGAGACAGTAGATCTAGCTGGTCTGACATAATATCATAGAGACAGTAGATCTAGCTGGTCTGTCATATTATAATAGAGACAGTAGATCTAGCTGGTCTGACATGTTATAATAGAGACAGTAGATCTAGCTGGTCTGTCATAATATAATAGAGACAGTAGATTTAGATGGTCTATTATAATAAAATTGAGACAGTAGATCTAGCTGGTCTGTCATAATATAATAGAGACAGTAGATTTAGATGGTCTATTATAATAAAATAGAGACAGTAGATCTAGCTGGTCTGTCATAATATAATTGAGACAGTAGAACTAGCTGGTCTGTCATAATATAATAGAGACAGTAGATCTAGCTGGTCTGTCATAATATCTTAGAGACAGTAGATCTAGCTGGTCTGTCATAATATAATAGAGACAGTAGATCTAGCATAATATAATAGAGACAGTAGCTCTAGCTGGTCTGTCATAATATAATAGAGACAGTAGATCTAGCTGGTCTGTCATAATATAACAGAGACAGTAGATCTAGCTGGTCTGTCATATTATAATAGAGACAGTAGATCTAGCTGGTCTGTCATAATATAACAGAGACAGTAGATCTAGCTAGTCTGTCATAATATAATAGACACAGTAGATCTAGCTGGTCTGTCATAATATAATTGAGACAGTAGAACTAGCTGGTCTTTCATAATATAATAGAGACAGTAGATCTAGCTGGTCTGTCATAATATCGTAGAGATAGTAGATCTAGCTGGTCTGTCATATTATAATAGAGACAGTAGATCTAGCTGGTCTGACATAATATCATAGAGACAGTAGATCTAGCTGGTCTGTCATATTATAATAGAGACAGTAGATCTAGCTGGTCTGACATGTTATAATAGAGACAGTAGATCTAGCTGGTCTGTCATAATATAATAGAGACAGTAGATTTAGATGGTCTATTATAATAAAATTGAGACAGTAGATCTAGCTGGTCTGTCATAATATAATAGAGACAGTAGATTTAGATGGTCTATTATAATAAAATAGAGACAGTAGATCTAGCTGGTCTGTCATAATATAACAGAGACAGTAGATCTAGCTGGTCTGTCATATTATAATAGAGACAGTAGATCTAGCTGGTCTGTCATAATATAATAGAGACAGTGCATCTAGCTGGTCTGACATATTATAATAGAGACAGTAGATCTAGCTGGTCTGTCATAATATAATAGAGACAGTAGATCTAGATGGTCTATTATAATAAAATAGAGACAGTATATCTAGCTGGTCTGTCATAATATAATAGAGACAGTAGGTCTAGCTGGTCTGTCATAATATAATGGAAATAGTAGATCGATCTGGTCTGTCATAATATAATGGAAACAGTAGCTCTAGCTGGTCTGTCATAATATAATAGAGACAGTATATGTAGCTGGTCTGTCATAATATAATAGAGAGAGTAGATCTAGCTGGTCTGTCATAATATAATAGAGACAGTATATGTAGCTGGTCTGTCATAATATAATAGAGACAGTAGATCTAGCTGGTCTATCATAATATAATAGAGACAGTAGATCTAGCTGGTCTGTCATAATATAACAGAGACAGTAGATCTAGCTGGACTGTCTAACTAAAATAGAGACAGTAGATCGAGCTGGTCTGTCATAATATAACAGAGACAGTAGATCTAGCTGGTCTGTCATAATATAATTGAGACAGTAGATCTAGCTGGTCTGTCATAATATAGAAGAGACAGTAGATCTAGCTGGTCTGTCATAATAATAGAGACAGTAGATCTAGCTGGTCTGTCAGAATATTATAGAGACAGTAGCTCTAGCTGGTCTGTCATAATATAATAGAGAGAGTAGATCTAGCTGGTCTGTCATAATATAACAGAGACAGTAGATCTAGCCGGTCTGTCATATTATAACAGAGACAGTAGATCTAGCTGGTCTGTCATAATATAATAGAGACAATAGGTCTTGCTGGTCTGTCATAATATAATAGAGACAGTAGATCTAGCTGGTCTGTCATAATCTAATAGAGACAGTATCTCTAGCTGGTCTGTCATAACATAAAATAGACAGTAGATCTAGCTGGTCTGTCATAATATAACAGAGACAGTATATCTAGCTGGTCTGTCATAATATAATAGAGACAGTAGATCTAGCTGGTCTGTCATAATATAATGGAAATAGTAGATCGATCTGGTCTGTCATAATATAATGGAAACAGTAGCTCTAGCTGGTCTGTCATACTATGATAGAGACAGTATATGTAGCTGGTCTGTCATAATATAATAGAGACAGTAGATCTAGCTGGTCTGTCATAATATAATAGAGACAGTATATCTAGCTGGTCTGTCATAATATAATAGAGAGAGTAGATCTAGCTGGTCTGTCATAATATAATAGAGACAGTATATGTAGCTGGTCTGTCATAATATAATAGAGACAGTAGATCTAGCTGGTCTGTCATAATATAATAGAGAGAGTAGATCTAGCTGGTCTATCATAATATAATAGAGACAGTAGATCTAGCATAATAGAATAGAGACAGTAGCTCTAGCTGGTCTGTCATAATATAATAGAGACAGTAGATCTAGCTGGTCTGTCATAATATAACAGAGACAGTAGATCTAGCTGGTCTGTCATATTATAATAGAGACAGTAGATCTAGCTGGTCTGTCATAATATAACAGAGACAGTAGATCTAGCTAGTCTGTCATAATATAATAGACACAGTAGATCTAGCTGGTCTGTCATAATATAATTGAGACAGTAGAACTAGCTGGTCTGTCATAATATAATAGAGACAGTAGATCTAGCTGGTCTGTCATAATATCTTAGAGACAGTAGATCTAGCTGGTCTATCATAATATAATAGAGACAGTAGATCTAGCATAATATAATAGAGACAGTAGCTCTAGCTGGTCTGTCATAATATAATAGAGACAGTAGATCTAGCTGGTCTGTCATAATATAACAGAGACAGTAGATCTAGCTGGTCTGTCATATTATAATAGAGACAGTAGATCTAGCTGGTCTGTCATAATATAACAGAGACAGTAGATCTAGCTAGTCTGTCATAATATAATAGACACAGTAGATCTAGCCGGTCTGTCATAATATAATTGAGACAGTAGAACTAGCTGGTCTTTCATAATATAATAGAGACAGTAGATCTAGCTGGTCTGTCATAATATCATAGAGACAGTAGATCTAGCTGGTCTGTCATATTATAATAGAGACAGTAGATCTAGCTGGTCTGACATAATATCATAGAGACAGTAGATCTAGCTGGTCTGTCATATTATAATAGAGACAGTAGATCTAGCTGGTCTGTCATAATATAATAGAGACAGTGCATCTAGCTGGTCTGACATATTATAATAGAGACAGTAGATCTAGCTGGTCTGTCATAATATAATAGAGACAGTAGATCTAGATGGTCTATTATAATAAAATAGAGACAGTAGATCTAGCTGGTCTGTCATAATATAACAGAGACAGTAGATCTAGCTGGTCTGTCATAATATAATAGACACAGTAGATCTAGCTGGTCTGTCATAATATAATTGAGACAGTAGAACTAGCTGGTCTGTCATAATATAATAGAGACAGTAGATCTAGCTGGTCTGTCATAATATCTTAGAGACAGTAGATCTAGCTGGTCTATCATAATATAATAGAGACAGTAGATCTAGCATAATATAATAGAGACAGTAGCTCTAGCTGGTCTGTCATAATATAATAGAGACAGTAGATCTAGCTGGTCTGTCATAATATAACAGAGACAGTAGATCTAGCTGGTCTGTCATATTATAATAGAGACAGTAGATCTAGCTGGTCTGTCATAATATAACAGAGACAGTAGATCTAGCTAGTCTGTCATAATATAATAGACACAGTAGATCTAGCCGGTCTGTCATAATATAATTGAGACAGTAGAACTAGCTGGTCTTTCATAATATAATAGAGACAGTAGATCTAGCTGGTCTGTCATAATATCATAGAGACAGTAGATCTAGCTGGTCTGTCATATTATAATAGAGACAGTAGATCTAGCTGGTCTGACATAATATCATAGAGACAGTAGATCTAGCTGGTCTGTCATATTATAATAGAGACAGTAGATCTAGCTGGTCTGTCATAATATAATAGAGACAGTGCATCTAGCTGGTCTGACATATTATAATAGAGACAGTAGATCTAGCTGGTCTGTCATAATATAATAGAGACAGTAGATCTAGCTGGTCTGTCATAATATAACAGAGACAGTAGATCTAGCTGGTCTGTCTAATTAAAATAGACAGTAGATTGAGCTGGTCTGTCATAATATAACAGAGACAGTATATCTAGCTGGTCTGTCATAATATAATAGAGACAGTAGATCTAGCTGGTCTGTCATAATATAATGGAAATAGTAGATCGATCTGGTCTGTCATAATATAATGGAAACAGTAGCTCTAGCTGGTCTGTCATAATATAATAGAGACAGTATATGTAGCTGGTCTGTCATAATATAATAGAGACAGTATATGTAGCTGGTCTGTCATAATATAATAGAGACAGTAGATCTAGCTGGTCTATCATAATATAATAGAGACAGTAGATCTAGCTGGTCTGTCATAATATAACAGAGACAGTAGATCTAGCTGGACTGTCTAACTAAAATAGAGACAGTAGATCGAGCTGGTCTGTCATAATATAACAGAGACAGTAGATCTAGCTGGTCTGTCATAATATAATTGAGACAGTAGATCTAGCTGGTCTGTCATAATATAGAAGAGACAGTAGATCTAGCTGGTCTGTCATAATATAATAGAGACAGTAGATCTAGCTGGTCTGTCAGAATATTATAGAGACAGTAGCTCTAGCTGGTCTGTCATAATATAATAGAGAGAGTAGATCTAGCTGGTCTGTCATAATATAACAGAGACAGTAGATCTAGCCGGTCGGTCATATTATAACAGAGACAGTAGATCTAGCTGGTCTGTCATAATATAATAGAGACAATAGGTCTTGCTGGTCTGTCATAATATAATAGAGACAGTAGATCAGCTGGTCTGTCATAATATAATAGAGACAGTAGATCTAGCCCGTCTGTCATAATATAATAGAGAAGGTAGATCTAGCTGGTCTTTCATAATATAATAGAGACAGATCTAGCTGGTCTGTCATAATATAAAAGAGACAGTAGATCTAGCCTGTCTGTCATAATATAATAGAGACAGTAGATCTAGCTGGTCTTTCATAATATAAAAGAGACAGTAGATCTAGCTGGTCTGTCATAATATAAAAGAGACAGTAGATCTAGCTGGTCTGTCATAATATAATAGAGACAGTAGATCTAGCTGGTCTGTCATAATATAACAGAGACAGTAGATCTAGCCGGTCTGTCATAATATAATGGAAACAGTAGATCGATCTGATCTGTCATAATATAATGGAAACAGTAGATCGATCTGGTCTGTCATAATATAATAGAGAGAGTAGATCTAGCTGGTCTGTCATAATATAATAGAGACAGTATATGTAGCTGGTCTGTCATAATATAATAGAGAGAGTAGATCTAGCTGGTCTGTCATAATATAATAGAGACAGTATATGTAGCTGGTCTGTCATAATATAATAGAGACAGTAGATCTAGCTGGTCTATTATAATAAAATAGAGACAGTAGATCGAGCTGGTCTGTCATAATATAACAGAGACAGTAGATCTAGCTGGTCTGTCATATTATAATAGAGACAGTAGATCTAGCTGGTCTGTCATAATATAATAGAGACAGTAGATCTATCTGGTCTGTCATAATATAATAGACACAGTAGATCTAGCTGGTCTGTCATGATATAATAGAAACATTATATCTAGCTGGTCTGTCATGATTCAATAGAGACATTAGATCTAGCTGGTCTGTCATAATATAATAGAGACAGTAGATCTAGCTGGTCTGTCATAATATAATAGAGACAGTAGATCTAGCATAATAGAATAGAGACAGTAGCTCTAGCTGGTCTGTCATAATATAATAGAGACAGTAGATCTAGCTGGTCTGTCATAATATAACAGAGACAGTAGCTCTAGCTGGTCTGTCATATAATAATAGAGACAGTAGATCTAGCTGGTCTGTCATAATATAACAGAGACAGTAGATCTAGCTAGTCTGTCATACTATAATAGACACAGTAGATCTAGCTGGTCTGTCATAATATAATTGAGACAGTAGAACTAGCTGGTCTGTCATAATATAATAGAGACAGTAGATCTAGCTGGTCTGTCATAATATCTTAGAGACAGTAGATCTAGCTGGTCTGTCATAATATAATAGAGACAGTAGATCTAGCATAATATAATAGAGACAGTAGCTCTAGCTGGTCTGTCATAATATAATAGAGACAGTAGATCTAGCTGGTCTGTCATAATATAACAGAGACAGTAGATCTAGCTGGTCTGTCATATTATAATAGAGACAGTAGATCTAGCTGGTCTGTCATAATATAACAGAGACAGTAGATCTAGCTAGTCTGTCATAATATAATAGACACAGTAGATCTAGCTGGTCTGTCATAATATAATTGAGACAGTAGAACTAGCTGGTCTTTCATAATATAATAGAGACAGTAGATCTAGCTGGTCTGTCATAATATCGTAGAGATAGTAGATCTAGCTGGTCTGTCATATTATAATAGAGACAGTAGATCTAGCTGGTCTGACATAATATCATAGAGACAGTAGATCTAGCTGGTCTGTCATATTATAATAGAGACAGTAGATCTAGCTGGTCTGACATGTTATAATAGAGACAGTAGATCTAGCTGGTCTGTCATAATATAATAGAGACAGTAGATTTAGATGGTCTATTATAATAAAATTGAGACAGTAGATCTAGCTGGTCTGTCATAATATAACAGAGACAGTAGATCTAGCTGGTCTGTCATATTATAATAGAGACAGTAGATCTAGCTGGTCTGTCATAATATAATAGAGACAGTGCATCTAGCTGGTCTGACATATTATAATAGAGACAGTAGATCTAGCTGGTCTGTCATAATATAATAGAGACAGTAGATCTAGATGGTCTATTATAATAAAATAGAGACAGTAGATTGAGCTGGTCTGTCATAATATAACAGAGACAGTATATCTAGCTGGTCTGTCATAATATAATAGAGACAGTAGGTCTAGCTGGTCTGTCATAATATAATGGAAATAGTAGATCGATCTGGTCTGTCATAATATAATGGAAACAGTAGCTCTAGCTGGTCTGTCATAATATAATAGAGACAGTATATGTAGCTGGTCTGTCATAATATAATAGAGAGAGTAGATCTAGCTGGTCTGTCATAATATAATAGAGACAGTATATGTAGCTGGTCTGTCATAATATAATAGAGACAGTAGATCTAGCTGGTCTATCATAATATAATAGAGACAGTAGATCTAGCTGGTCTGTCATAATATAACAGAGACAGTAGATCTAGCTGGACTGTCTAACTAAAATAGAGACAGTAGATCGAGCTGGTCTGTCATAATATAACAGAGACAGTAGATCTAGCTGGTCTGTCATAATAATAGAGACAGTAGATCTAGCTGGTCTGTCAGAATATTATAGAGACAGTAGCTCTAGCTGGTCTGTCATAATATAATAGAGAGAGTAGATCTAGCTGGTCTGTCATAATATAGAAGAGACAGTAGATCTAGCTGGTCTGTCATAATAATAGAGACAGTAGATCTAGCTGGTCTGTCAGAATATTATAGAGACAGTAGCTCTAGCTGGTCTGTCATAATATAATAGAGAGAGTAGATCTAGCTGGTCTGTCATAATATAACAGAGACAGTAGATCTAGCCGGTCTGTCATATTATAACAGAGACAGTAGATCTAGCTGGTCTGTCATAATATAATAGAGACAATAGGTCTTGCTGGTCTGTCATAATATAATAGAGACAGTAGATCTAGCTGGTCTGTCATAATCTAATAGAGACAGTATCTCTAGCTGGTCTGTCATAACATAAAATAGACAGTAGATCTAGCTGGTCTGTCATAATATAACAGAGACAGTATATCTAGCTGGTCTGTCATAATATAATAGAGACAGTAGATCTAGCTGGTCTGTCATAATATAATGGAAATAGTAGATCGATCTGGTCTGTCATAATATAATGGAAACAGTAGCTCTAGCTGGTCTGTCATACTATGATAGAGACAGTATATGTAGCTGGTCTGTCATAATATAATAGAGACAGTGTTTCTAGCTGGTCTGTCATAATATAATAGAGACAGTAGATCTAGCTGGTCTGTCAGAATATTATAGAGACAGTAGCTCTAGCTGGTCTGTCATAATATAATAGAGAGAGTAGATCTAGCTGGTCTGTCATAATATAACAGAGACAGTAGATCTAGCCGGTCTGTCATATTATAACAGAGACAGTAGATCTAGCTGGTCTGTCATAATATAATAGAGACAATAGGTCTTGCTGGTCTGTCATAATATAATAGAGACAGTAGATCTAGCTGGTCTGTCATAATCTAATAGAGACAGTATCTCTAGCTGGTCTGTCATAACATAAAATAGACAGTAGATCTAGCTGGTCTGTCATAATATAACAGAGACAGTATATCTAGCTGGTCTGTCATAATATAATAGAGACAGTAGATCTAGCTGGTCTGTCATAATATAATGGAAATAGTAGATCGATCTGGTCTGTCATAATATAATGGAAACAGTAGCTCTAGCTGGTCTGTCATACTATGATAGAGACAGTATATGTAGCTGGTCTGTCATAATATAATAGAGACAGTGTTTCTAGCTGGTCTGTCATAATATAATAGAGACAGTAGATCTAGCTGGTCTGTCATAATATAATAGAGAGAGTAGATCTAGCTGGTCTGTCATAATATAATAGAGACAGTATATGTAGCTGGTCTGTCATAATATAATAGAGACAGTAGATCTAGCTGGTCTATCATAATATAATAGAGACAGTATATGTAGCTGGTCTGTCATAATATAATAGAGAGAGTAGATCTAGCTGGTCTGTCATAATATAATAGAGACAGTATATGTAGCTGGTCTGTCATAATATAATAGAGACAGTAGATCTAGCTGGTCTATCATAATATAATAGAGACAGTAGATCTAGCTGGTCTGTCATAATATAACAGAGACAGTAGATCTAGCTGGACTGTCTAACTAAAATAGAGACAGTAGATCGAGCTGGTCTGTCATAATATAACAGAGACAGTAGATCTAGCTGGTCTGTCATAATATAATTGAGACAGTAGATCTAGCTGGTCTGTCATAATATAGAAGAGACAGTAGATCTAGCTGGTCTGTCATAATATAATAGAGACAGTAGATCTAGCTGGTCTGTCATAATCTAATAGAGACAGTATCTCTAGCTGGTCTGTCATAACATAAAATAGACAGTAGATCTAGCTGGTCTGTCATAATATAACAGAGACAGTATATCTAGCTGGTCTGTCATAATATAATAGAGACAGTAGATCTAGCTGGTCTGTCATAATATAATGGAAATAGTAGATCGATCTGGTCTGTCATAATATAATGGAAACAGTAGCTCTAGCTGTTCTGTCATACTTTGATAGAGACAGTATATGTAGCTGGTCTGTCATAATATAATAGAGAGAGTAGATCTAGCTGGTCTGTCATAATATAATAGAGACAGTATATGTAGCTGGTCTGTCATAATATAATAGAGACAGTAGATCTAGCTGGTCTATCATAATATAATAGAGACAGTAGATCTAGCTGGTCTGTCATAATATAACAGAGACAGTAGATCTAGCTGGACTGTCTAACTAAAATAGAGACAGTAGATCGAGCTGGTCTGTCATAATATAACAGAGACAGTAGATCTAGCTGGTCTGTCATAATATAATTGAGACAATAGGTCTTGCTGGTCTGTCATAATATAATAGAGACAGTAGATCTAGCTGGTCTGTCATAATCTAATAGAGACAGTATCTCTAGCTGTTCTGTCATAACATAAAATAGACAGTAGATCTAGCTGGTCTGTTATAATATAACAGAGACAGTAGATCTAGCTGGTCTGTTTAATTAAAATAGACAGTAGATTGAGCTGGTCTGTCATAATATAACAGAGACAGTATATCTAGCTGGTCTGTCATAATATAATAGAGACAGTAGATCTAGCTGGTCTGTCATAATATAATGGAAATAGTAGATCGATCTGGTCTGTCATAATATAATGGAAACAGTAGCTCTAGCTGGTCTGTCATACTATGATAGAGACAGTATTTGTAGCTGGTCTGTCATAATATAATAGAGAGAGTAGATCTAGCTGGT
Source organism: Oncorhynchus mykiss (assembly GCF_057628025.1). NCBI lineage: Eukaryota > Metazoa > Chordata > Actinopteri > Salmoniformes > Salmonidae > Oncorhynchus > Oncorhynchus mykiss. The sequence continues at coordinate 95,223,737 of NC_143025.1, forward strand.
CTGTCATAATATAATAGAGACAGTATATGTAGCTGGTCTGTCATAATATAATAGAGACAGTAGATCTAGCTGGTCTATCATAATATAATAGAGACAGTAGATCTAGCTGGTCTGTCATAATATAACAGAGACAGTAGATCTAGCTGGTCTGTCATAATATAAAAGAGACAGTAGATCTAGCTGGTCTGTCATAATATAATAGAGACGGTAGATCTAGCTGGTCTGTCAGAATATTATAGAGACAGTAGCTCTAGCTGGTCTGTCATAATATAATAGAGAGTAGATCTAGCTAGTCTGTCATAATATAACAGAGACAGTAGATCTAGCCGGTCTGTCATATTATAACAGAGACAGTAGATCTAGCTGGTCTGTCAAAATATAATAGAGACAATAGGTCTTGCTGGTCTGTCATAATATAATAGAGACAGTAGATCTAGCTGGTCTGTCATAATATAATAGAGACAGTATCTCTAGCTGGTCTGTCATAACATAAAATAGACAGTAGATCTAGCTGGTCTGTCATAATATAATAGAGACAGTAGATCCAGCTGGTCTGGAATAATAGAATAGAGACAGTAGATCTAGCTGGTCTGTCATAATATAATAAAGACATAGAGACAGTAGATCCAACTGGTCTGTCATAATATAATAGAGACAGTAGATCTAGCTGGTCTGTCATAATATAATAGAGACAGTAGATCTAGCTGATCTGTCATAATATAAAACAGACAGTAGATCTAGCTGGTCTGTCATATTATAATAGAGACAGTAGATCTAGCTGGTCTGCCATAATATAATGGAGACATTAGATCTAGCTTGTCTGCCATAATATAATATAGAGAGTAGATCTAGCTGGTCTGTCATAATACAATATAGACAGTAGATTTAGCTGCTCTGTAAAAATATAATAGAGACAGTATATTAAGTTGGTCTGTCATAATATAATAGAGACGTTAGTTCTAGCTGGTTTGTCATGATATAAAAGAGACAGTAGATCCAGCTGGTCTGTAATAATATAATAGACAGTAGATCTAGCTGGTCTGTCATAATATAATAGAGACAGTAGATCTAGCTAGTCTGTCATAATATGATAGAGACAGTAGATCTAGCTGGTTTGTCATATTATAATAGAGACAGTAGATCTAGCTGGTCTGTCATAATATAATAGAGAAAGTATCTCTAGATGGTCTGTCATTACATAAAATAGACAGTAGATCTAGCTGGTCGGTCATAATATAATAGAGACAGTAGATCTACCTGGTCTGTCATAATATAATTGAGACATAGGGACAGTAGATCTAGCTGGTCTGTCATATTATAACAGAGCCAGTAGATTTACCTGGTCTGTCATAATATAATGGAGACAGAAGATCTATCTGGTCTGTCATAATATAATAGAGACAGTAGATCTAGCTGTTAAGTCATATTATAATAGAGACAGTAGATCAGGCTGGTCTGTCATAATATAAAACAGACAGTAGATCTAGCTGGTCTGACATATTATAACAGAGACAGTAGATCTAGCTGGTCTGTCATAATATAATAGAGACAGTATCTCTAGCTGGTCTGTCATAACATAAAATAGACAGTAGATCTAGCTGGTCTGTCATAATATAATAGAGACAGTAGATCCAGCTGGTCTGGAATAATAGAATAGAGACAGTAGATCTAGCTGGTCTGTCATAATATAATAAAGACATAGAGACAGTAGATCCAACTGGTCTGTCATAATATAATAGAGACAGTAGATCTAGCTGGTCTGTCATAATATAATAGAGACAGTAGATCTAGCTGGTCTGTCATAATATAAAACAGACAGTAGATCTAGCTGGTCTGTCATATTATAATAGAGAGAGTAGATCTAGCTGGTCTGTCATAATATAATAGAGACAGTATATGTAGCTGGTCTGTCATAATATAATAGAGACAGTAGATCTAGCTGGTCTATTATAATAAAATAGAGACAGTAGATCTAGCTGGTCTGTCATAATATAACAGAGACAGTAGATCTAGCTGGTCTGTCTAATTAAAATAGACAGTAGATTGAGCTGGTCTGTCATAATATAACAGAGACAGTATATCTAGCTGGTCTGTCATAATATAATGGAAATAGTAGATCGATCTGGTCTGTCATAGTATAATGGAAACAGTAGCTCTAGCTGGTCTGTCATACTATGATAGAGACAGTATATGTAGCTGGTCTGTCATAATATAATAGAGAGAGTAGATCTAGCTGGTCTGTCACAATATAATAGAGACAGTATATGTAGCTGGTCTGTCATACTATAATAGAGACAGTAGATCTAGCTGGTCTATCATAATATAATAGAGACAGTAGGTCTAGCTGGTCTGTCATAATATAACAGAGACAGTAGATCTAGCTGGTCTGTCATAATATAATTGAGACAGTAGATCTAGCTGGTCTGTCATAATATAAAAGAGACAGTAGATCTAGCTGGTCTGTCATAATATAATAGAGACAGTAGATCTAGCTGGTCTGTCAGAATATTATAGAGACAGTTGCTCTAGCTGGTCTGTCATAATATAATAGAGAGAGTAGATCTAGCTGGTCTGTCATAATATAACAGAGACAGTAGATCTAGCCGGTCTGTCATATTATAACAGAGACAGTAGATCTAGCTGGTCTGTCATAATATAATAGAGACAATAGGTCTTGCTGGTCTGTCATAATATAATAGAGACAGTAGATCAGCTGGTCTGTCATAATATAATAGAGACAGTAGATCTAGCCCGTCTGTCATAATATAATAGAGAAGGTAGATCTAGCTGGTCTTTCATAATATAATAGAGACAGTAGATCTAGCTGGTCTGTCATAATATAAAAGAGACAGTAGATCTAGCTGGTCTGTCATAATATAATAGAGACAGTAGATCTAGCTGGTCTGTCATAATATAAAAGAGAGAGTAGATCTAGCTGGTCTGTCATAATATAATGGAAACAGTAGATCGATCTGATCTGTCATAATATAATGGAAACAGTAGATCGATCTGGTCTGTCATAATATAATAGAGAGAGTAGATCTAGCTGGTCTGTCATAATATAATAGAGACAGTATATGTAGCTGGTCTGTCATAATATAATAGAGAGAGTAGATCTAGCTGGTCTGTCATAATATAATAGAGACAGTATATGTAGCTGGTCTGTCATAATATAATAGAGACAGTAGATCTAGCTGGTCTATTATAATAAAATAGAGACAGTAGATCGAGCTGGTCTGTCATAATATAACAGAGACAGTAGATCTAGCTGGTCTGTCATATTATAATAGAGACAGTAGATCTAGCTGGTCTGTCATAATATAATAGAGACAGTAGATCTATCTGGTCTGTCATAATATAATAGTCACAGTAGATCTAGCTGGTCTGTCATGATATAATAGAAACATTATATCTAGCTGGTCTGTCATGATTCAATAGAGACATTAGATCTAGCTGGTCTGTCATAATATAATAGAGACAGTAGATCTAGCTGGTCTGTCATAATATAATAGAGACAGTAGATCTAGCATAATAGAATAGAGACAGTAGCTCTAGCTGGTCTGTCATAATATAATAGAGACAGTAGATCTAGCTGGTCTGTCATAATATAACAGAGACAGTAGATCTAGCTGGTCTGTCATATTATAATAGAGACAGTAGATCTAGCTGGTCTGTCATAATATAACAGAGACAGTAGATCTAGCTAGTCTGTCATAATATAATAGACACAGTAGATCTAGCTGGTCTGTCATAATATAATAGAGACAGTAGATCTAGCTGGTCTGTCATAATATAATAGAGACAGTAGATCTAGCTGGTCTGTCATAATATCTTAGAGACAGTAGATCTAGCTGGTCTGTCATAATATAATAGAGACAGTAGATCTAGCATAATATAATAGAGACAGTAGCTCTAGCTGGTCTGTCATAATATAATAGAGACAGTAGATCTAGCTGGTCTGTCATAATATAACAGAGACAGTAGATCTAGCTGGTCTGTCATATTATAATAGAGACAGTAGATCTAGCTGGTCTGTCATATTATAATAGAGACAGTAGATCTAGCTGGTCTGTCATAATATAACAGAGACAGTAGATCTAGCTAGTCTGTCATAATATAATAGACACAGTAGATCTAGCTGGTCTGTCATAATATAATTGAGACAGTAGAACTAGCTGGTCTTTCATAATATAATAGAGACAGTAGATCTAGCTGGTCTGTCATAATATCATAGAGACAGTAGATCTAGCTGGTCTGTCATATTATAATAGAGACAGTAGATCTAGCTGGTCTGACATAATATCATAGAGACAGTAGATCTAGCTGGTCTGTCATATTATAATAGAGACAGTAGATCTAGCTGGTCTGTCATAATATAATAGAGACAATGCATCTAGCTGGTCTGACATATTATAATAGAGACAGTAGATCTAGCTGGTCTGTCATAATATAATAGAGACAGTAGATCTAGATGGTCTATTATAATAAAATAGAGACAGTAGATCTAGCTGGTCTGTCATAATATAACAGAGACAGTAGATCTAGCTGGTCTGTCTAATTAAAATAGACAGTAGATTGAGCTGGTCTGTCATAATATAATAGAGACAGTAGATCTAGCTGGTCTGTCATAATATAATGGAAATAGTAGATCGATCTGGTCTGTCATAATATAATGGAAACAGTAGCTCTAGCTGGTCTGTCATAATATAATAGAGACAGTATATGTAGCTGGTCTGTCATAATATAATAGAGAGAGTAGATCTAGCTGGTCTGTCATAATATAATAGAGACAGTATATGTAGCTGGTCTGTCATAATATAATAGAGACAGTAGATCTAGCTGGTCTATCATAATATAATAGAGACAGTAGATCTAGCTGGTCTGTCATAATATAACAGAGACAGTAGATCTAGCTGGACTGTCTAACTAAAATAGAGACAGTAGATCGAGCTGGTCTGTCATAATATAACAGAGACAGTAGATCTAGCTGGTCTGTCATAATATAATTGAGACAGTAGATCTAGCTGGTCTGTCATAATATAGAAGAGACAGTAGATCTAGCTGGTCTGTCATAATATAATAGAGACAGTATATGTAGCTGGTCTGTCATAATATAATAGAGACAGTAGATCTAGCTGGTCTATCATAATATAATAGAGACAGTAGATCTAGCTGGTCTGTCATAATATAACAGAGACAGTAGATCTAGCTGGACTGTCTAACTAAAATAGAGACAGTAGATCGAGCTGGTCTGTCATAATATAACAGAGACAGTAGATCTAGCTGGTCTGTCATAATATAATTGAGACAGTAGATCTAGCTGGTCTGTCATAATATAGAAGAGACAGTAGATCTAGCAGGTCTGTCATAATATAATAGAGACAGTAGATCTAGCTGGTCTGTCAGAATATTATAGAGACAGTAGCTCTAGCTGGTCTGTCATAATATAATAGAGAGAGTAGATCTAGCTGGTCTGTCATAATATAACAGAGACAGTAGATCTAGCCGGTCTGTCATATTATAACAGAGACAGTAGATCTAGCTGGTCTGTCATAATATAATAGAGACAATAGGTCTTGCTGGTCTGTCATAATATAATAGAGACAGTAGATCTAGCTGGTCTGTCATACTATGATAGAGACAGTATATGTAGCTGGTCTGTCATAATATAATAGAGAGAGTAGATCTAGCTGGTCTGTCATAATATAATAGAGACAGTATATGTAGCTGGTCTGTCATAATATAATAGAGACAGTAGATCTAGCTGGTCTATCATAATATAATAGAGACAGTAGATCTAGCTGGTCTGTCATAATATAACAGAGACAGTAGGACTAGCTGGTCTGTCATAATATAAAAGAGACAGTAGATCTAGCTGGTCTGTCATAATATAATAGAGACAGTAGATCTAGCTGGTCTGTCAGAATATTATAGAGACAGTAGCTCTAGCTGGTCTGTCATAATATAATAGAGAGTAGATCTAGCTGGTCTGTCATAATATAACAGAGACAGTAGATCTAGCCGGTCTGTCATAATATAATAGAGACAGTAGATCTAGCTGGTCTGTCATAATATAATAGAGACAGTAGATCTAGCTGGTCTGTCATAATATAATAGAGACAGTAGATCTAGCTGGTCTGTCATAATATAATAAAGACATAGAGACAGTAGATCCAACTGGTCTGTCATAATATAATAGAGACAGTAGATCTAGCTGGTCTGTCATAATATAATAGAGACAGTAGATCTAGCTGGTCTGTCATAATATAAAACAGACAGTAGATCTAGCTGGTCTGTCATATTATAATAGAGACAGTAGATCTAGCTGGTCTGTCAAAATATAATAGAGACAATAGGTCTTGCTGGTCTGTCATAATATAATAGAGACAGTAGATCTAGCTGGTCTGTCATAATATAACAGAGACAGTATCTCTAGCTGGTCTGTCATAACATAAAATAGACAGTAGATCTAGCTGGTCTGTCATAATATAATAGAGACAGTAGATCCAGCTGGTCTGGAATAATAGAATAGAGACAGTAGATCTAGCTGGTCTGTCATAATATAATAAAGACATAGAGACAGTAGATCCAACTGGTCTGTCATAATATAATAGAGACAGTAGATCTAGCTGGTCTGTCATAATATAATAGAGACAGTAGATCTAGCTGGTCTGTCATAATATAAAACAGACAGTAGATCTAGCTGGTCTGTCATATTATAATAGAGACAGTAGATCTAGCTGGTCTGTCATAATACAATATAGACAGTAGATTTAGCTGCTCTGTAAAAATATAATAGAGACAGTATATTAAGTTGGTCTGTCATAATATAATAGAGACGTTAGTTCTAGCTGGTTTGTCATGATATAAAAGAGACAGTAGATCCAGCTGGTCTGTAATAATATAATAGACAGTAGATCTAGCTGGTCTGTCATAATATAATAGAGACAGTAGATCTAGCTAGTCTGTCATAATATGATAGAGACAGTAGATCTAGCTGGTTTGTCATATAATAGAGACAGTAGATCTATCTGGTCTGTCATAATATAATAGAGACAGTAGATCTAGCTGGTTTGTCATATTATAATAGAGACAGTAGATCTAGCTGGTCTGTCATAATATAATAGAGAAAGTATCTCTAGATGGTCTGTCATTACATAAAATAGACAGTAGATCTAGCTGGTCGGTCATAATATAATAGAGACAGTAGATCTACCTGGTCTGTCATAATATAATTGAGACATAGGGACAGTAGATCTAGCTGGTCTGCCATATTATAACAGAGCCAGTAGATTTACCTGGTCTGTCATAATATAATGGAGACAGAAGATCTATCTGGTCTGTCATAATATAATAGAGACAGTAGATCTAGCTGTTAAGTCATATTATAATAGAGACAGTAGATCAGGCTGGTCTGTCATAATATAAAACAGACAGTAGATCTAGCGGTTAAGTCATATTATAATAGAGACAGAAGATCTATCTGGTCTATCATAATATAATAGAGACAGTAGATCTAGCTGGTCTGACATATTATAACAGAGACAGTAGATCTAGCTTGCCTGTCATAATATAATGGAGACATTAGATCTAGCTTGTCTGCCATAATATAAGAGAGACAGTAGATATAGCTGGTTTGTCATAATACAATATAGACAGTAGATTTAGCTGCTCTGTAAAAATATAATAGAGACAGTAGATTAAGTTGGTCTGTCATAATATAATAGAGACATTAGTTCTTGCTGGTTTGTCATAATATAATAGAGACAGTAGATCTAGCTGGTCTGTCATAATATAATAGAGACAGTAGATCTAGCTGGTCTGCCATAATATAATGGAGACATTAGATCTAGCTTGTCTGCCATAATATAAGAGAGACAGTAGATATAGCTGGTGTAACGGTTTTCTTGGTGAGAAGGAGAGTCGGACCAAAATGCGGCGTGTCTATTGCAATCCATGTTTAATGAAGTAACACACTAAACACAAACACTATCAAAACAATAACTTAACGAAAACCGAAACAGCCTATACTTGTGTAACCTAACACAGAACAATGACATCAGGACACTAAGGACAATCACCCACGACAAACTCAAAGAATATGGCTGCCTAAATATGGTTCCCAATCAGAGACAACGATAAACACCTGCCTCTGATTGAGAACCACTTCAGACAGCCATAGACTTAGACACCCCACTAGCTACAATCCCCATACATACACACCACATACAAAAACCCATGCCACACCCTGGCCTGACCAAATAAATAAAGATAAACACAAAATACTTTGACCAGGGTGTGACAGAACCCCCCCCCTAAGGTGCGGACTCCCGAACGCACCTCAAAACAATAGGGAGGGTCCGGGTGGGCGTCTGTCCATGGTGGCGGCTCCGGCGCGGGACGTGGACCCCACTCAATCAATGTCTTAGTCCCTTCTCCTCGCGTCCCTGGATAGTCCACCCTCGCCGCCGACCATGGCCTAGTAGTCCTCACCCAGAACCCCACTGGACTGAGGAGCAGATCGGGACTGAGGGGCAGCTCGGGACTGAGGCAGCTCGGAACTGAGGGGAAGCTCAGGAGTGAGAGGAAGCTCAGGAGTGAGAGGAAGCTCAGGCAGGTTGATGAATCTACCAGATCCTGGCTGGCTGGCAGATCTGGAAGACTCTGGTCGGCTGGCAGATCTGGAAGACTCTGGTCGGCTGGCAGATCTGGAAGAGTCTGGTCGACTGGCAGATCTGGAAGAGTCTGGTCGACTGGCAGATCTGGAAGAGTCTGGTCGACTGGCAGATCTGGAAGAGTCTGGTCGACTGGCAGATCTGGAAGAGTCTGGTCGACTGGCAGATCTGGAAGAGTCTGGTCGACTGGCAGATCTGGAAGAGTCTGGTCGACTGGCAGATCTGGAAGAGTCTGGTCGACTGGCAGATCTGGAAGAGTCTGGTCGACTGGCAGATCTGGAAGAGTCTGGTCGACTGGCAGATCTGGGAGAGTCTGGTCGACTGGCAGATCTGGGAGAGTCTGGTCGACTGGCAGATCTGGGAGAGTCTGGTCGACTGGCAGATCTGGGAGAGTCTGGTCGACTGGCAGATCTGGGAGAGTCTGGTCGACTGGCAGCTCTGGCTGCTCCATGCTGACTGGCTGCTCCATGATGACTGGCAGCTCTGGCTGCTCCATGCTGACTGGCTGCTCCATGCTGACTGGCAGCTCTGGCTGCTCCATGCTGACTGGCTGCTCCATGCTGACTGGCAGCTCTGGCTGCTCCATGCTGACTGGCTGCTCTGGCTGCTCCATGCTGACTGGCTGCTCCATGCTGACTGGCTGCTCCATGCTGACTGGCGGCCCTGGCTGCTCCATGCTGACTGGCGGCCCTGGCTGCTCCATGCTGACTGGCGGCCCTGGCTGCTCCATGTTGACTGGCGGCCCTGGCTGCTCCATGCTAACTGGCAGCTCTGGCGGCTCCTTGCAGACTGGCAGCTCTGGCGGCTCCTTGCAGACTGGCAGCTTTGGCGGCATCCTGCAGACAGGCAGCTCTGGCGGCTCCTTGCAGACTGGCAGCTCCTTGCAGACTGGCAGCTCTATGCAGACTGGCAGCTCCTTGCAGACTGGCAGCTCCTTGCAGACTGGCAGCTCCTTGCAGACTGGCAGCTCCTTGCAGACTGGCAGCTCTATGCTAACTGGCAGCTCTATGCTAACTGGCAGCTCTATGCTAACTGGCAGCTCTATGCTAACTGGCAGTTCTGAACAGGCGGGAGACTCCGGCAGCGCTGTAGAGAAGGAAGGCTCTAACAGCGCTAAACAGGCGGGAGACTCCGACAGCGCTGGAGAGGAGGAGGGCTCCGACAGCGCTGGACAGGCGAGGCGCACTATAGGCCTGATGCGTGGTGCTGGCACTGGTGGTACTGGGCCGAGGACACGCACAGGAAGCCTGGTGCGGGGAGCTGCTACCGGAGGGCTGGGGTGTGGAGGTGGCACAGGATGGGTTACACTGTGAAGGCGTACTGGAGATCTTGAGAGCGGTGCTGGCACAGGACGTGCAAGGCTAGGGAGGTGCACAGGAGGCCTGGTACGTGAGACTGGCACCATCTTCACCAGCCGACTAACACGCACCTCAGGACGAGTATGGAGCGCTGACCCAGGTGCCATCAAATCCCCGACACGCTCCGTCGGGCAAATTCCATGTTTAAAACACCAACACAGCAACTCCCTCATTTCTCTCTCCTCCAATTTCGCCATTAACTCCTTCACAGTCTCTGTTTCGCTCACCTCCAACACCGGCTCTGGTTCTGGTCTCCTCCTTGGCTCCTCACGATAAACAGGGAGAGTTGGCTCAGGTCTGGCTCCTGACTCTGCCACACTCTCCCTGAGCCCCCCCCCAAGAAATTTTTGGGGCTGACTATGGGGCCTCCGTCCGCGCCGCCTTGCTTGCTTCGCAAACTCCATTCTCCTATATCCTTCCGCGCACTGCTCCATCGAATCCCAGGCGGGCTCCGGCACTCTCCCTGGGTCGACCGCCCACCTGTCTATCTCCTCCCAAGAAGTATAGTCCATATTGTACTCCACTTTGGGCTGTTCCTGCCTGTTGACACGCTGCTTGGTCCCTTTGTGGTGGGTGATTCTGTAACGGTTTTCTTGGTGAGAAGGAGACTCGGACCAAAATGCGGCGTGTCTATTGCAATCCATGTTTAATGAAGTAACACACTAAACACAAACACTATCAAAACAATAAACTTAACAAAAACCGAAACAGCCTATACTTGTGTAACCTAACACAGAACAATGACATCAGGACACTAAGGACAATCACCCACGACAAACTCAAAGAATATGGCTGCCTAAATATGGTTCTAGCTGGTCTGCCATAATATAATAGAGACAGTAGATTAAGCTGGTCTGTCATAATATAATAGAGACAGTAGATCTAGCTGGTCTGCCATAATATAATGGAGACATTAGATCTATCTGGTCTGTCATAATATAATGGAGACAGTAGATCTATCTGGTCTGTCATAATATAATAGAGAGTCGATCTAGCTGGTCTGTCATAATATAATAGAGAGTCGATCTAGCTGGTCTGTCATAACATAAAATAGACAGTAGATCAAGCTGGTCTGTCATAATATAATAGAGACAGTAGATCCAGCTGGCCTGAAATAATATGATAGAGACAGTATCTCTAGCTGGTCTGTCATAACATGAAATAGACAGTAGATCAAGCTGGTCTGTCATAATATAATAGAGACAGTAGATCCAGCTGGTCTGGAATAATGTGATAGAGACAGTAGATCTAGCTGGTCTGTCATAATATAATAAAGACATAGAGACAGTAGATCTAACTGGTCTGTCATAATATAATAGAGACAGTAGATCTAGCTGGTCTGTCATATTATAAAAGAGCCAGTAGATTTACCTGGTCTGTCATAATATAATGGAGACAGTAGATCTATCTGGTCTGTCATAATATAATAGAGACAGTAGATCTAGCTGGTAAGTCATATTATAATAGAGACAGTAGATCTAGCTGGTCTGTCATATTATAATAGAGACAGTAGATATAGCTGGTCTGTCATAATATAATAGAGACAGTATATCTAGCTGGTAAGTCGAATTATAATAGAGACAGTAGATCTAGCTGGTCTGTCATAATATAAAACAGACAGTAGATCTAGCTGGTAAGTCATATTATAATAGAGACAGTAGATCTAGCTGGTCTGTCATAATATAAAACAGACAGTAGATCTAGCTGGTCTGCCTTAATATAATAGAGACATTAGATCTAGCTGGTCTGTCATAATATAATAAAGACATAGAGACAGTAGATCTAGGTGGTCTGTCATATTATAATAGAGACAGTAGATCTAGCTGGTCTGCCATAATATAATGGAGACATTAGATCTAGCTTGTCTGCCATAATATAATGGAGACATTAGATATATCTGGTCTGTCATAATATAATAGAGACAGTAGATCTACCTGGTCTGTCATAATATAATTGAGACATAGAGACAGTAGATCTAGCTGGTCTGTCATATTATAACAGAGCCAGTAGATTTACCTGGTCTGTCATAATATAATGGAGACAGTAGATCTATCTGGTCTGTCATAATATAACAGAGACAGTAGATCTAGCTGGTAAGTCATATTATAATAGAGACAGTAGATTTAGCTGCTCTGTAAAAATATAATAGAGACATTATCTCTAGCTGGTCTGTCATTACATAAAATAGACAGTAGATCTAGCTGGTCTGTCATAATATAATAGAGACAGTAGATATAGCTGGTCTGTAATAATATGATAGAGACAGTAGATCTAGCTGGTCTGTCATAATATAATAAAGACATAGAGACAGTAGATCTAGCTGGTCTGTCATAATATAATAGAGACAGTAGATCTAGCTTGACTGCCATAATATAATAGAGACAGTAGATCTAGCTGGTAAGTCATATTATAATAGAGACAGTAGATTTAGCTGCTCTGCAAAAATATAATAGAGACAGTAGATCTAGCTGGTCTGTCATAATATAAAACAGACAGTAGATCTAGCTGGTCTGTCATATTATAATAGAGACAGTAGATATAGCTGGTCTGTCATAATATAATAGAGACAGTAGATCTAGCTGGTCTGTCATAATATAATAGAGACAGTAGATCTAGCTGGTCTGTCATAATATAATAGAGACATTATCTCTAGCTGGTCTGTCATTACATAAATAGACAGTAGATCTAGCTGGTCTGTCATGATATAATAGAGACAGTAGATCCAGCTGGCCTGAAATAATATGATAGAGACAGTATCTCTAGCTGGTCTGTCATAACATAAAATAGACAGTAGATCAAGCTGGTCTGTCATAATATAATAGAGACAGTAGATCCAGCTGGTCTGGAATAATATGATAGAGACAGTAGATCTAGCTGGTCTGTCATAATATAATAAAGACATAGAGACAGTAGATCTAACTGGTCTGTCATAATATAACAGAGACAGTAGATCTAGCTGGTCTGTCATATTATAACAGAGCCAGTAGATTTACCTGGTCTGTCATAATATAATGGAGACAGTAGATCTATCTTGTCTGCCATAATATAATAGAGACAGTAGATCTAGCTGGTAAGTCATATTATAATAGAGACAGTAGATCTAGCTGGTCTGTCATAATATAATAAAGACATAGAGACAGTAGATCTAGCTGGTCTGTCATAATATAATAGAGACAGTAGATCTAGCTGGTCTGTCATAATATAATAGAGACAGTAGATCTAGCTTGTCTGCCATAATATAATAGAGACAGTAGATCTAGCTGGTCTGTCATAATATAATAGAGACAGTAGATTTAGCTGCTCTGTAAAAATATAATAGAGACAGTAGATTAAGTTGGTCTGTCATAATATAATAGAGACAGTAGATCTAGCTGGTCTGCCATAATATAATGGAGACATTAGATATATCTGGTCTGTCATAATATAATAGAGACAGTAGATCTAGCTGGTCTGTCATATTATAACAGAGCCAGTAGATCTACATGGTCTGTCATAATATAATGGAGACAGTAGATCTAGCTGGTCTGTCATAATATAACCGAGACAGTAGATCTATCTGGTCTGTCATAATATAATAGAGACAGTAGATCTAGCTCGTCTGTCATAATATAATAGCGACAGTACAAATACCTGGTCTGTCATAATATAATAGAGACAGTAGATGTAGCTGGTCTGTCATAATATACTAGACACAGAAGATCTAGCTGGTCTGTCATGATATAATAGAGACATTAGATCTAGCTGGTCTGTCATAATATAATAGAGACACTAGATCTAGCTGGTCTGTCATAATATAATAGAGGCAGTAGATCTAGCTGGTCTGTCATAATATAACAGAGACAGTAGATCTAGCTGGTCAGTCATAATATAACAGAGACAGTAGATCTAGCTGGTCTGTCTAATTAAAATAGAGACAGTAGATCTAGCTGGTCTGTCATATTATAATAGAGACAGTAGATCTAGCTGGTCTGTCATAATATAATAGAGAAAGTAGATCTAGCTGGTCTGTCATAATATAATAGAGACAGTACATCTAGCTTGTCTGCCATAATATAATAGAGACAGTAGATCTAGCTGGTCTGTCATAATATAATAGAGACAGTAGATTTAGCTGCTCTGTAAAAATATAATAGAGACAGTAGATTAAGCTGGTCTGTCATAATATAATAGAGAAAGTAGATCTAGCTGGTCTGCCATAATATAATGGAGACATTAGATCGATCTGGTCTGTCATAATATAATAGAGACAGTAGATCTAGCTGGTCTGTCATATTATAACAGAGCCAGTAGATCTACTTGGTCTGTCATAATATAATGGAGACAGTAGATCTATCTGGTCTGTCATAATATAATAGAGAGTCGATCTAGCTGGTCTGTCATAATATAATAGAGAGTCGATCTAGCTGGTCTGTCATAACATAAAATAGACAGTAGATCAAGCTGGTCTGTCATAATATAATAGAGACAGTAGATCCAGCTGGCCTGAAATAATATGATAGAGACAGTATCTCTAGCTGGTCTGTCATAACATAAAATAGACAGTAGATCAAGCTGGTCTGTCATAATATAATAGAGACAGTAGATCCAGCTGGTCTGGAATAATATGATAGAGACAGTAGATCTAGCTGGTTTGTCATAATATAATAAAGACATAGAGACAGTAGATCTAACTGGTCTGTCATAATATAATAGCGACAGTAGATCTAGCTGGTCTGTCATATTATAACAGAGCCAGTAGATTTACCTGGTCTGTCATAATATAATGGAGACAGTAGATCTATCTGGTCTGTCATAATATAATAGAGACAGTAGATCTAGCTGGTAAGTCATATTATAATAGAGACAGTAGATCTAGCTGGTCTGTCATAATATAAAACAGACAGTAGATCTAGCTGGTAAGTCATATTATAATAGAGACAGTAGATCTAGCTGGTCTGTCATAATATAAAACAGACAGTAGATCTAGCTGGTCTGCCTTAATATAATAGAGACATTAGATCTAGCTGGTCTGTCATAATATAATAAAGACATAGAGACAGTAGATCTAGGTGGTCTGTCATATTATAATAGAGACATTAGATCTAGCTGGTTTGTTGCAATATAATAGAGACAGTAGATCTAGCTGGTCTGTCATAATATAAATCAGACATTAGATCTAGCTGGTCTGTCATATTATAATAGAGACAGTAGATCTAGCTGGTCTGCCATAATATAATGGAGACATTAGATCTAGCTTGTCTGCCATAATATACGAGAGACAGTAGTTCTAGCTGGTCTGCCATAATATAATGGAGACATTAGATCTATCTGGTCTGTCATAATATAATAGAGACAGTAGATCTACCTGGTCTGTCATAATATAATTGAGACATAGAGACAGTAGATCTAGCTGGTCTGTCATATTATAACAGAGCCAGTAGATTTACCTGGTCTGTCATAATATAATGGAGACAGTAGATCTATCTGGTCTGTCATAATATAACAGAGACAATAGATCTAGCTGGTAAGTCATATTATAATAGAGACAGTAGATTTAGCTGCTCTGTAAAAATATAATAGAGACATTATCTCTAGCTGGTCTGTCATAATATAATAGAGACAGTAGATATAGCTGGTCTGTAATAATATGATAGAGACAGTAGATCTAGCTGGTCTGTCATAATATAATAAAGACATAGAGACAGTAGATCTAGCTGGTCTGTCATAATATAATAGAGACAGTAGATCTAGCTTGACTGCCATAATATAACAGAGACAGTAGATCTAGCTGGTAAGTCATATTATAATAGAGACAGTAGATTTAGCTGCTCTGTAAAAATATAATAGAGACAGTAGATCTAGCTGGTCTGTCATAATATAAAACAGACAGTAGATCTAGCTGGTCTGTCATATTATAATAGAGACAGTAGATATAGCTGGTCTGTCATAATATAATAGAGACAGTAGATCTAGCTGGTCTGTCATAATATGATAGAGCCAGTAGATCTAGCTGGTCTGTCATAATATAATAGAGACATTATCTCTAGCTGGTCTGTCATTACATAAAATAGACAGCAGATCTAGCTGGTCTGTCATAATATAATAGAGACAGTAGATCCAGCTGGTCTGTAATAATATGATAGAGACAGTATATCTAGCTGGTCTTTCAAAATATAATAAAGACATAGAGACAGCAGATCTAGCTGGTCTGTCATAATATAATAGAGACAGTAGATCTAGCTGGTCTGTCATAATATAATAGAGACAGTAGATCTAGCTGGTCTTTCATAATATAATAAAGACATAGAGACAGTAGATCTAGCTGGTCTGTCATAATATAATAGAGACAGTAGATCTAGCTGGTCTGTCATAATATGATAGAGCCAGTAGATCTAGCTGGTCTGTCATAATATAATAGAGACATTATCTCTAGCTGGTCTGTCATTACATAAAATAGACAGCAGATCTAGCTGGTCTGTCATAATATAATAGAGACAGTAGATCCAGCTGGTCTGTAATAATATGATAGAGACAGTATATCTAGCTGGTCTTTCATAATATAATAAAGACATAGAGACAGCAGATCTAGCTGGTCTGTCATAATATAATAGAGACAGTAGATCTAGCTGGTCTGTCATAATATAATAGAGACAGTAGATCTAGCTGGTCTTTCATAATATAATAAAGACATAGAGACAGTAGATCTAGCTGGTCTGTCATAATATAATAGAGACAGTAGATCTAGCTGGTCTGTCATAATATGATAGAGCCAGTAGATCTAGCTGGTCTGTCATAATATAATAGAGACATTATCTCTAGCTGGTCTGTCATTACATAAAATAGACAGCAGATCTAGCTGGTCTGTCATAATATAATAGAGACAGTAGATCCAGCTGGTCTGTAATAATATGATAGAGACAGTATATCTAGCTGGTCTTTCATAATATAATAAAGACATAGAGACAGTAGATCTAGCTGGTCTGTCATAATATAATAGAGACAGTAGATCTAGCTGGTCTGTCATAATATAATAGAGACAGTAGATCTAGCTCGTCTGTCATAATATAATAGCGACAGTACAGATACCATGTCTGTCATAATATAATAGGGACAGTAGATGTAGCTGGTCTGTCATAATATACTAGACACAGAAGATCTAGCTGGTCTGTCATGATATAATAGAGACATTAGATCTAGCTGGTCTGTCATAATATAATAGAGACACTAGATCTAGCTGGTTTGTCATAATATAATAGAGGCAGTAGATCTAGCTGGTCTGTCATAATATAATAGAGACAGTATATCTATCTGGTCTGTCATAATATAATAGACACAGTAGATCTTGCTGGTATGTCTCAATATAATAGAGAAAGTAGATCTAGCTGGTCTGTCATAATATAACAGAGACAGTAGATCTAGCTGGTCAGTCATAATATAACAGAGACAGTAGATCTAGCTGGTCTGTCTAATTAAAATAGAGACAGTAGATCTAGCTGGTCTGTCATATTATAATAGAGACAGTAGATCTAGCTGGTCTGTCATAATATAACAGAGACAGTAGATCTAGTTGGTCTGTCATAATATAATAGAGACAGTAGATCTTGCTTGCCTGTCATAATATAACAGAGACAGTAGAACTAGCTGGTCTGTCATATTATAATAGAGACAGTAGATCTAGCTGGTTTGTCATAATATCATAGCGACAGTAGATCTAGCTGGTCTGTCATAATATAATAGAGACAGTAGATCTAGCTGGTCTGTCATAATATAATGGAAACAGTAGATCGATCTGGTCTGTCATAATATAATGGAAACAGTAGATCGATCTGGTCTGTCATAATATAATAGAGAGTAGATCTAGCTGGTCTGTCATAATATAATAGAGACAGTAGATCTAGCTTGTATGCCATAATATAATAGAGACAGTAGATCTAGCTGGTCTGTCATAATATAATAGAGACAGTAGATTTAGCTGCTCTGTAAAAATATAATAGAGACAGTAGATTAAGTTGGTCTGTCATAATATAATAGAGACAGTAGATCTAGCTGGTCTGCCATAATATAATGGAGACAGTAGATGTAGCTGGTCTGTCATAATATACTAGACACAGAAGATCTAGCTGGTCTGTCATGATATAATAGAGACATTAGATCTAGCTGGTCTGTCATAATATAATAGAGACACTAGATCTAGCTGGTCTGTCATAATATAATAGAGGCAGTAGATCTAGCTGGTCTGTCATAATATAATAGAGACAGTATATCTATCTGGTCTGTCATAATATAATAGACACAGTAGATCTTGCTGGTATGTCTCAATATAATAGAGACAGTAGATCTAGCTGGTCTGTCATAATATAACAGAGACAGTAGATCTAGCTGGTCAGTCATAATATAACAGAGACAGTAGATCTAGCTGGTCTGTCTAATTAAAATAGAGACAGTAGATCTAGCTGGTCTGTCATATTATAATAGAGACAGTAGATCTAGCTGGTCTGTCATAATATAACAGAGACAGTAGATCTAGTTGGTCTGTCATAATATAATAGAGACAGTAGATCTTGCTTGCCTGTCATAATATAACAGAGACAGTAGAACTAGCTGGTCTGTCATATTATAATAGAGACAGTTGATCTAGCTGGTCTGTCATTATATCATAGCGACAGCAGATCTAGCTGGTCTGTCATAATATAACAAAGACATAGAGACAGTAGATCTAGCTGGTCTGTCATAATATAATAGAGACAGTAGATCTAGCTTGACTGCCATAATATAACAGAGACAGTAGATCTAGCTGGTAAGTCATATTATAATAGAGACAGTAGATTTAGCTGCTCTGTAAGAATATAATAGAGACAGTAGATCTAGCTGGTCTGTCATAATATAAAACAGACAGTAGATCTAGCTGGTCTGTCATATTATAATAGAGACAGTAGATATAGCTGGTCTGTCATAATATA
Organism: Oncorhynchus mykiss; assembly: GCF_057628025.1. Lineage (NCBI taxonomy): Eukaryota > Metazoa > Chordata > Actinopteri > Salmoniformes > Salmonidae > Oncorhynchus > Oncorhynchus mykiss. The sequence continues at coordinate 95,242,709 of NC_143025.1, forward strand.
ATAGAGACAGTAGATCTAGCTGGTCTGTCATAATATGATAGAGCCAGTAGATCTAGCTTGTCTGCCATAATATAATAGAGACAGTAGATCTAGCTGGTCTGTCATAATATAATAGAGACAGTAGATTTAGCTGCTCTGTAAAAATATAATAGAGACAGTAGATTGAGTTGGTCTGTCATAATATAATAGAGACAGTAGATCTAGCTGGTCTGCCATAATATAATAGAGACATTAGATCTATCTGGTCTGTCATAATATAATAGAGACAGTAGATCTAGCTGGTCTGTCATATTATAACAGAGCCAGTAGATCTACATGGTCTGTCATAATATAACCGAGACAGTAGATCTAGCTGGTCTGTCATAATATAATAGAGACAGTAGATCTAGCTCGTCTGTCATAATATAATAGCGACAGTACAAATACCTGGTCTGTCATAATATAATAGAGACAGTAGATGTAGCTGGTCTGTCATAATATACTAGACACAGAAGATCTAGCTGGTCTGTCATGATATAATAGAGACATTAGATCTAGCTGGTCTGTCATAATATAATAGAGACACTAGATCTAGCTGGTCTGTCATAATATAATAGAGGCAGTAGATCTAGCTGGTCTGTCATAATATAATAGAGACAGTATATCTATCTGGTCTGTCATAATATAATAGACACAGTAGATCTTGCTGGTATGTCTCAATATAAGAGAGACAGTAGATCTAGCTGGTCTGTCATAATATAACAGAGACAGTAGATCTAGCTGGTCAGTCATAATATAATAGAGACAGTAGATCTAGCTGGTCTGTCTAATTAAATTAGAGACAGTAGATCTAGCTGGTCTGTCATATTATAATAGAGACAGTAGATCTAGCTGGTCTGTCATAATATAACAGAGACAGTAGATCTAGTTGGTCTGTCATAATATAATAGAGACAGTAGATCTTGCTTGCCTGTCATAATATAACAGAGACAGTAGAACTAGCTGGTCTGTCATATTATAATAGAGACAGTAGATGTAGCTGGTCTGTCATAATATACTAGACACAGAAGATCTATCTGGTCTGTCATGATATAATAGAGACAATAGATCTAGCTGGTCTGTCATAATATAATAGAGACACTAGATCTAGCTGGTCTGTCATAATATAATAGAGACAGTAGATCCAGCTGGTCTGTAATAATATGATAGAGACAATAGATCTAGCTTGTCTGCCATAATATAATAGAGACAGTAGATCTAGCTGGTCTGTCATAATATAATAGAGAAAGTAGATTTAGCTGCTCTGTAAAAATATAATATAGACAGTAGATTGAGTTGGTCTGTCATAATATAATAGAGACAGTAGATCTAGCTGGTCTGCCATAATATAATGGAGACATTAGATCTATCTGGTCTGTCATAATATAATAGAGACAGTAGATCTAGCTGGTCTGTCGTATTATAACAGAGCCAATAGATCTACATGGTCTGTCATAATATAATGGAGACAGTAGATCTAGCTGGTCTGTCATAATATAACCGAGACAGTAGATCTAGCTGGTCTGTCATAATATAATAGAGACAGCAGATCTAGCTCGTCTGTCATAATATAATAGCGACAGTACAAATACCCGGTCTGTCATAATATAATAGAGACAGTACATGTAGCTGGTCTGTCATAATATACTAGACACAGAAGATCTAGCTGGTCTGTCATGATATAATAGAGACATTAGATCTAGCTGGTCTGTCATAATATAATAGAGACACTAGATCTAGCTGGTCTGTCATAATATAATAGAGGCAGTAGATCTAGCTGGTCTGTCATAATATAATAGAGACAGTATATCTATCTGGTCTGTCATAATATAATAGAGACAGTAGATCTTGCTGGTATGTCTCAATATAAGAGAGACAGTAGATCTAGCTGGTCTGTCATAATATAACAGAGACAGTAGATCTAGCTGATCTGTCTAATTAAAATAGAGACAGTAGATCTAGCTGGTCTGTCATATTATAATAGAGACAGTAGATCTAGCTGGTCTGTCATAATATAATAGAGACAGTAGATCTTGCTTGCCTGTCATAATATAACAGAGACAGTAGATCTAGCTGGTCTGTCATAATATAATAGAGACAGTATATCTATCTGGTCTGTCATAATATAATAGAGACAGTAGATCTTGCTGGTATGTCTCAATATAAGAGAGACAGTAGATCTAGCTGGTCTGTCATAATATAACAGAGACAGTAGATCTAGCTGGTCTGTCTAATTAAAATAGAGACAGTAGATCTAGCTGGTCTGTCATATTATAATAGAGACAGTAGATCTAGCTGGTCTGTCATAATATAACAGAGACAGTAGATCTAGTTGGTCTGTCATAATATAATAGAGACAGTAGATCTTGCTTGCCTGTCATAATATAACAGAGACAGTAGAACTAGCTGGTCTGTCATATTATAATAGAGACAGTAGATCTAGCTGGTCTGTCATAATATAATGGAAACAGTAGATCGATCTGGTCTGTCATAATATAATGGAAACAGTAGATCGAGCTGGTCTGTCATAATATAATAGAGAGAGTAGATCTAGCTGGTCTGTCATAATATAATAGAGACAATATATGTAGCTGGTCTGTCATAATATAATAGAGAGAGTAGATCTAGCTGGTGTGTCATAATATAATAGAGACAGTATATGTAGCTGGTCTGTCATAATATAATAGAGACAGTAGATCTAGCTTGTCTATCATAATATAATAGAGACAGTAGATCTAGCTGGTCTGTCTAATTAAAATAGAGACAATAGATTGAGCTGGTCTGTCATAATATAACAGAGACAGTAGATCTAGCTGGTCTGTCATAATATAATAGATACAGTAGATCAGCTGGTCTGTCATAATATAATAGAGACAGTAGATCTATCTGGTCTGTCATAATATCATAGAGACAGTAGATCTAGCTGGTCTGTCATAATATAATGGAAAAAGATCTAGCTGGTCTGTCATACTATAATAGAGACAGTATATGTAGCTGGTCTGTCATAATATAATAGAGAGAGTAGATCTTGCTGGTCTGTCATAATATAATAGAGACAGTATATGTAGCTGGTCTGTCATAATATAACAGAGACAGTAGATCTAGCTGGTCTGTCTAATTAAAATAGAGATAGTAGATCAAGCTGGTCTGTCATAATATAACAGAGACAGTAGATCTAGCTGGTCTGTCATAATATAATGGAAACAGTAGATCGATCTGGTCTGTCATAATATAATGGAAACAGTAGATCGATCTGGTCTGTCATAATATAATAGAGAGAGTAGATCTAGCTGGTCTGTCATAATATAATAGAGACAGTATATGTAGCTGGTCTGTCATAATATAATAGAGAGAGTAGATCTAGCTGGTCTGTCATAATATAATAGAGACAGTATATGTAGCTGGTCTGTCATAATATAATAGAGACAGTAGATCTAGCTTGTCTATCATAATATAATAGAGACAGTAGATCTAGCTGGTCTGTCTAATTAAAATAGAGATAGTAGATCAAGCTGGTCTGTCATAATATAACAGAGACAGTAGATCTAGCTGGTCTGTCATAATATAATGGAAACAGTAGATCGATCTGGTCTGTCATAATATAATGGAAACAGTAGATCGATCTGGTCTGTCATAATATAATAGAGAGAGTAGATCTAGCTGGTCTGTCATAATATAATAGAGACAGTATACGTAGCTGGTCTGTCATAATATAATAGAGAGAGTAGATCTAGCTGGTGTGTCATAATATAATAGAGACAGTATATGTAGCTGGTCTGTCATAATATAATAGAGACAGTAGATCTAGCTTGTCTATCATAATATAATAGAGACAGTAGATCTAGCTGGTCTGTCTAATTAAAATAGAGACAATAGATTGAGCTGGTCTGTCATAATATCATAGAGACAGTAGATCAAATCAAATCAAATCAAATCAAATCAAATTGTATTTGTCACATACACATGGTTAGCAGATGTTAATGCGAGTGTAGCGAAATGCTTGTGCTTCTAGTTCCGACAATGCAGTAATAACAAGTAATCTAACTAACAATTCCAAAACTACTGTCTTGTACACAGTGTAAGGGGATAAAGAATATGTACATAAGGATATATGAATGAGTGATGGTACAGAGCAGCATAGGCAAGATACAGTAGATGGTATCGGGTACAGTATGTACAAATGAGATGAGTATGTAAACAAAGTGGCATAGTATAGTATAAAGTGGCTAGTGATACATGTATTACATAAGGATACCGTCGATGATATAGAGTACAGTATATACGTATGCATATGAGATTAATAATGTAGGGTAAGTAACATTTATATAAGGTAGCATTGTTTAAAGTGGCTAGTGATATATTTACATCATTTCCCATCAATTCCCATTATTAAAGTGGCTGGAGTTGAGTCAGTGTCAGTGTGTTGGCAGCAGCCACTCAGTGTTAGTGGTGGCTGTTTAACAGTCTGATGGCCTTGAGATAGAAGCTGTTTTTCAGTCTCTCGGTCCCAGCTTTGATGCACCTGTGCTGACCTCGCCTTCTGGATGATAGCGGGGTGAACAGGCAGTGGCTCGGCTGGTTGATGTCCTTGATGATCTTTATGGCCTTCCTGTGACATCGGGTGGTGTAGGTGTCCTGGAGGGCAGGTAGTTTGCCCCCGGTGATGCGTTGTGCAGACCTCACTACCCTCTGGAGAGCCTTACGGTTGAGGGCGGTGCAGTTGCCATACCAGGCGGTGATACAGCCCGCCAGGATGCTCTCGATTGTGCATCTGTAGAAGTTTGTGAGTGCTTTTGGTGACAAGCCGAATTTCTTCAGCCTCCTGAGGTTGAAGAGGCGCTGCTGCGCCTTCTTCACGATGCTGTCTGTGTGAGTGGACCAATTCAGTTTGTCTGTGATGTGTATGCCGAGGAACTTAAAACTTGCTACCCTCTCCACTACTGTTCCATCGATGTGGATAGGGGGGTGTTCCCTCTGCTGTTTCCTGAAGTCCACAATCATCTCCTTAGTTTTGTTGACGTTGAGTGTGAGGTTATTTTCCTGACACCACACTCCGAGGGCCCTCACCTCCTCCCTGTAGGCCGTCTCATCGTTGTTGGTAATCAAGCCTACCACTGTTGTGTCGTCCGCAAACTTGATGATTGAGTTGGAGGCGTGCGTGGCCACGCAGTCGTGGGTGAACAGGGAGTACAGGAGAGGGCTCAGAACGCACCCTTGTGGGGCCCCAGTGTTGAGGATCAGCGGGGAGGAGACGTTGTTGCCTACCCTCACCACCTGGGGGCGGCCCGTCAGGAAGTCCAGTACCCAGTTGCACAGGGCGGGGTCGAGACCCAGGGTCTCGAGCTTGATGACGAGCTTGGAGGGTACTATGGTGTTGAATGCCGAGCTGTAGTCGATGAACAGCATTCTCACATAGGTATTCCTCTTGTCCAGATGGGTTAGGGCAGTGTGCAGTGTGGTTGAGATTGCATCGTCTGTGGACCTATTTGGGCGGTAAGCAAATTGGAGTGGGTCTAGGGTGTCAGGTAGGGTGGAGGTGATATGGTCCTTGACTAGTCTCTCAAAGCACTTCATGATGACGGATGTGAGTGCTACGGGGCGGTAGTCATTTAGCTCAGTTACCTTAGCTTTCTTGGGAACAGGAACAATGGTGGCCCTCTTGAAGCATGTGGGAACAGCAGACTGGTATAGGTATTGATTGAATATGTCCGTAAACACACCGGCCAGCTGGTCTGCGCATGCTCTGAGGGCGCGGCTGGGGATGCCATCTGGGCCTGCAGCCTTGCGAGGGTTAACACGTTTAAATGTCTTACTCACCTCGGCTGCAGTGAAGGAGAGACCGCATGTTTTCGTTGCAGGCCGTGTCAGTGGCACTGTATTGTCCTCAAAGCGGGCAAAAAAGTTATTTAGTCTGCCTGGGAGCAAGACATCCTGGTCCGTGACTGGGCTGGATTTCTTCCTGTAGTCCGTGATTGACTGTAGACCCTGCCACATGCCTCTTGTGTCTGAGCCGTTGAATTGAGATTCTACTTTGTCTCTGTACTGGCGCTTAGCTTGTTTGATAGCCTTGCGGAGGGAATAGCTGCACTGTTTGTATTCGGTCATGTTACCAGACACCTTGCCCTGATTAAAAGCAGTGGTTCGCGCTTTCAGTTTCACACGAATGCTGCCATCAATCCACGGTTTCTGGTTAGGGAATGTTTTAATCGTTGCTATGGGAACGACATCTTCAACGCACGTTCTAATGAACTCGCACACCGAATCAGCGTATTCGTCAATGTTGTTATCTGACGCAATACGAAACATCTCCCAGTCCACGTGATGGAAGCAGTCTTGGAGTGTGGAGTCAGCTTGGTCGGACCAGCGTTGGACAGACCTCAGCGTGGGAGCCTCTTGTTTTAGTTTCTGTCTGTAGGCAGGGATCAACAAAATGGAGTCGTGGTCAGCTTTTCCGAAAGGGGGGCGGGGCAGGGCCTTATATGCGTCGCGGAAGTTAGAGTAACAATGGTCCAAGGTCTAGATCTAGCTGGTCTGTCATAATATAATGGAAAAAGATCTAGCTGGTCTTTCATACTATAATAGAGACAGTATATGTAGCTGGTCTGTCATAATATAATAGAGAGAGTAGATCTTGCTGGTCTGTCATAATATAATAGAGACAGTATATGTAGCTGGTCTGTCATAATATAACAGAGACAGTAGATCTAGCTGGTCTGTCTAATTAAAATAGAGACAGTAGATCAAGCTGGTCTGTCATAATATAACAGAGACAGTAGATCTAGCTGGTCTGTCATAATATAATAGAGACAGTAGATCAGCTGGTCTGTCATAATATAATAGAGACAGTAGATCTAGCCCGTCTGTCATAATATAATAGAGAAGGTAGATCTAGCTGGTCTTTCATAATATAATAGAGACAGTAGATCTAGCTGGTCTGTCATAATATAAAAGAGACAGTAGATCTAGCTGGTCTGTCATAATATAATAGAGACAGTAGATCTAGCTGGTCTGTCATAATATAAAAGAGACAGTAGCTCTAGCTGGTCTGTCATAATATAATGGAAACAGTAGATCTAGCTGGTCTGTCATAATATAACAGAGACAGTAGATCTAGTTGGTCTGTCATAATATAATAGAGACAGTAGATCTTGCTTGCCTGTCATAATATAACAGAGACAGTAGAACTAGCTGGTCTGTCATATTATAATAGAGACAGTTGATCTAGCTGGTCTGTCATTATTTCATAGCGACAGTAGATCTAGCTGGTCTGTCATAATATAATAGAGACAGTAGATCTAGCTGGTCTGTCATAATATAATGGAAACAGTAGATCGATCTGGTCTGTCATAATATAATGGAAACAGTAGATCGATCTGGTCTGTCATAATATAATAGAGAGAGTAGATCTAGCTGGTCTGTCATAATATAATAGAGACAGTATATGTAGCTGGTCTGTCATAATATAATAGAGAGAGTAGATCTAGCTGGTCTGTCATAATATAATAGAGACAGTATATGTAGCTGGTCTGTCATAATATAATAGAGACAGTAGATCTAGCTTGTCTATCATAATATAATAGAGACAGTAGATCTAGCTGGTCTGTCTAATTAAAATAGAGACAATAGATTGAGCTGGTCTGTCATAATATAACAGAGACAGTAGATCTAGCTGGTCTGTCATAATATAATAGAGACAGTAGATCAGCTGGTCTGTCATAATATAATAGAGACAGTATATGTAGCTGGTCTGTCATAATATAATAGAGAGAGTAGATCTAGCTGGTCTGTCATAATATAATAGAGACAGTATATGTAGCTGGTCTGTCATAATATAATAGAGACAGTAGATCTAGCTTGTCTATCATAATATAATAGAGACAGTAGATCTAGCTGGTCTGTCTAATTAAAATAGAGACAATAGATTGAGCTGGTCTGTCATAATATAACAGAGACAGTAGATCTAGCTGGTCTGTCATAATATAATAGAGACAGTAGATCAGCTGGTCTGTCATAATATAATAGAGACAGTAGATCTATCTGGTCTGTCATAATATCATAGAGACAGTACATCTAGCTGGTCTGTCATAATATAATGGAAACAGATCTAGCTGGTCTGTCATACTATAATAGAGACAGTATATGTAGCTGGTCTGTCATAATATAATAGAGAGAGTAGATCTTGCTGGTCTGTCATAATATAATAGAGACAGTATATGTAGCTGGTCTGTCATAATATAACAGAGACAGTAGATCTAGCTGGTCTGTCTAATTAAAATAGAGACAATAGATTGAGCTGGTCTGTCATAATATAACAGAGACAGTAGATCTAGCTGGTCTGTCATAATATAATAGAGACAGTAGATCAGCTGGTCTGTCATAATATAATAGAGACAGTAGATCTATCTGGTCTGTCATAATATAATAGAGACAGTAGATCAGCTGGTCTGTCATAATATAATAGAGACAGTAGATCTAGCCCGTCTGTCATAATATAATAGAGAAGGTAGATCTAGCTGGTCTTTCATAATATAATAGAGACAGTAGATCTAGCTGGTCTGTCATAATATAAAAGAGACAGTAGATCTAGCTGGTCTGTCATAATATAATAGAGACAGTAGATCTAGCTGGTCTGTCATAATATAAAAGAGACAGTAGCTCTAGCTGGTCTGTCATAATATAATGGAAACAGTAGATCTAGCTGGTCTGTCATAATATAACAGAGACAGTAGATCTAGTTGGTCTGTCATAATATAATAGAGACAGTAGATCTTGCTTGCCTGTCATAATATAACAGAGACAGTAGAACTAGCTGGTCTGTCATATTATAATAGAGACAGTTGATCTAGCTGGTCTGTCATTATTTCATAGCGACAGTAGATCTAGCTGGTCTGTCATAATATAATAGAGACAGTAGATCTAGCTGGTCTGTCATAATATAATGGAAACAGTAGATCGATCTGGTCTGTCATAATATAATGGAAACAGTAGATCGATCTGGTCTGTCATAATATAATAGAGAGAGTAGATCTAGCTGGTCTGTCATAATATAATAGAGACAGTATATGTAGCTGGTCTGTCATAATATAATAGAGAGAGTAGATCTAGCTGGTCTGTCATAATATAATAGAGACAGTATATGTAGCTGGTCTGTCATAATATAATAGAGACAGTAGATCTAGCTTGTCTATCATAATATAATAGAGACAGTAGATCTAGCTGGTCTGTCTAATTAAAATAGAGACAATAGATTGAGCTGGTCTGTCATAATATAACAGAGACAGTAGATCTAGCTGGTCTGTCATAATATAATAGAGACAGTAGATCAGCTGGTCTGTCATAATATAATAGAGACAGTAGATCTATCTGGTCTGTCATAATATCATAGAGACAGTACATCTAGCTGGTCTGTCATAATATAATGGAAACAGATCTAGCTGGTCTGTCATACTATAATAGAGACAGTATATGTAGCTGGTCTGTCATAATATAATAGAGAGAGTAGATCTTGCTGGTCTGTCATAATATAATAGAGACAGTATATGTAGCTGGTCTGTCATAATATAACAGAGACAGTAGATCTAGCTGGTCTGTCTAATTAAAATAGAGACAATAGATTGAGCTGGTCTGTCATAATATAACAGAGACAGTAGATCTAGCTGGTCTGTCATAATATAATAGAGACAGTAGATCAGCTGGTCTGTCATAATATAATAGAGACAGTAGATCTATCTGGTCTGTCATAATATCATAGAGACAGTACATCTAGCTGGTCTGTCATAATATAATGGAAACAGATCTAGCTGGTCTGTCATACTATAATAGAGACAGTATATGTAGCTGGTCTGTCATAATATAATAGAGAGAGTAGATCTTGCTGGTCTGTCATAATATAATAGAGACAGTATATGTAGCTGGTCTGTCATAATATAACAGAGACAGTAGATCTAGCTGGTCTGTCTAATTAAAATAGAGACAGTAGATCGAGCTGGTCTGTCATAATATAACAGAGACAGTAGATCTAGCTGGTCTGTCATAATATAATAGAGACAGTAGATCAGCTGGTCTGTCATAATATAATAGAGACAGTAGATCTAGCCCATCTGTCATAATATAATAGAGAAGGTAGATCTAGCTTGTCTTTCATAATATAATAGAGACAGTAGATCTAGCTGGTCTGTCATAATATAATAGAGACAGTAGATCTAGCTGGTCTGTCATAATATAATAGAGACAGTATATGTAGCTGGTCTGTCATAATATAATAGAGAGAGTAGATTTATCTGGTCTGTCATAATATAATGGAAACAGTTGATCGATCTGGTCTGTCATAATATAATGGAAACAGATCTAGCTGGTCTGTCATACTATAATAGAGACAGTAGATCTAGCTCGTCTGTCATAATATAATAGCGACACTACAAATACCTGCTCTGTCATAATATAACAGAGACAGTAGATCTAGCTGGTCAGTCATAACATAAAATAGACAGTAGATGTAGCTGGTCGGTCATAATATAATAGAGGCAGTAGATCTAGCTGGTCTGTCATAATATAATAGAGACAGTTTATCTATCTGGTCTGTCATAATATAATAGACACAGTAGATCTTGCTGGTATGTCTCAATATAATAGAGACAGTAGATCTAGCTGGTCTGTCATAATATAACAGAGACAGTAGATCTAGCTGGTCAGTCATAACATAAAATAGACAGTAGATCTAGCTGGTCGGTCATAATATAATAGAGACAGTAGATCTAGCTGTTAAGTCATATTACAATAGAGACAGTAGATCTAGCCGGTCTGACATATTATAACAGAGACAGTAGATCTAGCTGGTCTGTCATAACATTAAAGAGATTTTAGTTCTAGCTGGTTTGTCATAATATAAAAGAGACAGTAGATCTAGCTGGTCTGTCATAATATAATAGAGACAGTAGATCTAGCTGGTCTGTCATAATATAATAGAGACAGTAGATCTAGCTAGTCTGTCATAATATGATAGAGACAGTAGATCTAGCTGGTTTGTCATATTATAATAGAGACAGTAGATCTATCTGGTCTGTCATAATATAATAGAGACAGTAGATCTAGCTGGTCTGTCATAATATAATAGAGACAGAATCTCTAGATGGTCTGTCATAACATAAAATAGACAGTAGATCTAGCTGGTCGGTCATAATATAATAGAGACAGTAGATCTACCTGGTCTATCATAATATAATTGAGACATAGGGACAGTAGATCTAGCTGGTCTGTCATATTATAACAGAGCCAGTAGATTTACCTGGTCTGTCATAATATAATGGAGACAGAAGATCTATCTGGTCTGTCATAATATAATAGAGACAGTAGATCTAGCTGTTAAGTCATATTATAATAGAGACAGTAGATCTAGCTGGTCTGTCATAATATAAAACCGACAGTAGATCTAGCTGGTCTGACATATTATAACAGAGACAGTACATCTAGCTGGTCTGTCATAAAATTAAAGAGACAGTAGATCTAGCTTGTCTGTCATAATATAATAGAGACAGTAGATCAGCTGGTCTGTCATAATATAATAGAGACAGTAGATCTAGCCCATCTGTCATAATATAATAGAGAAGGTAGATCTAGCTTGTCTTTCATAATATAATAGAGACAGTAGATCTAGCTGGTCTGTCATAATATAATAGAGACAGTAGATCGATCTGGTCTGTCATAATATAATGGAAACAGATCTAGCTGGTCTGTCATACTATAATAGAGACAGTAGATCTAGCTCGTCTGTCATAATATAATAGCGACACTACAAATACCTGCTCTGTCATAATATAACAGAGACAGTAGATCTAGCTGGTCAGTCATAACATAAAATAGACAGTAGATGTAGCTGGTCGGTCATAATATAATAGAGGCAGTAGATCTAGCTGGTCTGTCATAATATAATAGAGACAGTTTATCTATCTGGTCTGTCATAATATAATAGACACAGTAGATCTTGCTGGTATGTCTCAATATAATAGAGACAGTAGATCTAGCTGGTCTGTCATAATATAACAGAGACAGTAGATCTAGCTGGTCAGTCATAACATAAAATAGACAGTAGATCTAGCTGGTCGGTCATAATATAATAGAGACAGTAGATCTAGCTGTTAAGTCATATTACAATAGAGACAGTAGATCTAGCCGGTCTGTCATAATATAAAACAGACAGTAGATCTAGCTGGTCTGACATATTATAACAGAGACAGTAGATCTAGCTGGTCTGTCATAACATTAAAGAGATTTTAGTTCTAGCTGGTTTGTCATAATATAAAAGAGACAGTAGATCTAGCTGGTCTGTCATAATATAATAGAGACAGTAGATCTAGCTGGTCTGTCATAATATAATAGAGACAGTAGATCTAGCTAGTCTGTCATAATATGATAGAGACAGTAGATCTAGCTGGTTTGTCATATTATAATAGAGACAGTAGATCTATCTGGTCTGTCATAATATAATAGAGACAGTAGATCTAGCTGGTCTGTCATAATATAATAGAGACAGAATCTCTAGATGGTCTGTCATAACATAAAATAGACAGTAGATCTAGCTGGTCGGTCATAATATAATAGAGACAGTAGATCTACCTGGTCTATCATAATATAATTGAGACATAGGGACAGTAGATCTAGCTGGTCTGTCATATTATAACAGAGCCAGTAGATTTACCTGGTCTGTCATAATATAATGGAGACAGAAGATCTATCTGGTCTGTCATAATATAATAGAGACAGTAGATCTAGCTGTTAAGTCATATTATAATAGAGACAGTAGATCTAGCTGGTCTGTCATAATATAAAACCGACAGTAGATCTAGCTGGTCTGACATATTATAACAGAGACAGTACATCTAGCTGGTCTGTCATAAAATTAAAGAGACAGTAGATCTAGCTTGTCTGCCATGATATAATAGAGACAGTAGATCTAGCTGGTCTGTCATAATACAATATAGACAGTAGATTTAGCTGCTCTGTAAAAATATAATAGAGACAGGAGATCTAGCTGGTCTGTCATAATATAAAACAGACAGTAGATCTAGCTGGTCTGTCATATTATAATAGAGACAGTAGATCTAGCTGGTCTACCATAATATAATGGAGACATTAGATCTAGCTTGTCTGCCATAATATAATAGAGACAGTAGATCTAGCTGGTCTGTCATAATACAATATAGACAGTAGATTTAGCTGCTCTGTAAAAATATAATAGAGACAGTATATTAAGTTGGTCTGTCATAATATAATAGAGACGTTAGTTCTAGCTGGTTTGTCATATTATAATAGAGACAGTAGATCTATCTGGTCTGTCATAATATAATAGAGACAGTATTTCTAGATGGTCTGTCATAACATAAAATAGACAGTAGATCTAGCTGGTAGGTCATAATATAATTGAGACATAGGGACAGTAGATCTAGCTGGTCTGTCATATTATAACAGAGCCAGTAGATTTACCTGGTCTGTCATAATATAATGGAGACATAAGATCTAGCTGGTCTGTCATAATATAATAGAGACAGTAGATCTAGCTGTTAAGTCATATTATAATAGAGACAGTAGATCTAGCTGGTCTGTCATAATATAAAACCGACAGTAGATCTAGCTGGTCTGACATATTATAACAGAGACAGTACATCTAGCTGGTCTGTCATAAAATTAAAGAGACAGTAGATCTAGCTTGTCTGCCATGATATAATAGAGACAGTAGATCTAGCTGGTCTGTCATAATACAATATAGACAGTAGATTTAGCTGCTCTGTAAAAATATAATAGAGACAGGAGATCTAGCTGGTCTGTCATAATATAAAACAGACAGTAGATCTAGCTGGTCTGTCATATTATAATAGAGACAGTAGATCTAGCTGGTCTACCATAATATAATGGAGACATTAGATCTAGCTTGTCTGCCATAATATAATAGAGACAGTAGATCTAGCTGGTCTGTCATAATACAATATAGACAGTAGATTTAGCTGCTCTGTAAAAATATAATAGAGACAGTATATTAAGTTGGTCTGTCATAATATAATAGAGACGTTAGTTCTAGCTGGTTTGTCATATTATAATAGAGACAGTAGATCTATCTGGTCTGTCATAATATAATAGAGACAGTATTTCTAGATGGTCTGTCATAACATAAAATAGACAGTAGATCTAGCTGGTCTGTCATATTATAACAGAGCCAGTAGATTTACCTGGTCTGTCATAATATAATAGAGACAGTAGATCTAGCGGTTAAGTCATATTATAAGAGAGACAGTAGATTTAGCTGATCTGTAAAAATATAATAGAGAGAGTAGATTAAGTTGGTCTGTCATAATATAATAGAGACAGTAGATCTAGCGGTTAAGTCATATTATAAGAGAGACAGTAGATCTAGCTGGTCTGCCATAATATAACGGAGACATTAGATCTAGCTTGTCTGCCATAATATAAGAGAGACAGTAGATATAGCTGGTCTGTCATAATACAATATAGACAGTAGATTTTGCTGCTCTGTAAAAATATAATATAGACAGTAGATTAAGTTGGTCTGTCATAATATAATAGAGATTAGTTCTAGCTGGTTTGTCATAATATAATAGAGACAGTAGATCTAGCTGGTCTGTCATAATATAATAGAGACAGTAGATCTAGCTGGTCTGCCATAATATAATGGAGACATTAGATCTAGCTTGTCTGCCATAATATAAGAGAGACAGTAGATATAGCTGGTCTGTCATAATACAATATAGACAGTAGATTTAGCTGCTCTGTAAAAATATCATAGAGACAGTAGATTAAGTTGGTCTGTCATAATATAATAGAGACATTAGATCTAGCTGGTTTGTTGCAATATAATAGAGACAGTAGATCTAGCTGGTCTGTCATAATATAAATCAGACAGTAGATTTAGCTGGTCTGTCATAATATAATAGAGACAGTAGATCCAGCTGGTCTGGAATAATATGATAGAGACAGTAGATCTAGCTGGTCTGTCATAATATGAAAACAGACAGTTGATCTAGCTGGTCTGTCACAATATAATAGAGACAGTAGATCTAGCTGGTCTGTCATAATATAAAACAGACAGTAGATCTAGCTGGTCTGTCATATTATAATAGAGACAGTAGATCTAGCTGGTCTGTCATAATATAATAAAGACATAGAGACAGTAGATCCAACTGGTCTGTCATAATATAATAGAGACAGTAGATCTAGCTGGTCTGTCATAATATAATAGAGACAGTAGATCTAGCTGGTCTGTCATAATATAAAACAGACAGTAGATCTAGCTGGTCTGTCATATTATAATAGAGACAGTAGATCTAGCTGGTCTGCCATAATATAATGGAGACATTAGATCTAGCTTGTCTGCCATAATATAATAGAGACAGTAGATCTAGCTGGTCTGTCATAATACAATATAGACAGTAGATTTAGCTGCTCTGTAAAAATATAATAGAGACAGTATATTAAGTTGGTCTGTCATAATATAATAGAGACGTTAGTTCTAGCTGGTTTGTCATAATATAAAACAGACAGTAGATCCAGCTGGTCTGTAATAATATAATAGACAGTAGATCTAGCTGGTCTGTCATAATATAATAGAGACAGTAGCTCTAGCTAGTCTGTCATAATATGATAGAGACAGTAGATCTAGCTGGTTTGTCATATTATAATAGAGACAGTAGATCTATCTGGTCTGTCATAATATAATAGAGACAGTAGATCTAGCTGGTTTGTCATATTATAATAGAGACAGTAGATCTAGCTGGTCTGTCATAATATAATAGAGACAGTATCTCTAGATGGTCTGTCATAACATAAAATAGACAGTAGATCTAGCTGGTCGGTCATAATATAATAGAGACAGTAGATCTACCTGGTCTGTCATAATATAATTGAGACATAGGGACAGTAGATCTAGCTGGTCTGTCATATTATAACAGAGCCAGTAGATTTACCTGGTCTGTCATAATATAATGGAGACAGAAGATCTATCTGGTCTGTCATAAAATAATAGAGACAGTAGATCTAGCTGTTAAGTCATATTATAATAGAGACAGTAGATCTAGCTGGTCTGTCATAATATAATAGAGACAGTAGATCTAGCGGTTAAGTCATATTATAAGAGAGACAGTAGATCTAGCTGGTCTGTCATATTATAACAGAGCCAGTAGATTTACCTGGTCTGTCATAATATAATGGAGACAGTAGATCTATCTGGTCTGTCATAATATAACAGAGACAGTAGATCTAGCTGGTCTGCCATAATATAATGGATACATTAGATCTAGCTTGTCTGCCATAATACAATATAGACAGTAGATTTAGCTGCTCTGTAAAAATATCATAGAGACAGTAGATTAAGTTGGTCTGTCATAATATAAATCAGACAGTAGATCTAGCTGGTCTGTCATATTATAATAGAGACAGTAGATCTAGCTGGTCTGCCAAAATATAATGGAGACATTAGATCTAGCTTGTCTGCCATAATATAAGAGAGACAGTAGATATAGCTGGTCTTTCATAATACAATATAGACAGTAGATCTACCTGGTCTGTCATAATATAATTGAGACATAGAGACAGTAGATCTAGCTGGTCTGTCATATTATAACAGAGCCAGTAGATTTACCTGGTCTGTCATAATATAATGGAGACAGTAGATCTATCTGGTCTGTCATAATATAACAGAGACAGTAGATCTAGCTGGTAAGTCATATTATAATAGAGACAGTCGATCTAGCTGGTCTGTCATAATATAAACCAGACAGTAGATCTAGCTGGTCTGTCATATTATAATAGAGACAGTAGATCTAGCTGGTCTGTCATAATATGATAGAGACAGTAGATCTAGCTGGTCTGTCATAATATAATAGAGACATTATCTCTAGCTGGTCTGTCATTACATAAAATAAACAGTAGATCTAGCTGGTCTGTCATAATATAATAGAGACAGTAGATCCAGCTGGTCTGTAATAATATGATAGAGACGGTAGATCTAGCTGGTCTGTCATAATATAATAGAGACAGTAGATCTAGCTGGTCTGTCATAATATAATAGAGACAGTACATGTAGCTTGTCTGCCATAATATAATAGAGACAGTAGATCTAGCTGGTCTGTCATAATATAAGAGACAGTAGATTTAGCTGGTCTGTCATAATATAATGGAGACAGTAGATCTATCTGGTCTGTCATAATATAATAGAGACATTAGATCTAGCTGGTCTGTCATATTATAACAGAGCCAGTAGATCTACTTGGTCTGTCATAATATAACGGAGACAGTAGATCTATCTGGTCTGTCATAGTATAATAGAGAGTCGATCTAGCTGGTCTGTCATAATATAATAGAGAGTCGATCTAGCTGGTCTGTCATAACATAAAATAGACAGTAGATCAAGCTGGTCTGTCATAATATAATAGAGACAGTAGATCCAGCTGGCCTGAAATAATATGATAGAGACAGTATCTCTAGCTGGTCTGTCATAACATAAAATAGACAGTAGATCAAGCTGGTCTGTCATAATATAATAGAGACAGTAGATCCAGCTGGTCTGGAATAATATGATAGAGACAGTAGATCTAGCTGGTCTGTCATAATATAATAAAGACATAGAGACAGTAGATCTAACTGGTCTCTCATAATATAATGGAGACAGTAGATCCATCTGGTCTGTCATAATATAATTGAGACAGTAGATCTAGCTGGTAAGTCATATTATAATAGAGACAGTAGATCTAGCTGGTCTGTCATAATATAAAACAGACAGTAGATCTAGCTGGTCTGTCATATTATAATAGAGACAGTAGATATAGCTGGTCTGTCATAATAGAATAGAGACAGTAGATCTAGCTGGTAAGTCATATTATAATAGAGACAGTAGATCTAGCTGGTCTGTCATAATATAAAACAGACAGTAGACCTAGCTGGTCTGCCTTAATATAATAGAGACATTAGATCTAGCTGGTCTGTCATAATATAATAAAGACATAGAGACAGTAGATCTAGGTGGTCTGTCATATTATAATAGAGACAGTAGCTCTAGCTGGTCTCTCATAATATAATAGAGACATTAGATCTAGCTGGTCTGTCATAATATAATAAAGACGGTAGATCTAGCTGGTCTGTCATAATATAATAAAGACATAGAGACAGTAGATCTAGCTGGTCTGTCATATTATAATAGAGACAGTAGATCTAGCAGGTCTTTCATGATATAATAGAGACATTAGATTTACCTGGTCTGTCATAATATAATGGAGACAGTAGATCTATCTGGACTGTCATAATATAATAGAGACAGTAGATCTATCTGGTTTGTCATAATATAATAGAGACGGTAGATCTAGCTGGTTTGTCATAACATAATAGAGACGGTAGATCTAGCTGGTCTGTCATAATATAATAGAGACAGTAGATCTAGCTGGTATGTCATATAATAATAGAGACAGTAGATCTAGCTGGTCTGTCATAATATGATAGAGACAGTAGATCTAGCTGGTCTGTCATAATATAATAGAGACATTATCTCTAGCTGGTCTGTCATTACATAAAATAAACAGTAGATCTAGCTGGTCTGTCATAATATAATAGAGACAGTAGATCCAGCTGGTCTGTAATAATATGATAGAGACAGTAGATCTAGCTGGTCTGTCATAATATAATCGAGACAGTAGATCTAGCTGGTCTGTCATAATATAATAGAGACAGTACATGTAGCTTGTCTGCCATAATATAATAGAGACAGTAGATCTAGCTGGTCTGTCATAATATAAGAGACAGTAGATTTAGCTGCTCTGTAAAAATATAATAGAGACAGTAGATTAAGCTGGTCTGTCATAATATAATAGAGACAGTAGATCTAGCTGGTCTGCCATAATATAATGGATACATTAGATCTATCTGGTCTGTCATAATATAATAGAGACAGTAGATCTAGCTGGTCTGTCATATTATAACAGAGCCAGTAGATCTACTTGGTCTGTCATAATATAACGGAGACAGTAGATCTATCTGGTCTGTCATAATATAATAGAGAGTCGATCTAGCTGGTCTGTCATAATATAATAGAGACAGTAGATCTAGCTGTTAAGTCATATTATAATAGAGACAGTAGATCTAGCTGGTCTGTCATAATATAATAGAGACATTAGATCTAGCGGTTAAGTCATATTATAAGAGAGACAGTAGATTTAGCTGCTCTGTAAAAATATAATAGAGACAGTAGATTAAGTTGGTCTCTCATAATATAATAGAGACAGTAGATCTAGAGGTTAAGTCATATTATAAGAGAGACAGTAGATCTAGCTGGTCTGCCATAATATAATGGAGACATTAGATCTAGCTTGTCTGCCATAATATAAGAGAGACAGTAGATATAGCTGGTCTGTCATAATACAATATAGACAGTAGATTTAGCTGCTCTGTAAAAATATAATAGAAACAGTAGATTAAGTTGGTCTGTCATAATATAATAGAGATTAGTTCTAGCTGGTTTGTCATAATATAATAGAGACAGTATATCTAGCTGGTCTGTCATAATATAATAGAGACAGTAGATCTAGCTGGTCTGCCATAATATAATGGATACATTAGATCTAGCTTGTCTGCCATAATATAAGAGAGACAGTAGATATAGCTGGTCTGTCATAATACAATATAGACAGTAGATTTAGCTGCTCTGTAAAAATATCATAGAGACAGTAGATTAAGTTGGTCTGTCATAATATAATAGAGACCTTAGATCTAGCTGGTTTGTTGCAATATAATAGAGGCAGTAGTTCTAGCTGGTCTGTCATAATATAAATCAGACAGTAGATCTAGCTGGTCTGTCATATTATAATAGAGACAGTACATCTAGCTGGTCTGTCATAATATAATAGAGACAGTACATGTAGCTTGTCTGCCATAATATAATAGAGACAGTAGATCTAGCTGGTCTGTCATAATATAAGAGACAGTAGATTTAGCTGGTCTGCCATAATATAATGGATACATTAGATCTATCTGGTCTGTCATAATATAATAGAGACATTAGATCTAGCTGGTCTGTCATATTATAACAGAGCCAGTAGATCTACTTGGTCTGTCATAATATAACGGAGACAGTAGATCTATCTGGTCTGTCATAATATAATAGAGAGTCGATCTAGCTGGTCTGTCATAATATAATAGAGAGTCGATCTAGCTGGTCTGTCATAACATAAAATAGACAGTAGATCAAGCTGGTCTGTCATAATATAATAGAGACAGTAGATCCAGCTGGCCTGAAATAATATGATAGAGACAGTATCTCTAGCTGGTCTGTCATAACATAAAATAGACAGTAGATCAAGCTGGTCTGTCATAATATAATAGAGACAGTAGATCCAGCTGGTCTGGAATAATATGATAGAGACAGTAGATCTAGCTGGTCTGTCATAATATAATAAAGACATAGAGACAGTAGATCTAACTGGTCTCTCATAATATAATGGAGACAGTAGATCCATCTGGTCTGTCATAATATAATTGAGACAGTAGATCTAGCTGGTAAGTCATATTATAATAGAGACAGTAGATCTAGCTGGTCTGTCATAATATAATAGAGACAGTAGATCTAGCTGGTCTGTCATAATATAATAGAGACAGTACATGTAGCTTGTCTGCCATAATATAATAGAGACAGTAGATCTAGCTGGTCTGTCATAATATAAGAGACAGTAGATTTAGCTGCTCTGTAAAAATATAATAGAGACAGTAGATTAAGCTGGTCTGTCATAATATAATAGAGACAGTAGATCTAGCTGGTCTGCCATAATATAATGGATACATTAGATCTATCTGGTCTGTCATAATATAATAGAGACAGTAGATCTAGCTGGTCTGTCATATTATAACAGAGCCAGTAGATCTACTTGGTCTGTCATAATATAACGGAGACAGTAGATCTATCTGGTCTGTCATAATATAATAGAGAGTCGATCTAGCTGGTCTGTCATAATATAATAGAGACAGTAGATCTAGCTGTTAAGTCATATTATAATAGAGACAGTAGATCTAGCTGGTCTGTCATAATATAATAGAGACATTAGATCTAGCGGTTAAGTCATATTATAAGAGAGACAGTAGATTTAGCTGCTCTGTAAAAATATAATAGAGACAGTAGATTAAGTTGGTCTCTCATAATATAATAGAGACAGTAGATCTAGAGGTTAAGTCATATTATAAGAGAGACAGTAGATCTAGCTGGTCTGCCATAATATAAGAGAGACAGTAGATATAGCTGGTCTGTCATAATACAATATAGACAGTAGATTTAGCTGCTCTGTAAAAATATAATAGAGACAGTAGATTAAGTTGGTCTGTCATAATATAATAGAGATTAGTTCTAGCTGGTTTGTCATAATATAATAGAGACAGTAGATCTAGCTGGTCTGTCATAATATAATAGAGACAGTAGATCTAGCTGGTCTGCCATAATATAATGGATACATTAGATCTAGCTTGTCTGCCATAATATAAGAGAGACAGTAGATATAGCTGGTCTGTCATAATACAATATAGACAGTAGATTTAGCTGCTCTGTAAAAATATCATAGAGACAGTAGATTAAGTTGGTCTGTCATAATATAATAGAGACCTTAGATCTAGCTGGTTTGTTGCAATATAATAGAGACAGTAGTTCTAGCTGGTCTGTCATAATATAAATCAGACAGTAGATCTAGCTGGTCTGTCATATTATAATAGAGACAGTACATCTAGCTGGTCTGCCAAAATATAATGGAGACATTAGATCTAGCTTGTCTGCCATAATATAAGAGAGACAGTAGATATAGCTGGTCTTTCATAATACAATATAGACAGTAGATCTACCTGGTCTGTCATAATATAATTGAGACATAGAGACAGTAGATCTAGCTGGTCTGTCATATTATAACAGAGCCAGTAGATTTACCTGGTCTGTCATAATATAATGGAGACAGTAGATCTATCTGGTCTGTCATAATATAACAGAGACAGTAGATCTAGCTGGTAAGTCATATTATAATAGAGACAGTCGATCTAGCTGGTCTGTCATAATATAAAACAGACAGTAGATCTAGCTGGTCTGTCATATTATAATAGAGACAGTAGATCTAGCTGGTCTGTCATAATATGATAGAGACAGTAGATCTAGCTGGTCTGTCATAATATAATAGAGACAGTAGATCTAGCTGGTCTGTCATAATATAATAGAGACAGTACATGTAGCTTGTCTGCCATAATATAATAGAGACAGTAGATCTAGCTGGTCTGTCATAATATAAGAGACAGTAGATTTAGCTGGTCTGCCATAATATAATGGATACATTAGATCTATCTGGTCTGTCATAATATAATAGAGACATTAGATCTAGCTGGTCTGTCATATTATAACAGAGCCAGTAGATCTACTTGGTCTGTCATAATATAACGGAGACAGTAGATCTATCTGGTCTGTCATAATATAATAGAGAGTCGATCTAGCTGGTCTGTCATAATATAATAGAGAGTCGATCTAACTGGTCTGTCATAACATAAAATAGACAGTAGATCAAGCTGGTCTGTCATAATATAATAGAGACAGTAGATCCAGCTGGCCTGAAATAATATGATAGAGACAGTATCTCTAGCTGGTCTGTCATAACATAAAATAGACAGTAGATCAAGCTGGTCTGTCATAATATAATAGAGACAGTAGATCCAGCTGGTCTGGAATAATATGATAGAGACAGTAGATCTAGCTGGTCTGTCATAATATAATAAAGACATAGAGACAGTAGATCTAACTGGTCTCTCATAATATAATGGAGACAGTAGATCCATCTGGTCTGTCATAATATAATTGAGACAGTAGATCTAGCTGGTAAGTCATATTATAATAGAGACAGTAGATCTAGCTGGTCTGTCATAATATAAAACAGACAGTAGATCTAGCTGGTCTGTCATATTATAATAGAGACAGTAGATATAGCTGGTCTGTCATAATAGAATAGAGACAGTAGATCTAGCTGGTAAGTCATATTATAATAGAGACAGTAGATCTAGCTGGTCTGTCATAATATAAAACAGACAGTAGATCTAGCTGGTCTGCCTTAATATAATAGAGACATTAGATCTAGCTGGTCTGTCATAATATAATAAAGACATAGAGACAGTAGATCTAGGTGGTCTGTCATATTATAATAGAGACAGTAGCTCTAGCTGGTCTCTCATAATATAATAGAGACATTAGATCTAGCTGGTCTGTCATAATATAATAAAGACGGTAGATCTAGCTGGTCTGTCATAATATAATAAAGACATAGAGACAGTAGATCTAGCTGGTCTGTCATATTATAATAGAGACAGTAGATCTAGCAGGTCTTTCATGATATAATAGAGACATTAGATTTACCTGGTCTGTCATAATATAATGGAGACAGTAGATCTATCTGGACTGTCATAATATAATAGAGACAGTAGATCTATCTGGTTTGTCATAATATAATAGAGACGGTAGATCTAGCTGGTTTGTCATAACATAATAGAGACGGTAGATCTAGCTGGTCTGTCATAATATAATAGAGACAGTAGATCTAACTGGTCTGTCATAATATAATAGAGACAGTAGATCTAGCTGGTCTGTCATAATATAATAGAAACAGTAGTTCTAGCTTGTCTGTCATAATATAATAGAGACAGTAGATCTAGCTGGTTTGTCATAATATAATAGAAACAGTAGATTTAGCTGGTCTGACATATTATAATAGAGACAGTAGATCTAGCTGGTCTGTCATATTATATTAGAGACAGTAGATCTAGCTTGTCTGCCATACTATAATAGAGACATTAGATCTAGCTGGTTTGTCATAATATAATAGAAACAGTAGATCTAGCTGGTCTGACATGTTATAATAGAGACAGTAGATCTAGTTGGTCTGTCATAAAGTAATAGAGACAGTAGATCCAGCTGGTCTGTAATAATTTGATAGAGACAGTAGATCTAGCTGGTCTGTCATAATATAATAGAGACAGTAGATCTATCTGGTCTGTCATAATATTATAGAGACAGTAGATCTAGCTGGTCTGTCATAATATAATAGAGACAGTAGATCTAGCTGGTCTGTCATAATATAATAGAGACAGTAGATCTAGCTTGTCTGCCATACTATAATAGAGACAGTAGATCTAGCTGGTTTGTCATAATACAATAGAGACAGTAGATTTAGCTGCTCTGTAAAAATATAATAGAGACAGTAGATTAACTTGGTCTGTCATAATAGAATAGAGACATTGGATCTAGCTGGTCTGTCATAATATAATAGAGACAGTAGATTAAGTTGGTCTGTCATAATAGAATAGAGACATTAGATCTAGCTGGTGTGTCATAATATAATAGACACGGTAGATCTAGCTGGTCTGTCATAATATAATAGACACGGTAGATCTAGCTGGTCTGTCATAATATAATAAAGACATTAGATTTAGCTGGTCTGTCATAATATAATGGAGACAGTAGATCTATCTGGACTGTCATAATATAATAGAGACAGTAGATCTAGCTGGTTTGTGATAATATAATAGAGACGGTAGATCTAGCTGGCTTGTCATAATATAATAGAGACGGTAGATCTAGCTGGTTTGTCATAATATAATAGAGACAGTAGATCTAGCTGGTCTGTCATAATATAATAGAAACAGTAGTTCTAGCTGGTCTGTCATGATATAAAAGAGACAGTAGATCTAGCTTGTCTGTCATAATATAATAGAGACAATAGATCTAGCTAGTCTGTATTACTATAATAGAGACAGTAGATCTAGCGGGTTTGTCATAATATAATAGAAACAGTAGATTTAGCTGGTCTGACATTATAATAGAGACAGTAGATCTAGCCGGTTCTGTCATATTATATTAGAGACAGTAGATCTAGCTGGTCTGTCATAATATAATAGAGACAGTAGATCTAGCTGGTCTGTCATAATATAATAGAGACAGTAGATCTAGCTGTTCTGACATAAAATAATAGAGACAGTAGATCTAGTTTGTTTGTCATAATATAATAGAGACTGTAGATCGAGCTTGTCTGCCATACTATAATAGAGACAGTAGATCTAGCTGGTTTGTCATAATATAATAGAGACATTAGATTTAGCTGGTCTGTCATAATATAATAGAGACAGAATATCTAGCAGGTCTGTCATAACATAATAGAGACATTAGATCTACCTGGTCTGTCATAATATAATAGAGACAGTAGATCAGCTGGTCTGTCATAATATAATAGAGACAGTAGATCTAGCTGGTCTGTAATAATATAATAGAGACAGTAGATCTAGCTGGTCTGTCATAATATAATAGAGACATTCAATTTAGCTGGTCTGTCATATTATAATACAGACTGTGGATCTCGCTGGTCTGTCATATTATAATAGACACAGTAGATCTAGCTGGTCTGTCATATTATAATAGACACAGTAGATCTAGCTGGTCTGTCATAATATGATAGAGACAGTAGATCTAGCTTGTCTGTCATATTATAATGGAGACAGTAGATCTAGCTGGTCTGTCATAATATAAGGGAGACATTAGATTTAGCTGGTCTGTCATATTACAATTGAGACAGTAGATCTAGCTGGTCTGTCATATTATAATAGACACAGTAGATCTAGCTGGTCTGTCATAATATAATAGAGACAGTAGATCTAGCTGGTCTGTCATAATATAAAACAGACAGTAGATCTAGCTGGTCTGTCATATTATAATAGAGACAGTAGATCTAGCTGGTCAGTCATAATATAATAGAAACAGTTGTTCTAGCTTGTATGTCATATTATAATAGAGACATTATATCTAGCTGGTCTGTCATAATATAATAGAGACAATTGATTTATAATATAGACAATTGTCCACTCTCCTGGATACTGTCTCCCTCTCCTGGATGTTGTCCCCTCTCCTGGATACTGTCTCCCTTTCCTGGATACTGTCTCCCTATCATGTATCACTCTCCTGGATGCTGTCTCCCTCTCCTGGATACTGTCCCCCTCTCCTGTCCCCCTTTCCTGGATACTGTCTCCCTCTCCTGTCCCCCTCTCCTGGATGCTGTCTCCCTCTCATGGATGCTGTCTCCCTCTCATGGATAATGTCTCCCTCTCATGGATGCTGTCTCCCTCGCCTGGATACTGTCTCCCTCTCCTGTATCCCTCTCCTGGATACTGTCTCCCTCTCCTGTATCCCTCTCCTGGATGCTGTCTCCCTCTCCTGGGTGCGGTCTCCCTCTCATGGATGCTGTCTCCCTCGCCTGGATACTGTCTCCCTCTCCTGTATCCCTCTCCTGGATACTGTCTCCCTCTCCTGTATCCCTCTCCTGGATGCTGTCTCCCTCTCCTGGGTGCGGTCTCCCTCTCATGGATGCTGTCTCCCCCTCATGGATGCTGTCTCCCTCGCCTGGATCCCTCTCCTGGATGCTGTCTCCCTCTCCTGGATACTGTCTCCCTCTCCTGGATACTGTCTCCCTCTCCTGGATACTGTCTCCCTCTCCTGTCCCCATCTAATGGATACTGTCCCCCTCTCCTTTCCCCCTTTCCAGGATACTGTCTCTCTCTCCTGGATACTGTTTCCCTCTCCTGTCCCCCTCTCCTGGATGCTGTCTCCCTCTCCTGGATGCTGTCTCCCTCTCCTGGATGCTGTCTCCCTCTCTGTCTCTCTCTCTCTCTGTCTCTGTGCCTCTCTCTCTGTGTCTCTGTCTGTCTCTCTGTTTCTCTGTCTGTCTCTGTGTCTGTCTCTTTCTGTCTCTGTGCCTCTCTCTCTGTCTCTCTGTCTGTCTCTCTGTGTCATTGTGTCTGTCCCTCTGTTTCTCTGTCTGTCTCTCTGTTTCTGTCTGTCTCTCTGTCGGTCTGTCTGTCTTTCTCTTTGTCACACACATTTTTCGATCTCTCTGGTCCTTGTTTCAAGCATTGTTTTGTTTTTCTGCAGATATTTAGTTTTACTGCCATATCCTGTTGCACTGCGATCCAGATCAGGGCTTAATGAATGTCTTGTTTATCTGTCCACACACCCCTCTGTCCCTTCTCCGTGTTGGTAAACCCACATGTGATCCCATGATATTTGATGGCTGATGTGTTGCTATGTCCGAATTGACCTGATGGGAGGCGCTGTGGGGTCTTTACTCTACCTGCTATTGACAGGGGACGGGGGCGGGGAGGGGGCC
This sequence comes from Oncorhynchus mykiss, assembly GCF_057628025.1. Lineage (NCBI taxonomy): Eukaryota > Metazoa > Chordata > Actinopteri > Salmoniformes > Salmonidae > Oncorhynchus > Oncorhynchus mykiss. The sequence goes on from NC_143025.1 coordinate 95,269,933, forward strand.
ACGACGGGGACGGGGGACGGGGGACAGGACTTGTCTTTGTTAGATTGTATACTTTTATATAAAACAGAAGAGTTAATACAACAACAAAAAATTATTGGAGAATGTTTATGTGTAGGGAGTCTGTCCGTTAACATGACAATATTTTAAGGAAATAAATGGTTGTGCTTTCAGATCTCTGGCGTTGCTTTCTCAGGGGACACATCCAGGACTGGGGTAATGATGTCTAGACAGACTTGTACCCAGGCTAAGGTACACATCCTGGACTGGGTAATGATGTCTAGACAGACTGGTACCCAGGCTATGGTACACATCCAGGACTGGGGTAATGATGTCTAGACAGACTGGTACCCAGGCTAGGGGACACATCCTGGACTGGGGTAATGATGTCTATACAGACTAGTACCCAGGCTAGGGAACACATCCAGGACTGGGGTAATGATGTCTAGACAGACTGGTACCCAGGCTAGGGTACACATCCTGGACTGGGTAATGATGTCTAGACAGACTGGTACCCAGGCTAGGGTACACATCCAGGACTGGGGTAATGATGTCTAGACAGACTGGTACCCAGGCTAGGGTACACATCCTGGACTGGGTAATGATGTCTAGACAGACTGGTACCAGGCTAGGGTACACATCCAGGAAAGGGGTAATGATGTCTAGACAGACTGGTAGCCAGACTAGGGTACAAATCCAGGACTGGGGTAATGATGTCTAATCAGACTGGTACCCAGGCGAGGGGACACATCCAGGATTGGGGTAAAGATGTCTAGACAGACTGGTAACAAAGGCTAGGGGACTCATCCTGGACTGGGTAATGATGTCTAGACAGACTGGTAACAAAGGCTAGGGGACTCATCCAGGACTGGGGTAATGATGTCTAGACAGACTGGTAACAAAGGCTAGGGGACTCATCCTGGACTGGGTAATTATGTCTAGACAGACTGGTACCCAGGCTAGGGTACATATCCTGGACTGGGTAATGATGTCTAGACAGACTGGTACCCAGGCTAGGGGACACATCCTGGACTGGGTAATGATGTCCAGACAGACTGGTACCCAGGCTAGGGTACACATCCTGGACTGGGTAATGATGTCTAGACAGACTGGTACCCAGGCTAGGGTACATATCCCGGACTGGGTAATGATGTCTAGACAGACTGGTACCCAGGCTAGGGGACACATCCTGGACTGGGGTAATGATGTCTATACAGACTGGTACCCAGGCTAGGGAACACATCCTGGACTGGGGTAATGATGTCTAGACAGACTGGTACCCAGGCTAGGGTACACATCCTGGACTGGGTAATGATGTCTAGACAGACTGGTACCCAGGCTAGCGTACACATCCAGGACTGGGGTAATGATGTCTAGACAGACTGGTAACAAAGACTAGGGGACTCATCCTGGACTGGGTAATTATGTCTAGACAGACTGGTACCGAGGCTAAGGTACACATCCTGGACTGGGGTAATGATGTCAAGACAGACTGGTACCCAGGCTAGGGTACACATCCAGGACTGGGGTAATGATGTCTAGACAGACTGGTACCCAGGCTAGGGGACAAATCCTGGACTGGGTAATTATGTCTAGACAGACTGGTAACAAAGGCTAGGGGACTCATCCAGGACTGGGGTAATAATATCTAGACAGACTGGTACCCAGGCTAAGGTACACATCCTGGACTGGGTAATGATGTCTAGACAGACTGGTAACAAAGGCTAGGGTACACATCCAGGACTGGGATAATGATGTCTATACAGACTGGTACCCAGGCTAAGGTACACATCCTGGACTGGGGTAATGATGTCTAGACAGACTGGTACCCAGGCTAGGGTACACATCCAGGACTGGGGAAATGATGTCTAGACAGACTAGTAACAAAGGCTAGGGGACTCATACTGGACTGGGTAATGATGTCTAGACAGACTGGTACCCAGGCTAAGGGTACACATCCTGGACTGGGGTAATGATGTCTAGACAGACTGGTACCCAGGCTAGGGTACACATCCAGGACTGGGGTAATGATATCTTGACAGACTGGTACCCAGGCTAGTTGACACATCCTGGACTGGGTAATAATGTCTAGACAGACTGGTACCCAGGCTAGGGGACACATCCAGGACTGGGTAATTTTGTCTAGACAGACTGGTACCCAGGCTAGGGGACACATCCAGGACTGGGTAATGATGTCTAATGATGGCTAAACAGACTGGTACCCAGGATAGTATCTGAAATGGTACCCTATTACTCATACCCTATTACCCATAGTGCACTATAGGAGTTGTATGCTATACTATAGGAGTAGTACACTATACAATAGGAGTAGTACACTATAGGAGTAGTACACTACACTATAGGATTAGTGCACAAAACTGTAGGAGTAGTGCACTATACTATAGGAGTAGTACACGAAAGTATAGGAGTAGTATACAATAGGAATATTTAACTATGTCATAATATAATAGAAACAGTAGTTCTAGCTGGTCTGTCATGATATAAAAGAGACAGTAGATCTAGCTTGTCTGTCATAATATAATAGAGACAATAGATCTAGCTAGTCTGTATTACTATAATAGAGACAGTAGATCTAGCGGGTTTGTCATAATATAATAGAAACAGTAGATTTAGCTGGTCTGACATTATAATAGAGACAGTAGATCTAGCTGGTCTGTCATATTATATTAGAGACAGTAGATCTAGCTGGTCTGTCATAATATAATAGAGACAGTAGATCTAGCTGGTCTGTCATAATATAATAGAGACAGTAGATCTAGCTTGTCTGTCATAATATAATAGAGACTGTAGATCGAGCTTGTCTGCCATACTATAATAGAGACAGTAGATCTAGCTGGTTTGTCATAATATAATAGAGACAGTAGATTTAGCTGGTCTGTCATAATATAATAGAGACAGAATATCTAGCAGGTCTGTCATAATATAATAGAGACATTAGATCTACCTGGTCTGTCATAATATATTAGAGACAGTAGATTTAGCTGGTCTGTCATAATATAATAGAGACAGAATATCTAGCAGGTCTGTCATAATATAATAGAGACATTAGATCTACCTGGTCTGTCATAATATATTAGAGACAGTAGATTTAGCTGGTCTGTCATAATATAATAGAGACAGAATATCTAGCAGGTCTGTCATAATATAATAGAGACATTAGATCTACCTGGTCTGTCATAATATATTAGAGACAGTAGATCTAGCTGGTCTGTCATAATATGACATTTGAATAGCCTTATTCCGGTTGTTTATTCCCAAAGCGTTTCTAATGAAACGCCAGGCTTTGTGCCTAAAAAAAACTGCCTGGAAAAAACTGTACCAGTGAATTGGATGTGGTCAGTAGGTGGCGCCAGAAACCTTGGAATGTAGTCAGTAACCCAAAGGAGGCCACCGATTCCCTCTGAATGCATCATTAACGTGAGGGAATTTCCATAACCCTAAATATTAATTAGCAATGTAGGCTATTTCTACAATAGCAGTTTTAAAAGCAAAGTAAATTTTTTTTATGAAACTACAGTGTCATTTGAAATAAAACTTAAATACAGCAGAACCATAGGCTGTTTAAAGGCTATTTTCCCATGTTTTGTCAACGTAGCCTAATCAAACAATAAATGAAATAGGCTTATTATTTACCTACCTTTCTGTTTCAATTTATTTCCATAGCATCTTTTTCTGGATTCATTTACAAGTGTATTTGCCTGCATATTTATGTATATTTGTCCATATGTTAGTTATGCTATTGATCACATTATTTACATGAGCGCGCCACTTAAAATAAATACAGCAATTTAAAATATATATATATATTTCTTACAATTATTTCATTTAGCCTTGTTATTTCATTTAGCCTTGTTATTTCATTTAGCCTTGTTATTTCATTTAGCCAAGTTATTTAATTTTGTCTAGTTATTTAATTTAGCCTAGGTATTTCATTTAGCTTAGGTATTTCATTTAGCCTAGTTATTTCATTTAGTCTAGTTATTTCATTTAGCCTAGGTATTTCATTTAGCCTAGTTATTTCATTTAGTCTAGTTATTTCATTTAGCCTAGTTATTTCATTTAGCCTGTTGTATTTAATTTAGCCCAGTTATTTCTCTAAACTAATACTATTTGTAGCCTACTATTATGAAACATGGAAATGGATATTTCTTTGCAGATGCTACTATTGCTATTTTGATAGCATTTTAATTATTTAGCATCTTTATTTGATAGAATGAGGTAGGAAAGGCCTACTCCAGGTTTATTCAGTCTATATTAGGATAGACCTACTCCAGGTTTATTCAGTCTATATTAGGATAGACCTACTCCAGGTTTATTCAGTCTATATTTTGTGGTAGGATAGACCTACTCCAGGTTTATTCAGTCTATATTAGGATAGACCTACTCCAGGTTTATTCAGTCTATATTGTGTGGTAGGATAGACCTACTCCAGGTTTATTCAGTCTATATTAGGAAAGGCCTACTCCAGGTTTATTCAGTCTATATTTTGTGGTAGGATAGACCTACTCCAGGTTTATTGAGTCTATATTAGGATAGACCTACTCCAGGGTTATTTTGCAGTACCCTATTATGATCTTCTAGGCCTATAGTCTCTGCTATGAAATAAATGGGTTAAACCTCCATCTCCCATGTCCGAAAGGAACAACGGCCTGCTGTCATTCTACGGATTTATTATGATCTAATTGTGGCTTTCAGCATTTTACCAACTTTTCCAACCATGGCCTTTTGGAAACTTCTGAGATTTTATCCAATACGTCCATTTCTTTAATAAACAACACCATTTGTTTAGTTTCCCTCGAATATTAAACTGTGAAACGAGTTTATAATCACCACCTAAAAATACTGTGAGACTATTTGTTGTTATTGTCTCGTGTTACTCCGGTCTCCCGGTCTGCGCTCTGAAACTCTAGCTCTTATCCTGCTCCAGCCAAGAGAGATGCGGAGAGCTGCACTGTTTTCATAACCGGGTGGGTTGTGCGCCTGGACGGGAGCCATCTGATTGAAGAGAAAAAGAAAGAGGGAAAGAGAGCGAGCGCTTAACAGTTCCACTGGTTGCTCTTTTGTCATGGATCCTCTCTCTCTCCGTCTGTTCGTCTCTCTCCCTCTGTCTGTGTCTCTGTCTCTCGCTCTCTGTCCGTCTCTCTCCCTCTCTCTGTCCGTCTCTCTCCCTCTCTCTGTCCGTCTCTCTCCCTCTCTCTGTCCGTCTCTCTCCCTCTCTCTGTCCGTCTCTCTCCCTCTCTCTGTCCGTCTCTCTCCCTCTCTCTGTCCGTCTCTCTCCCTCTCTCTGTCCGTCTCTCTCCCTCTCTCTGTCTGTCTCTCTCCCTCTCTCTGTCCGTCTCTCTCCCTCTCTCTGTCTGTCTCTCTCCCTCTCTCTGTCCGTCTCTCTCCCTCTATCTGTCCGTCTCTCTCCCTCTATCTGTCCGTCTCTCTCTCTCTCTCTAAATCCCTCGTCTCTCTCTCTGTCTCTCTCCCCCCGTCTCTCTGACTCTCTCTCCCCGTCTTCTCCCTCTCTCTGGCCGTCTCTCCCTCTCTCTGTCCGTCTTCTCCCTCTCTCTGTCCGTCTCTGTCCGTCTCTCTCTCTCTCTAAATCCCTCGTCTCTCTCTCTCTCTCTCCCTCTCTCTCTCCGTCTCTCTCCCTCTCTCTGTCCGTCTCTCTCCCTCTCTCTGTCCGTCTCTCTCCCTCTCTCTGTCCGTCTCTCTCCCTCTCTGTCCGTCTCTCTCCCTCTCTCTGGCCGTCTCTCTCTCTCTCTAAATCCCTCGTCTCTCTCTCTCTCTCTCTGTCTGTCTCTGTCAGTCTCTCTCTCTCTCTCTCTAAATCCCTCGTCTCTCTCTCTCTCTCTCTCTAAATCCCTCGTCTCTCTCTCTCTCTCTAAATCCCTTGTCTCTCTCTCTCTCTCTAAATCCCTCATCTCTCTCTCTCTCTCTCATGAGGAAATAGTTCTCAGTATTGGAGGCCGATCTGGCTCTCTGTCTAAACCACAATCAGAACATTGCGTTTTATTTTTTTTATTGTCCAAGAAATCTCTTGCCTTCCTTCTTTCCAGGCACAGTAAATCATGTGTTTTTATTGTTTTTATTCCGTTATGCGTTTCAAAAGCATATTTCTGTATTTATGAGTTAAGGCGTTAAAAACACACTCAGCGCTGGCAGTTGGTTCTGCACAGGGCCTGCATCAAAGCAGCCGTCATCCTTTCATTCCTACAGTTAAACCCATATGCTGATAATGATGGGGAAGGCACAGTAAGTTGTTTTCCTCTCGGGTTGTAATTCAGACTCGTCTGGTAATGGATCAGATAATGGTGTTCAGGTAATGGTCAGCTGAACGTAGAAGTGTCCCGGACACAAACGTGTTATAGTCAACACATTAGATCTATGAAAACCAGTGGAGGAATCTGTCATTCCAGCTAAATGAGGTTCAGCTCAGTTGGACTGGTTATGACGCAGCGGTCTAAGGAACTTCGACACTACAGTCTCTGGTTCGAACGCTGAATCACATCCGTCTGTGATTGGGAGTCCCATAGGGCGGCGCACATTTGGCCCAGCGTCATCCGATTTGGCTGTGGTAGGCCGTCATTGTAAATAAGAATTTGTTCTAAACTGACTTGCCTGGTTAAATAAAGGTTAAATAGATAGAGACAGAAGTAAAACAATTGGGAGTCGAGCTAGTAGCTTTAGTCAGATAATATTGGTTCTGTGACTAGTAGTCTAGGTAGGTTCATATGGGTTATATGACTAGTAGTCTAGGTAGGTTCATATGGGTTATATGACTAGTAGTCTAGGTAGGTTCATATGGGTTATATGACTAGTAGTCTAGGTAGGTAGGGTTATATGACTAGTAGTCTAGGTAGGTAGTGTTATATGACTAGTCGTCTAGGTAGGTAGGGTTATATGACTAGTAGTCTAGGTAGGGTTATATGGGTTATATGACTAGTAGTCTAGGTAGGGTTATATGGGTTATATGACTAGTAGTCTAGGTAGGGTTATATGACTAGTAGTCTAGGTAGGGTTATATGACTAGTAGCCTAGGTAGGGTTGTATGACTAGTAGTCTAGGTAGGGTTATATGACTAGTAGTCTAGGTAGGGTTATATGACTAGTAGTCTAGGTAGGGTTATATGACTAGTAGTCTAGGTAGGGTTATATGACTAGTAGCCTAGGTAGGGTTATATGACTAGTAGCCTAGGTAGGGTTATATGACTAGTAGTCTAGGTAGGGTTATATGACTAGTAGCTTAGGTAGGGTTATATGACTAGTAGTCTAGGTAGGTTCATATGGGTTACATGACTAGTAGCCTAGGTAGGGTTATATGACTAGTAGTCTAGGAAGGTTAATATGGGTTCTATGACTAGTAGTCTAGGTAGGTTAATATGGGTTCTATGACTAGTGAGGTTTGATGTAGGTTGGTTTGATCATGTTTATGGTAGTGAAGCTAGCTAGTGATAGAACAGAGCAGCCTTTGTCTGGAGAAAAGATTCAACTCCGTTTCTCTGACCTCACTCATAGCATGAGGTGTCTCCTCCTCTTCCTTTATAACACACTTAACCCTGGGAGGCAGAATGTGTGTGTAGCAGGTCCGTGTGCAGAGGAGGCCCATCCTCCTCAGTGAATTTCATTATAATAGTCATTCAAAAGTCACCTTTTTAGATAAAACTATACTAAATATATTCACATCACCAAATAATTAAATAAAATACAGTTTTGCAATGATGGTTTCTCACCCTCTCGCTTCTATTTCATTGTGGAAGAAATGTTCAAAACTTTCAACTATTGTCTTTCTATCTCTGAGTTAACTACTCACCTCATTTTATGCACTGCAGTGCTAGGTAGCTGTAGCTTATCCTTTCGGTACTAGAGCCATTCTCTGATCCTTTAATTGAGTGGACAAATGTCAGTTCACGCTGCAAGAGCTCTGATAGGTTGGAGGACATCCTCCGGAAGTTGTCATAATTGTTGTGTAAGTCTATTTAAGGGGGTGAAAACCATGAGCCTCCTAGGTTTTGTATTGAAGTCAATATACCCAGAGGAGGACGGAAGCTAGCTGTCTTCCGGCAACAACATGGTGCTACCCTACAGAGTGCTGTAGAGGCTACTAAATGAATTAGTATATATTTTTTCACTTTCTTAGCTTGTTTAGCCTACTGAAACACCCGGCTAAAACAGAGAGGGATGCTATGTTAGCTAGATGGCTATCCAACACTAGAGCTCTTTCAAGTCAAGGTAAGCTTTTGGTTTTATTACTTTATTGCCACTGGAGCTGCCTGTGTAACTGCTAAACTGCTTGCTGCTGACTATACACTGTACTGCATGATTGTAGTGGGTTTACTAACGCGTTAGTTCTAGTAGCTATGTTGACTATGACATGACAACAATGTAGGCTGTGTGTGATTAGCAGTCATGATATGAAGGTTTGGAAGGTTTTTTTTTCCCCCGGTCACATGTGTTGTGCACTGAAGTCCAGAAGCGGAGGGAAAAGGTGAGAGGATGAGAGCAGTAGATAGATGCGAGAAGGAATTATATATACAACTCGTATGTGTCTGCTATGACAGTGATCATGCTGTTAGTATGTGTCTGCTATGACAGTGATCATGCTGTTTGTATGTGTCTGCTATGACAGTCATCATGCTGTTTGTATGTGTCTGCTATGACAGTCATCATGCTGTTCGTATGTGTCTGCTATGACAGTCATCATGCTGTTTGTATGTGGCTGCTATGACAGTCATCATGCTGTTTGTATGTGTCTGGTATGACAGTCATCATGCTGTTTGTATGTGGCTGCTATGACAGTCATCATGCTGTTTGTATGTGTCTGCTATGACAGTGATCATGCTGTTTGTATGTGTCTGGTATGACAGTCATCATGCTGTTTGTATGTGGCTGCTATGACAGTCATCATGCTGTTTGTATGTGGCTGCTATGACAGTGAACTGTGTTTGTGTGTGATCAGGAGTGTATTCATAGCGCCGATACTGTTGAAAAACGTTCCTTAAACGGAAGTAAACTAAATGAAACGAGGATAAACATACCCGAATTTGTCCAGTAGAAACTCTCATGTGCAACTGTTGGACTAATGATGACAGATCAGCTAGATGCAGGCCTGAGTGTGCAAGGCCTTGTTTAATGTTTCACTGTCTGTCACCTTGAATACTCAATCCTCTCGACCTGTGCACCTACTCTGTAAACCTCCATTCATAGGCCAGGCTGGAGCAACCTCGTGATGGGTATAGGGATGGAAGTATTATGTAGTAACCTAAACCTGTCACTGTTACATTGAACTGGGTGAATATGAATGACAGTAACCTAAACCTGTCACTGTTACATTGAACTGGGTGAATATGAATGACAGTAACCTGGGTGAATATGAATGACAGTAACCTAAACCTGTCACTGTTACATTGAACTGGGTGAATATGAATGACAGTAACCTAAACCTGTCACTGTTACATTGAACTGGGTGAATATGAATGACAGTAACCTAAACCTGTCACTGTTACATTGAACTGGGTGAATATGAATGACAGTAATCTAAACCTGTCACTGTTACATTGAACTGGGTGAATATGAATGACAGTAACCTAAACCTGTCACTGTTACATTGAACTGGGTGAATATGAATGACAGTAATCTAAACCTGTCACTGTTACATTGAACTGGGTGAATATGAATGACAGTAACCTAAACCTGTCACTGTTACATAGAACTGGGTGAATATGAATGACAGTAACCTAAACCTGTCACTGTTACATTGAACTGGGTGAATGACAGTAACCTAAACCTGTCACTGTCACATTGAACTGGGTGAATATGAATGACAGTAACCTAAACCTGTCACTGTTACATTGAACTGGGTGAATATGAATGACAGTAACCTAAACCTGTCACTGTTACATTGAACTGGGTGAATATGAATGACAGTAACCTAAACCTGTCACTGTTACATTGAACTGGGTGAATATGAATGACAGTAACCCAAACCTGTCACTGTTACATTGAACTGGGTGAAGATGAATGAGAGTCATCCAATATGATATAATAGAAATAAGGCCAGGCTCATTAAAAATAAATCCTCCCTCATCTTAAACGGCACCGACCTCCACTGTCTGTGTGTGATTAGATGCATCAACATAGGGGGGGAAGAACGATAGGGCGGTTATCAGCCTGAGGCAGGAGGAGACTGGAATCAGGGTGGTCCCTCCTCTCCTCCCCTTTTCCTCTCCTCTCCTCCCCCCCAGACTGGTTGTGTAATATAGGCAACACATTATGACTACCTCAGAACTAAGATGTAACAACTGTTACATCTCGCTAATCAGATACTGCTGACAGGGAGCACACACACACACACACATCTCTCTGAACCTGCAGTAAAGACCTCATAAAAGACTAAACATCTGCTTCCTGTAGGACTGAAAATAACTTGCTCACACATGTGGAACTCCCTACTCTTAATTAACCAGGGTATTTCATTGGTCAGCAGGTGAGTGTGTGTCAGAGATGTGATTGGCCAAGAGAGTTGTTGGTCACAAAGGTCATCAGGTCCATGTTTATGATGGCACGCTTCATTACCTTTGATTGGTGTGTGTGTTCAGTCTCTCTCTCCTACTCTCTCTCTCCTACTCTCTCTCTCTCTCCTACTCTCTCTCTCCTACTCTCTCTCTCTCTCCTACTCTCTCTCTCCTACTCTCTCTCTCTCTCCTACTCTCTCTCGCTCTCTCTCTCCTACTCTCTCTCCTACTCTCTCTCTCCATGTGTTTTAAGACCTGGTTGGGTTTCAGAGATCTATTAAAAGTTCAAAGGCAGCATTTATCTACTGAAACTGTAGCTAGCCTGCACCAACACAGCTCTAATGAGCACACAGCCACACACACACACAGACAGCCACACATACAGACAGCCACACGTTACTCTCATGCATCATCTGTCGCTGTTGGCAACAGTACTCACCATTCACATTGGGTAATAGGCTGTTGAGATTGTTGTGTGAAGAGATTTAAATGTTACAGAATATCTGTAGTGTCCACCAGATTTGTTTTAGGTAGATTTTCGGTTGCTTTTTGCAACAGATCAATTATAGATTTTATAGATTTTTGACCAACCTACAGCAGATAGATGGATGGATAGGACTGCCATCAGGCAGGATGTAAACTAATCTTTAGGACAAGTCAATAATCAAACAGGAAGTTAATAGTAGTATGTTATTATATAAAGTATTGTATATCTCATTGCAATAGAAGAATGTTTGTTGAGACTAGGGTCACGATCCCTCTCCCTATTGGCTTCTGGCTACCCAGCATTCCGCAGTAAACATGTAAACAAATGACCAGAGAGAGACAGGCTTGGGGTTGGAGATGGTATATACTGTAAACACTGAACCCACCCGCTGTGCGTGTGTGTGTGTGTGTTAGGCCTATATACTGAGGGGAAATCCAAACCTCTAATAGTTTATTATCTGTCTCTCTGCCTTCAGGGTAGACTCCCCAACCCTGACCCCTGACCTCTTGCTCTGGCCCTAGCCATGACTTTCAACCCTAACCCATAGCAACGAAGGTACAGTATGAAGACGGGCTTCTCCAATAGATATCCCAGATCACACTTTTTTTATTAATTTTTTTATTTAACTAGGCAAGTCAGTTAAGAACAAATTCTTATTTTCAATGACGGCCTAGTAACAGTGAGATAACTGCCTGTTCAGAGGCAGAACGACAGATTTGTACATTGTCAGCTCGGGGGTTTGAAGTTCCTGTCTGTCTCCTGTACCCCCAGTTCCTGTCTGTCTCCTGTACCCCCCAGTTCCTGTGTCTCCTGTACCCCCCAGTTCCTGTCTGTCTCCTGTACCCCCCAGTTCCTGTCTCTCGTACCCCCCAGTTCCAGTCTCTCGTACCCCCCAGTTCCTGTCTCTCGTACCCCCCAGTTCCTGTCTCCTGTACCCCCCAGTTCCTGTCTCCTGTACCCCCCAGTTCCTGTCTCCTGTACCCCCAGTTCCTGTCTCCTGTACCCCCCATTTCCTGTCTCCTGTACTCCCCAGTTCCTGTCTATGTCTCCTGTACCCCCCAGTTCCTGTCTATGTCTCCTGTACCCCAGTCCCTGTCTGTCTCCTGTACCCCCCCAGTTCCTGTCTTTCTCCTGTACCCCCCAGTTCCTGTCTTTCTCCTGTACCCCCCAGTTCCTGTCTTTCTCCTGTACCCCCCAGTTCCTGTCTTTCTCCTGTACCCCCCAGTTCCTGTCTTTCTCCTGTACCCCCCAGTTCCTGTCTTTCTCCTGTACCCCCCAGTTCCTGTCTCTCGTACCCCCCAGTTCCTGTCTCAGGTACCCCCCAGTTCCTGTCTCCTGTACCCCCCAGTTCCTGTCTCCTGTACCCCCCAGTTCCTGTCTTTGTCTCCTGTACCCCCCAGTTCCTGTCTGTCTCCTATACTCCCCAGTTCCTGTCTGTCTCTTGTACCACCCAGTTCCTTTCTATGTCTCCTGTACCCCCCAGTTCCTGTCTGTCTCCTGTACCCCCCAGTTCCTGTCTGTCTCCTGTACCACCCAGTTCCTTTCTATGTCTCCTGTACCCCCCAGTTCCTGTTTTTCTTTTGTACCCCCCAGTTCCTGTCTGTCTCCTGTACCCCCAGTTCCTGTCTGTCTCCTGTACCCACCAGTTCCTGTCTGTCTCCTGTACCCCCCAGTTCCTGTCTGTCTCCTGTACCCCCCAGTTCCTGTCTCTCGTACCCCCCAGTTCCTGTCTCTCGAACCCTCCAGTTCCTGTCTCTCGTACCCCCCAGTTCCTGTCTCCTGTACCCCCCAGTTCCTGTCTCCTGTACCCCCCAGTTCCTGTCTCCTGTACTCCCCAGTTCCTGTCTCCTGTACCCCCAGTTCCTGTCTGTCTCCTATACTCCCCAGTTCCTGTCTGTCTCCTGTACCACCCAGTTCCTTTCTATGTCTCCTGTACCCCCCAGTTCCTGTCTGTCTCCTGTACCCCCCAGTTCCTGTCTGTCTCTTGTACCCCCCAGTTCCTGTCTGTCTCCTGTACCACCCAGTTCCTTTCTATGTCTCCTGTACCCCCCAGTTCCTGTTTGTCTTTTGTACCCGCCAGTTCCTGTCTGTCTCCTGTACCCCCAGTTCCTGTCTGTCTCCTGTACCCCCCAGTTCCTGTCTCCTGTACCCCCCAGTTCCTGTCTTTGTCTCCTGTACCCCCCAGTTCCTGTCTGTCTCCTATACTCCCCAGTTCCTGTATGTCTCCTGTACCACCCAGTTCCTTTCTATGTCTCCTGTACCCCCCAGTTCCTGTCTGTCTCCTGTACCCCCCAGTTCCTGTCTGTCTCTTGTACCCACCAGTTCCTGTCTGTCTCCTGTACCACCCAGTTCCTTTCTATGTCTCCTGTACCCCCCAGTTCCTGTTTGTCTTTTGTACCCGCCAGTTCCTGTCTGTCTCCTGTACCCCCCAGTTCCTGTCTCCTGTACCCCCCAGTTCCTGTCTCCTGTACCCCCCAGTTCCTGTCTCCTGTACCCCCCAGTTCCTGTCTATGTCTCCTGTACCCCCCAGTTCCTGTTTGTCTCCTATACCACCAGTTCCTGTCTTTCTCCTGTACCGACCAGTTCCTTCCTATGTCTACTGTACCGCCCAGTTCCTTTCTATGTCTCCTGTTCCCCCCAGTTCCTGTCTCCTGTACCCCCCAGTTCATGTTTGTCTCCTGTACCCCCCAGTTCCTGTCTGTCTCCTGTACCCCCAAGTTCCTGTCTGTCTCTCGTACCCCCAGTTCCTGTCTGTCTCCTGTACCACCCAGTTCATTTCTATGTCTCCTGTACCCCCCAGTTCCTGTTTGTCTTTAGTACCCCCCAGTTCCTGTTTGTCTCCTGTACCCCCCAGTTCCTGTCTGTCTCCTGTACCCCCCAGTTCCTGTCTATGTCTCCTGTACCTCCCAGTTCCTTTCTATGTCTCCTGTACCCCCCAGTTCCTGTCTCTCATAACCCCCAGGTCCTGTCTCCTGTACCCCCCAGTTCCTGTCTCCTGTACCCCCCAGTTCCTGTCTCCTGTACCCCCCAGTTCCTGTGTCCTGTACCCCCCAGTTCCTGTCTCCTGTACCCCCCAGTTCCTGTCTCCTGTACCCCCCAGTTCCTGTCTCCTGTACCCCCCAGTTCCTGTCTATGTCTCCTGTACCCCCCAGTTCCTGTTTGTCTCCTGTACCCCCCAGTTCCTGTCTGTCTCCTATGCCCCCAGTTCCTGTCTTTCTCCTGTACCAACCAGTTCCTTCCTATGTCTCCTGTACCACCCAGTTCCTTTCTATGTCTCCTGTACCCCCCAGTTCCTGTTTGTCTTTTGTACCCCCCAGTTCCTGTTTGTCTCCTGTACCCCCCAGTTCCTGTCTCCTGTACCCCCCAGTTCCTGTCTCCTGTACCCCCCAGTTCCTGTCTCTCGTACCCCCCAGTTCCGGTCTGTCTCCTGTACCCCCCAGTTCCTGTCTATGTCTCCTGTACCCCCCAGTTCCTGTCTGTCTCTCGTACCCCCAGCCTGTCTGTCTCCTGTACCCCCCAGTTCCTGTCTATATCTACAGTTCCCACCAGTTCCTGTCTGTCTCCTGTACCACCCAGGTCCTGTCTATGTCTCCTGTACCCCACAGTTCCTGTCTCCTGTACCCCCCAGTTCCTATCTCTCGTACCCCCCAGTTCCTGTCTCATGTACCACCCAGTTGCTTTCTATGTCTCCTGTACACCCCAGTTCCTGTTTGTCTCCTGTACCCCCCAGTTCCTGTTTGTCTCCTGTACCCCCCAGTTCCTGTTTGTCTCCTGTACCCCCCAGTTCCTGTCTGTCTCTCGTACCCCCAGTTCCTGTCTGTCTCCTGTACCCCAGTTCCTGTCTGTCTCTCTTACCCCCAGTTCCTGTCTGTCTCCTGTACCCCCAGTTCCTGTCTGTCTCTCGTACCCCCAGTTCCTGTCTATATCTCCTGTTCCCCCCAGTTCCTGTCTGTCTCTCGTACCCCCAGTTCCTGTCTATGTCTCCTGTTCCCCCCAGTTCCTGTCTATGTCTCCTGTTCGCCCCAGTTCCGGTCTGTCTCCTGTTCCCCCAGTTCCGGTCTGTGTCTCCTGTACCCCCCAGTTCCTGTCTATGTCTCTCGTACCCCCAGTTCCTGTCTGTTTCTCTTACCCCCAGTTCCTGTCTGTCTCCTGTACCCCCCAGTTCCTGTCTATATCTACTGTTCCGTTGAGTTCCTGTCTGTCTCCTGTACCCCCCAGGTCCTGTCTATGTCTCCTGTACCCCCCATTTCCTGTCTCCTGTACCCGCCAGCTCCTGTCTCTCGTACCCCCCAGTTCCTGTCTCTCGTACCCCTCAGTTCCTGTCTCCTGTACCCCCCAGTTCCTGTCTGTCTCCTGTACCCCCCAGTTCCTGTCTATATCTACTGTTCCGTTGAGTTCCTGTCTGTCTCCTGTACCCCCCAGGTCCTGTCTATGTCTCCTGTACCCCCCATTTCCTGTCTCCTGTACCCGCCAGCTCCTGTCTCTCGTACCCCCCAGTTCCTGTCTCTCGTACCCCTCAGTTCCTGTCTCCTGTACCCCCCAGTTCCTGTCTGTCTCCTGTACCCCCCAGGTCCTGTCTATGTCTCCTGTACCCCCCATTTCCTGTCTCCTGTACCCGCCAGCTCCTGTCTCTCGTACCCCCCAGTTCCTGTCTCTCGTACCCCTCAGTTCCTGTCTCCTGTACCCCCCAGTTCCTGTCTTTCTCTCGTACCCCCCAGTTCCTGTCTCTCGTACCCCTCAGTTCCTGTCTCCTGTACCCCCCAGTTCCTGTCTTTCTCTCGTACCCCCCAGTTCCTGTCTGTCTCTCGTACCCCCCAGTTCCTGTCTGTCTCTCGTACCCCCTGTTCCTGTCTGTCTCTCGTACCCCCAGTTCCTGTCTGTCTCTCGTACCCCCAGTTCCTGTCTGTCTCTCGTACCCCCAGTTCCTGTCTATCTCTCCTGTACCCCCCAGTTCCTGTCTCCTGTACCCCCCAGTTCCTGTCTTTGTCTCCTGTACCCCCCAGTTCCTGTCTCCTGTACCCCCA
The DNA here is from genome assembly GCF_057628025.1 of Oncorhynchus mykiss. Taxonomy (NCBI): domain Eukaryota; kingdom Metazoa; phylum Chordata; class Actinopteri; order Salmoniformes; family Salmonidae; genus Oncorhynchus; species Oncorhynchus mykiss. The sequence continues at coordinate 95,285,960 of NC_143025.1, forward strand.
AGTTCCTGTCTCCTGTACCCCCCAGTTCCTGTCTCCTGTACCCCCCAGTTCCTGTCTACTGTACCCCCCAGTTCCTGTCTACTGTACCCCCCAGTTCCTATCTACTGTACCCTCCAGTTCCTGTCTCCTGTACCCTCCAGTTCCTGTCTCCTGTACCCCCCAGTTCCTGTCTCCTGTACCCCCCAGTTCCTGTCTCCTGTACCCCCCAGTTCCTGTCTGTCTCTCGTACCCCCAGTTCCTGTCTATGTCTCATGTCAACCAGTTCCTGTCTATGTCTCCTGTTCCCCCCAGTTCCCGTCTTTCTCCTGTACCCCCAGTTCCTGTCTCTCCTGTACCCCCCAGTTCCTGTCTATATCTACTCTTCCCCCCAGATCCTGTCTGTCTCCTGTACCCCCCAGGTCCTGTCTATGTCTCCTGTACCCCCCAGTTCCTGTCTCCTGTACCTCCCAGTTCCTGTCTCCTGTACCTCCCAGTTCCTGTCTCCTGTACCTCCCAGTTTCTGTCTTTCTCCTGTACCCCCCAGTTCCTGTCTCATATACCCCCCAGTTCCTGTCTCCCGTACCCCCCAGTTCCTGTCTCCTGTACCCCCCAGTTCCTGTCTCCCGTTCCCCCCAGTTCCTGTCTCCTGTACCCCCCAGTTCCTGTCTCCTGTACCCCCCAGTTCCTGTCTCCTGTACCCCCCAGTTCCTGTTTGCCTCTTGTACCCCCCAGTTCCTGTCTGTCTCCTATACCCCCCAGTTCCTGTCTGTCTCCTGTACCGCCCAGTTCCTTTCTATGTCTCCTGTACCCCCCAGTTCCTGTCGATGTCTCCTGTACCGCCCAGTTCCTGTCTATGTCTCCTGTACCGCCCAGTTCCTTTCTATGTCTCCAGTACCCCCCAGTTCCTTTCTATGTCTCCTGTACCCCCCAGTTCCTGTCTCTCATACCAACCAGTTCCTGTCTCCTGTACCGCCCAGTTCCTATCTCCTGTACTGCCCAGTTCCTGTCTCCTGTACCCCCCAGTTCCTGTCTCCTGTACCCCCAGTTCCTGTCTCCTGTACCCCCCAGTTCCTGTCTCCTGTACCCCCCAGTTCCTGTCTCCTGTACCCCACAGTTCCTGTCTCCTGTACCCTCCAGTTCCTGTCTCCTGTACCCCCCAGTTCCTGTTTGTCTCATGTACCCCCCAGTTCCTATCTTTCTCCTGTACCGCCCAGTTCCTTTCTATGTCTTCTATGTTCCTTTCTATGTCTCCTGTACCCCCCAGTTCCTGTTTGTCTCCTGTACCCCCCAGTTCCTATCTTTCTCCTGTACCGCCCAGTTCCTTTCTATGTCTTCTATGTTCCTTTCTATGTCTCCTGTACCAACAAGTTCCTTTCTATGTCTCCTGTACCCCCCAGTTCCTGTTTGTCTTTTGTACACCCCAGTTCCTGTTTGTCTCCTGTACCCCCCAGTTCCTGTCTGTCTCCTGTACCCCCCAGTTCCTGTCTATGTCTCCTGTACCCCCCAGTTCCTGTCTCTCATAACCCCCAGTTCCTGTCTCCTGTACCCCCCAGTTCCTGTCTCCTGTACCCCCCAGTTCCTGTCTCCTGTACCCCCCAGTTCCTGTGTCCTGTACCCCCCAGTTCCTGTCTCCTGTACCCCCCAGTTCCTGTCTCCTGTACCCCCCAGTTCCTGTCTATGTCTCCTGTACCCCCCAGTTCCTGTTTGTCTCCTGTACCCCCCAGTTCCTGTCTGTCTCCTATGCCCCCAGTTCCTGTCTTTCTCCTGTACCAACCAGTTCCTTCCTATGTCTCCTGTACCACCCAGTTCCTTTCTATGTCTCCTGTACACCCCAGTTCCTGTTTGTCTTTTGTGCCCCCAGTTCCTGTTTGTCTCCTATGCCCCCAGTTCCTGTCTTTCTCCTGTACCAACCAGTTCCTTCCTATGTCTCCTGTACCACCCAGTTCCTTTCTATGTCTCCTGTACACCCCAGTTCCTGTTTGTCTTTTGTGCCCCCAGTTCCTGTCTGTCTCCTGTACCCCCCAGTTCCTGTCTATATCTACAGTTCCCCCCAGTTCCTGTCTGTCTCCTGTACCACCCAGGTCCTGTCTATGTCTCCTGTACCCCCCAGTTCCTGTCTCCTGTATCCCCCAGTTCCTGTCTCTCGTACCCCCCAGTTCCGGTCTGTCTCCTGTACCCCCCAGTTCCTGTCTATGTCTCCTGTACCCCCCAGTTCCTGTCTGTCTCTCGTACCCCCAGTTCCTGTCTGTCTCCTGTACCCCCCAGTTCCTGTCTTTATCTACATTTCCCACCAGTTCCTGTCTGTCTCCTGTACCACCCAGGTCCTGTCTATGTCTCCTGTACCCCCCAGTTCCTGTCTCCTGTACCCCCAGTTCCTGTCTCCTGTACCCCCCAGTTCCTGTCTCCTGTACCCCCCAGTTCCTGTCTCCTGTACCCCACAGTTCCTGTCTCCTGTACCCCCCAGTTCCTGTCTATGTTTCCTGTACCCCCCAGTTCCTGTTTGTCTCCTGTACCCCCCAGTTCCTATCTTTCTCCTGTACCGCCCAGTTCCTTTCTATGTCTTCTATGTTCCTTTCTATGTCTCCTGTACCCCCAAGTTCCTGTCTGTCTCTCGTACCCCCAGTTCCTGTCTGTCTCCTGTACCACCCAGTTCCTTTCTATGTCTCCTGTACCCCCCAGTTCCTGTTTGTCTTTTGTACACCCCAGTTCCTGTTTGTCTCCTGTACCCCCCAGTTCCTGTCTGTCTCCTGTACCCCCCAGTTCCTGTCTATGTCTCCTGTACCCCCCAGTTCCTGTCTCTCATAACCCCCAGTTCCTGTCTCCTGTACCCCCCAGTTCCTGTCTCCTGTACCCCCCAGTTCCTGTCTCCTGTACCCCCCAGTTCCTGTGTCCTGTACCCCCCAGTTCCTGTCTCCTGTACCCCCCAGTTCCTGTCTATGTCTCCTGTACCCCCCAGTTCCTGTTTGTCTCCTGTACCCCCCAGTTCCTGTCTGTCTCCTATGCCCCCAGTTCCTGTCTTTCTCCTGTACCAACCAGTTCCTTCCTATGTCTCCTGTACCACCCAGTTCCTTTCTATGTCTCCTGTACACCCCAGTTCCTGTTTGTCTTTTGTGCCCCCAGTTCCTGTTTGTCTCCTGTACCCCCCAGTTCCTGTTTGTCTCCTGTAGCCCCCAGTTCCTGTCTGTCTCTCGTACCCCCAGTTCCTGTCTGTCTCCTGTACCCCCCAGTTCCTGTCTATATCTACAGTTCCCCCCAGTTCATGTCTGTCTCCTGTACCACCCAGGTCCTGTCTATGTCTCCTGTACCCCCCAGTTCCTGTCTCCTGTATCCCCCAGTTCCTGTCTCTCGTACCCCCCAGTTCCGGTCTGTCTCCTGTACCCCCCAGTTCCTGTCTATGTCTCCTGTACCCCCCAGTTCCTGTCTGTCTCTCGTACCCCCAGTTCCTGTCTGTCTCCTGTACCCCCCAGTTCCTGTCTATATCTACAGTTCCCACCAGTTCCTGTCTGTCTCCTGTACCACCCAGGTCCTGTCTATGTCTCCTGTACCCCCCAGTTCCTGTCTTCTGTACCCCCCAGTTCCTGTCTCTCGTACCCCCCAGTTCCTGTCTCATGTACCACCCAGTTGCTTTCTATGTCTCCTGTACACCCCAGTTCCTGTTTGTCTCCTGTACCCCCCAGTTCCTGTTTGTCTCCTGTACCCCCCAGTTCCTGTTTGTCTCCTGTACCCCCCAGTTCCTGTCTGTCTCTCGTACCCCCAGTTCCAGTCTGTCTCCTGTACCCCAGTTCCTGTCTGTCTCTCTTACCCCCCAGTTCCTGTCTGTCTCCTGTACCCCCAGTTCCTGTCTGTCTCTCGTACCCCCAGTTCCTGTCTATGTCTCCTGTTCCCCCCAGTTCCTGTCTATGTCTCCTGTTCCCCCCAGTTCCGGTCTGTCTCCTGTACCCCCCAGTTCCGGTCTGTGTCTCATGTACCCCCCAGTTCCTGTCTATGTCTCTCGTACCCCCAGTTCCTGTCTGTTTCTCGTACCCCCAGTTCCTGTCTATATCTCCTGTTCCCCCCAGTTCCTGTCTGTCTCCTGTACCCCCCAGTTCCTGTTTGTCTCCTGTAGCCCCCAGTTCCTGTCTGTCTCTCGTACCCCCAGTTCCTGTCTGTCTCCTGTACCCCCCAGTTCCTGTCTATATCTACAGTTCCCCCCAGTTCCTGTCTGTCTCCTGTACCACCCAGGTCCTGTCTATGTCTCCTGTACCCCCCAGTTCCTGTCTCCTGTATCCCCCAGTTCCTGTCTCTCGTACCCCCCAGTTCCTGTCTGTCTCCTGTACCCCCCAGTTCCTGTCTATATCTACTGTTCCATTGAGTTCCTGTCTGTCTCCTGTACCCCCCAGGTCCTGTCTCCTGTACCCGCCAGCTCCTGTCTCCTGTACCCGCCAGCTCCTGTCTCTCGTACCCCCCAGTTCCTGTCTTTCGTACCCCTCAGTTCCTGTCTCCTGTACCCCCCAGTTCCTGTCTTTCTCTCGTACCCCTCAGTTCCTGTCTCTCGTACCCCTCAGTTCCTGTCTCCTGTACCCCCCAGTTCCTGGCTTTCTCTCGTACCCCCCAGTTCCTGTCTGTCTCTCGTACCCCCCAGTTCCTGTCTCCTGTACCCCCCAGTTCCTGTCTCCTGTACCCCCCAGTTCCTGTCTCCTGTACCCCCCAGTTCCTGTCTCCTGTACCCCCCAGTTCCTGTGTCCTGTACCCCCCAGTTCCTGTCTCCTGTACCCCCCAGTTCCTGTCTATGTCTCCTGTACCCCCCAGTTCCTGTTTGTCTCCTGTACCCCCCAGTTCCTGTCTGTCTCCTATGCCCCCAGTTCCTGTCTTTCTCCTGTACCAACCAGTTCCTTCCTATGTGTCCTGTACCACCCAGTTCCTTTCTATGTCTCCTGTACACCCCAGTTCCTGTTTGTCTTTTGTGCCCCCAGTTCCTGTTTGTCTCCTGTACCCCCCAGTTCCTGTTTGTCTCCTGTAGCCCCCAGTTCCTGTCTGTCTCTCGTACCCCCAGTTCCTGTCTGTCTCCTGTACCCCCCAGTTCCTGTCTATATCTACAGTTCCCCCCAGTTCCTGTCTGTCTCCTGTACCACCCAGGTCCTGTCTATGTCTCCTGTACCCCCCAGTTCCTGTCTCCTGTATCCCCCAGTTCCTGTCTCTCGTACCCCCCAGTTCCGGTCTGTCTCCTGTACCCCCCAGTTCCTGTCTATGTCTCCTGTACCCCCCAGTTCCTGTCTGTCTCTCGTACCCCCAGTTCCTGTCTGTCTCCTGTACCCCCCAGTTCCTGTCTATATCTACAGTTCCCCCCAGTTCCTGTCTGTCTCCTGTACCACCCAGGTCCTGTCTATGTCTCCTGTACCCCCCAGTTCCTGTCTCCTGTATCCCCCAGTTCCTGTCTCTCGTACCCCCCAGTTCCTGTCTGTCTCCTGTACCCCCCAGTTCCTGTCTATATCTACTGTTCCATTGAGTTCCTGTCTGTCTCCTGTACCCCCCAGGTCCTGTCTCCTGTACCCGCCAGCTCCTGTCTCCTGTACCCGCCAGCTCCTGTCTCTCGTACCCCCCAGTTCCTGTCTCTCGTACCCCTCAGTTCCTGTCTCCTGTACCCCCCAGTTCCTGTCTTTCTCTCGTACCCCTCAGTTCCTGTCTCTCGTACCCCTCAGTTCCTGTCTCCTGTACCCCCCAGTTCCTGGCTTTCTCTCGTACCCCCCAGTTCCTGTCTGTCTCTCGTACCCCCCAGTTCCTGTCTCCTGTACCCCCCAGTTCCTGTCTCCTGTACCCCCCAGTTCCTGTCTCCTGTACCCCCCAGTTCCTGTCTCCTGTACCCCCCAGTTCCTGTGTCCTGTACCCCCCAGTTCCTGTCTCCTGTACCCCCCAGTTCCTGTCTATGTCTCCTGTACCCCCCAGTTCCTGTTTGTCTCCTGTACCCCCCAGTTCCTGTCTGTCTCCTATGCCCCCAGTTCCTGTCTTTCTCCTGTACCAACCAGTTCCTTCCTATGTGTCCTGTACCACCCAGTTCCTTTCTATGTCTCCTGTACACCCCAGTTCCTGTTTGTCTTTTGTGCCCCCAGTTCCTGTTTGTCTCCTGTACCCCCCAGTTCCTGTTTGTCTCCTGTAGCCCCCAGTTCCTGTCTGTCTCTCGTACCCCCAGTTCCTGTCTGTCTCCTGTACCCCCCAGTTCCTGTCTATATCTACAGTTCCCCCCAGTTCCTGTCTGTCTCCTGTACCACCCAGGTCCTGTCTATGTCTCCTGTACCCCCCAGTTCCTGTCTCCTGTATCCCCCAGTTCCTGTCTCTCGTACCCCCCAGTTCCGGTCTGTCTCCTGTACCCCCCAGTTCCTGTCTATGTCTCCTGTACCCCCCAGTTCCTGTCTGTCTCTCGTACCCCCAGTTCCTGTCTGTCTCCTGTACCCCCCAGTTCCTGTCTATATCTACAGTTCCCACCAGTTCCTGTCTGTCTCCTGTACCACCCAGGTCCTGTCTATGTCTCCTGTACCCCCCAGTTCCTGTCTCCTGTACCCCCCAGTTCCTGTCTCTCGTACCCCCCAGTTCCTGTCTCATGTACCACCCAGTTGCTTTCTATGTCTCCTGTACACCCCAGTTCCTGTTTGTCTCCTGTACCCCCCAGTTCCTGTTTGTCTCCTGTACCCCCCAGTTCCTGTTTGTCTCCTGTACCCCCCAGTTCCTGTCTGTCTCTCGTACCCCCAGTTCCAGTCTGTCTCCTGTACCCCCAGTTCCTGTCTGTCTCTCGTACCCCCAGTTCCTGTCTATGTCTCCTGTTCCCCCCAGTTCCTGTCTATGTCTCCTGTTCCCCCCAGTTCCGGTCTGTCTCCTGTACCCCCCAGTTCCGGTCTGTGTCTCATGTACCCCCCAGTTCCTGTCTATGTCTCTCGTACCCCCAGTTCCTGTCTGTTTCTCGTACCCCCAGTTCCTGTCTATATCTCCTGTTCCCCCCAGTTCCTGTCTGTCTCTCGTACCCCCAGTTCCTGTCTATGTCTCCTGTTCCCCCCAGTTCCTGTCTATGTCTCCTGTTCCCCCCAGTTCCGGTCTGTCTCCTGTACCCCCCAGTTCCGGTCTGTGTCTCCTGTACCCCCCAGTTCCTGTCTATGTCTCCTGTACCCCCCAGTTCCTGTCTATATCTACTGTTCCATTGAGTTCCTGTCTGTCTCCTGTACCCCCCAGGTCCTGTCTATGTCTCCTGTACCCCCCATTTCCTGTCTCCTGTACCCGCCAGCTCCTGTCTCTCGTACCCCCCAGTTCCTGTCTCTCGTACCCCTCAGTTCCTGTCTCCTGTACCCCCCAGTTCCTGTCTGTCTCCTGTACCCCCCAGTTCCTGTCTATATCTACTGTTCCATTGAGTTCCTGTCTGTCTCCTGTACCCCCCAGGTCCTGTCTATGTCTCCTGTACCCCCCATTTCCTGCCTCCTGTACCCGCCAGCTCCTGTCTCTCGTACCCCCCAGTTCCTGTCTCTCGTACCCCTCAGTTCCTGTCTCCTGTACCCCCCAGTTCCTGTCTTTCTCTCGTACCCCTCAGTTCCTGTCTCTCGTACCCCTCAGTTCCTGTCTCCTGTACCCCCCAGTTCCTGGCTTTCTCTCGTACCCCCCAGTTCCTGTCTGTCTCTCGTACCCCCCAGTTCCTGTCTGTCTCTCGTACCCCCTGTTCCTGTCTGTCTCTCGTACCCCCAGTTCCTGTCTGTCTCTCGTACCCCCAGTTCCTGTCTATCTCTCCTGTACCCCCCAGTTCCTGTCTCCTGTACCCCCCAGTTCCTGTCTTTGTCTCCTGTACCCCCCAGTTCCTGTCTCCTGTACCCCCAAGTTCCTGTCTCCTGTACCCCCCAGTTCCTGTCTCCTGTACCCCCCAGTTCCTGTCTACTGTACCCCCCAGTTCCTGTCTACTGTACCCTCCAGTTCCTGTCTACTGTACCCTCCAGTTCCTGTCTCCTGTACCCCCCAGTTCCTGTCTCCTGTACCCCCCAGTTCCTGTCTCCTGTACCCCCCAGTTCCTGTCTGTCTCTCGTACCCCCAGTTCCTGTCTATGTCTCATGTCAACCAGTTCCTGTCTATGTCTCCTGTTCCCCCCAGTTCCTGTCTTTCTCCTGTACCCCCCAGTTCCGGTCTGTCTCCTGTACCCCCAGTTCCTGTCTCTCCTGTACCCCCCAGTTCCTGTCTATATCTACTCTTCCCCCCAGTTCCTGTCTGTCTCCTGTACCCCCCCAGGTCCTGTCTATGTCTCCTGTACCCCCCAGTTCCTGTCTCCTGTACCTCCCAGTTCCTGTCTCCTGTACCTCCAAGTTCCTGTCGCCTGTACCCCCCAGTTTCTGTCTTTCTCCTGTACCCCCCAGTTCCTGTCTCATATACCCCCCAGTTCCTGTCTCCCGTACCTCCCAGTTCCTGTCTCCTGTACCCCCCAGTTCCTGTCTCCCGTACCCCCCAGTTCCTGTCTCCTGTACCCCCCAGTAACTGTCTCCTGTACCCCCCAGTTGCTGTCTCCTGTACCCCCCAGTTCCTGTTTGCCTCTTGTACCCCCCAGTTCCTGTCTGTCTCCTATACCCCCCAGTTCCTGTCTGTCTCCTGTACCGCCCAGTTCCTGTTTGTCTCCTGTACCCCCCCAGTTCCTGTCTATGTCTCCTGTACCGCCCAGTTCCTTTCTACGTCTCCTGTACCCCCCAGTTCCTTTCTATGTCTCCTGTACCCCCCAGTTCCTGTCTCTCATACCAACCAGTTCCTGTCTCCTGTACCGCCCAGTTCCTGTCTCCTGTACCGCCCAGTTCCTGTCTCCTGTACCCCCCAGTTCCTGTCTCCTGTACCCCCCAGTTCCTGTCTCCTGTACCCCCCAGTTCCTGTCTCCTGTACCCCCCAGTTCCTGTCTCCTGTACCCCACAGTTCATGTCTCCTGTAACCCACAGTTCCTGTCTCCTGTACCCCCCAGTTCCTGTCTATGTCTCCTGTACCCCCCAGTTCCTGTTTGTCTCCTGTACCCCCCAGTTCCTATCTTTCTCCTGTACCGCCCAGTTCCTTTCTATGTCTTCTATGTTCCTTTCTATGTCTCCTGTACCCCCCAGTTCCTGTCTATGTCTCCTGTACCCCCCAGTTCCTGTCTGTCTCTCGTACCCCCAGTTCCTGTCTGTCTCCTGTACCCCCCAGTTCCTGTCTATATCTACAGTTCCCACCAGTTCCTGTCTGTCTCCTGTACCCCCCAGTTCCTGTTTGTCTTTTGTACCCCCCAGTTCCTGTCTGTCTCCTGTACCCCCCAGTTCCTGTCTATGTCTCCTGTACCTCCCAGTTCCTTTCTATGTCTCCTGTACCCCCCAGTTCCTGTCTCTCATAACCCCCAGTTCCTGTCTCCTGTACCCCCCAGTTCCTGTCTCCTGTACCCCCCAGTTCCTGTCTCCCGTACCCCCCAGTTCCTGTGTCCTGTACCCCCCAGTTCCTGTCTCCTGTACCCCTCAGTTCCTGTCTCCTGTACCCCCCAGTTCCTGTCTATGTCTCCTGTACCCCCCAGTTCCTGTTTGTCTCCTGTACCCCCCAGTTCCTGTCTGTCTCCTATGCCCCCAGTTCCTGTCTTTCTCCTGTACCAACCAGTTCCTTCCTATGTCTCCTGTACCACCCAGTTCCTTTCTATGTCTCCTGTACCCCCCAGTTCCTGTTTGTCTTTTGTACCCCCCAGTTCCTGTTTGTCTCCTGTACCCCCCAGTTCCTGTTTGTCTCCTGTAGCCCCCAGTTCCTGTCTGTCTCTCGTACCCCCAGTTCCTGTCTGTCTCCTGTACCCCCCAGTTCCTGTCTATATCTACAGTTCCCCCCAGTTCCTGTCTGTCTCCTGTACCACCCAGGTCCTGTCTATGTCTCCTGTACCCCCCAGTTCCTGTCTCTCGTACCCCCCAGTTCCGGTCTGTCTCCTGTACCCCCCAGTTCCTGTCTATGTCTCCTGTACCCCCCAGTTCCTGTCTGTCTCTCGTACCCCCAGTTCCTGTCTGTCTCCTGTACCCCCCAGTTCCTGTCTATATCTACAGTTCCCACCAGTTCCTGTCTGTCTCCTGTACCACCCAGGTCCTGTCTATGTCTCCTGTACCCCCCAGTTCCTGTCTCCTGTACCCCCCAGTTCCTGTCTCTCGTACCCCCCAGTTCCTGTCTCATGTACCACCCAGTTGCTTTCTATGTCTCCTTTACACCCCAGTTCCTGTTTGTCTCCTGTACCCCCCAGTTCCTGTTTGTCTCCTGTACCCCCCAGTTCCTGTTTGTCTCCTGTACCCCCCAGTTCCTGTCTGTCTCTCGTACCCCCAGTTCCTGTCTGTCTCCTGTACCCCAGTTCCTGTCTGTCTCTCTTACCCCCAGTTCCTGTCTGTCTCCTGTACCCCCAGTTCCTGTCTGTCTCCTGTACCCCCAGTTCCTGTCTGTCTCTCGTACCCCCAGTTCCTGTCTATATCTCCTGTTCCCCCCAGTTCCTGTCTGTCTCTCGTACCCCCAGTTCCTGTCTATGTCTCCTGTTCCCCCCAGTTCCTGTCTATGTCTCCTGTTCCCCCCAGTTCCGGTCTGTCTCCTGTACCCCCCAGTTCCGGTCTGTGTCTCCTGTACCCCCCAGTTCCTGTCTATGTCTCTCGTACCCCCAGTTCCTGTCTGTTTCTCGTACCCCCAGTTCCTGTCTGTCTCCTGTACCCCCCAGTTCCTGTCTATATCTACTGTTCCATTGAGTTCCTGTCTGTCTCCTGTACCCCCCAGGTCCTGTCTATGTCTCCTGTACCCCCCATTTCCTGTCTCCTGTACCCGCCAGCTCCTGTCTCTCGTACCCCCCAGTTCCTGTCTCTCGTACCCCTCAGTTCCTGTCTCCTGTACCCCCCAGTTCCTGTCTTTCTCTCGTACCCCCCAGTTACTGTCTCTCGTACCCCTCAGTTCCTGTCTCCTGTACCCCCCAGTTCCTGTCTTTCTCTCGTACCCCCCAGTTCCTGTCTGTCTCTCGTACCCCCCAGTTCCTGTCTGTCTCTCGTACCCCCTGTTCCTGTCTGTCTCTCGTACCCCCAGTTCCTGTCTGTCTCTCGTACCCCCAGTTCCTGTCTATCTCTCCTGTACCCCCCAGTTCCTGTCTCCTGTACCCCCCAGTTCCTGTCTTTGTCTCCTGTACCCCCCAGTTCCTGTCTCCTGTACCCCCAAGTTCCTGTCTCCTGTACCCCCCAGTTCCTGTCCCCTGTACCCCCCAGTTCCTGTCTACTGTACCCCCCAGTTCCTGTCTACTGTACCCTCCAGTTCCTGTCTCCTGTACCCTCCAGTTCCTGTCTCCTGTACCCCCCAGTTCCTGTCTCCTGTACCCCCCAGTTCCTGTCTCCTGTACCCCCCAGTTCCTGTCTGTCTCTCGTACCCCCAGTTCCTGTCTATGTCTCATGTCAACCAGTTCCTGTCTATGTCTCCAGTTCCCCCCAGTTCCTGTCTTTCTCCTGTACCCCCCAGTTCCGGTCTGTCTCCTGTACCCCCAGTTCCTGTCTCTCCTGTACCCCCCAGTTCCTGTCTATATCTACTCTTCCCCCCAGTTCCTGTCTGTCTCCTGTACCCCCCAGATCTTGTCTATGTCTCCTGTACCCCCCAGTTCCTGTCTCCTGTACCTCCCAGTTCCTGTCTCCTGTACCTCCCAGTTCCTGTCGCCTGTACCCCCCAGTTTCTGTCTTTCTCCTGTACCCCCCAGTTCCTGTCTCATATACCCCCCAGTTCCTGTCTCCCGTACCCCCCAGTTCCTGTCTCCTGTACCCCCCAGTTCCTGTCTCCCGTACCCCCCAGTTCCTGTCTCCTTTACCCCCCAGTTGCTGTCTCCTGTACCCCCCAGTTCCTGTTTGCCTCTTGTACCCCCCAGTTCCTGTCTGTCTCCTATACCCCCCAGTTCCTGTCTGTCTCCTGTACCGCCCAGTTCCTTTCTATGTCTCCTTTACCCCCCAGTTCCTGTTTGTCTCCTGTACCCCCCCAGTTCCTGTCTATGTCTCCTGTACCGCCCAGTTCCTTTCTACGTCTCCTGTACCCCCCAGTTCCTTTCTCTCATACCAACCAGTTCCTGTCTCCTGTACCGCCCAGTTCCTGTCTCCTGTACCGCCCAGTTCCTGTCTCCTGTACCCCCCAGTTCCTGTCTCCTGTACCCCCCAGTTCCTGTCTCCTGTACCCCCCAGTTCCTGTTTGTCTCCTGTACCCCCCAGTTCCTGTTTGTCTCCTGTACCCCCCAGTTCCTATCTTTCTCCTGTACCGCCCAGTTCCTTTCTATGTCTTCTATGTTCCTTTCTATGTCTCCTGTACCCCCCAGTTCATGTCTATGTCTCCTGTACCCCCCAGTTCATATTTGTCTCCTGTACCCCCCAGTTCCTGTCTGTCTCCTGTACCCCACCGGTTCCTGTCTGTCTCCTGTAAAACCCAGTTCCTTTCTATGTCTCCTGTACCCCCCAGTTCCTGTCTGTCTCCTGTACCCCAGTTCCTGTCTGTCTCTCGTACCCCCAGTTCCTGTCTGTCTCCTGTACCCCCAGTTCCTGTCTGTCTCTCGTACCCCCAGTCCCTGTCTATATCTCCTGTTCCCCCCAGTTCCTGTCTATGTCTCTCGTACCCCCAGTTCCTGTCTATGTCTCATGTCCCCCAGTTCCTGTCTATGTCTCCCGTACCCCCCAGTTCCTGTCTCCTGTACCCCCCAGTTCCTGTCTCCCGTACCCCCCAGTTCCTGTCTCCTGTACCCCCCAGTTCCTGTCTCCTGTACCCCCCAGTTGCTGTCTCCTGTACCCCCCAGTTCCTATTTGCCTCTTGTACCCCCTAGTTCCTGTCTGTCTCCTATACCCCCCAGTTCCTGTCTGTCTCCTGTACCGCCCAGTTCCTTTCTATGTCTCCTTTACCCCCCAGTTCCTGTCTGTCTCCTGTACCCCCCCAGTTCCTGTCTATGTCTCCTGTACCGCCCAGTTCCTTTCTACGTCTCCTGTACCCCCCAGTTCCTTTCTATGTCTCCTGTACACCCCAGTTCCTGTCTCTCATACCAACCAGTTCCTGTCTCCTGTACCGCCCAGTTCCTGTCTCCTGTACCGCCCAGTTCCTGTCTCCTGTACCCCCCAGTTCCTGTCTCCTGTACCCCCCAGTTCCTGTCTCCTGTACCCCCCAGTTCCTGTCTCCTGTACCCCCCAGTTCCTGTCTCCTGTACCCCCAGTTCCTGTCTCCTGTACCCCCCAGTTCCTGTCTCCTGTACCCCCCAGTTCCTGTCTATGTCTCCTGTACCCCCCAGTTCCTGTTTGTCTCCTGTACCCCCCAGTTCCTATCTTTCTCCTGTACCGCCCAGTTCCTTTCTATGTCTTCTATGTTCCTTTCTATGTCTCCTGTACCCCCCAGTTCATGTCTATGTCTCCTGTACCCCCCAGTTCATATTTGTCTCCTGTACCCCCCAGTTCCTGTCTGTCTCCTGTACCCCACCGGTTCCTGTCTGTCTCCTGTAAAACCCAGTTCCTTTCTATGTCTCCTGTACCCCCCAGTTCCTGTCTGTCTCCTGTACCCCAGTTCCTGTCTGTCTCTCGTACCCCCAGTTCCTGTCTGTCTCCTGTACCCCCAGTTCCTGTCTGTCTCTCGTACCCCCAGTCCCTGTCTATATCTCCTGTTCCCCCCAGTTCCTGTCTATGTCTCTCGTACCCCCAGTTCCTGTCTATGTCTCATGTCCCCCAGTTCCTGTCTATGTCTCCTGTACCCCCCAGTTCCTGTTTGTCTCCTGTACCCCCCAGTTCCTATCTTTCTCCTGTACCGCCCAGTTCCTTTCTATGTCTTCTATGTTCCTTTCTATGTCTCCTGTACCCCCCAGTTCATGTCTATGTCTCCTGTACCCCCCAGTTCATATTTGTCTCCTGTACCCCCCAGTTCCTGTCTGTCTCCTGTACCCAACCGGTTCCTGTCTGTCTCCTGTAAAACCCAGTTCCTTTCTATTTCTCCTGACAGTTCCTGTCTCATATACCCCCCAGTTCCTGTCTCCCGTACCCCCCAGTTCCTGTCTCCTGTACCCCCCAGTTCCTGTCTCCCGTACCCCCCAGTTCCTGTCTCCTTTACCCCCCAGTTGCTGTCTCCTGTACCCCCCAGTTCCTGTTTGCCTCTTGTACCCCCCAGTTCCTGTCTGTCTCCTATACCCCCCAGTTCCTGTCTGTCTCCTGTACCGCCCAGTTCCTTTCTATGTCTCCTTTACCCCCCAGTTCCTGTTTGTCTCCTGTACCCCCCCAGTTCCTGTCTATGTCTCCTGTACCGCCCAGTTCCTTTCTACGTCTCCTGTACCCCCCAGTTCCTTTCTCTCATACCAACCAGTTCCTGTCTCCTGTACCGCCCAGTTCCTGTCTCCTGTACCGCCCAGTTCCTGTCTCCTGTACCCCCCAGTTCCTGTCTCCTGTACCCCCCAGTTCCTGTCTCCTGTACCCCCCAGTTCCTGTCTCCTGTACCCCCCAGTTCCTGTTTGTCTCCTGTACCCCCCAGTTCCTGTTTGTCTCCTGTACCCCCCAGTTCCTGTTTGTCTCCTGTACCCCCCAGTTCCTATCTTTCTCCTGTACCACCCAGTTCCTTTCTATGTCTTCTATGTTCCTTTCTATGTCTCCTGTACCCCCCAGTTCATGTCTATGTCTCCTGTACCCCCCAGTTCATATTTGTCTCCTGTACCCCCCAGTTCCTGTCTGTCTCCTGTACCCCACCGGTTCCTGTCTGTCTCCTGTAAAACCCAGTTCCTTTCTATGTCTCCTGTACCCCCCAGTTCCTGTCTGTCTCCTGTACCCCAGTTCCTGTCTGTCTCTCGTACCCCCAGTTCCTGTCTGTCTCCTGTACCCCCAGTTCCTGTCTGTCTCTCGTACCCCCAGTCCCTGTCTATATCTCCTGTTCCCCCCAGTTCCTGTCTATGTCTCTCGTACCCCCAGTTCCTGTCTATGTCTCATGTCCCCCAGTTCCTGTCTATGTCTCCCGTACCCCCCAGTTCCTGTCTCCTGTACCCCCCAGTTCCTGTCTCCCGTACCCCCCAGTTCCTGTCTCCTGTACCCCCCAGTTCCTGTCTCCTGTACCCCCCAGTTGCTGTCTCCTGTACCCCCCAGTTCCTATTTGCCTCTTGTACCCCCCAGTTCCTGTCTGTCTCCTATACCCCCCAGTTCCTGTCTGTCTCCTGTACCGCCCAGTTCCTTTCTATGTCTCCTGTACCCCCCAGTTCATATTTGTCTCCTGTACCCCCCAGTTCCTGTCTGTCTCCTGTACCCAACCGGTTCCTGTCTGTCTCCTGTAAAACCCAGTTCCTTTCTATTTCTCCTGACAGTTCCTGTCTCATATACCCCCCAGTTCCTGTCTCCCGTACCCCCCAGTTCCTGTCTCCTGTACCCCCCAGTTCCTGTCTCCCGTACCCCCCAGTTCCTGTCTCCTTTACCCCCCAGTTGCTGTCTCCTGTACCCCCCAGTTCCTGTTTGCCTCTTGTACCCCCCAGTTCCTGTCTGTCTCCTATACCCCCCAGTTCCTGTCTGTCTCCTGTACCGCCCAGTTCCTTTCTATGTCTCCTTTACCCCCCAGTTCCTGTTTGTCTCCTGTACCCCCCCAGTTCCTGTCTATGTCTCCTGTACCGCCCAGTTCCTTTCTACGTCTCCTGTACCCCCCAGTTCCTTTCTCTCATACCAACCAGTTCCTGTCTCCTGTACCGCCCAGTTCCTGTCTCCTGTACCGCCCAGTTCCTGTCTCCTGTACCCCCCAGTTCCTGTCTCCTGTACCCCCCAGTTCCTGTCTCCTGTACCCCCCAGTTCCTGTCTCCTGTACCCCCCAGTTCCTGTTTGTCTCCTGTACCCCCCAGTTCCTGTTTGTCTCCTGTACCCCCCAGTTCCTGTTTGTCTCCTGTACCCCCCAGTTCCTATCTTTCTCCTGTACCACCCAGTTCCTTTCTATGTCTTCTATGTTCCTTTCTATGTCTCCTGTACCCCCCAGTTCATGTCTATGTCTCCTGTACCCCCCAGTTCATATTTGTCTCCTGTACCCCCCAGTTCCTGTCTGTCTCCTGTACCCCACCGGTTCCTGTCTGTCTCCTGTAAAACCCAGTTCCTTTCTATGTCTCCTGTACCCCCCAGTTCCTGTCTGTCTCCTGTACCCCAGTTCCTGTCTGTCTCTCGTACCCCCAGTTCCTGTCTGTCTCCTGTACCCCCAGTTCCTGTCTGTCTCTCGTACCCCCAGTCCCTGTCTATATCTCCTGTTCCCCCCAGTTCCTGTCTATGTCTCTCGTACCCCCAGTTCCTGTCTATGTCTCATGTCCCCCAGTTCCTGTCTATGTCTCCCGTACCCCCCAGTTCCTGTCTCCTGTACCCCCCAGTTCCTGTCTCCCGTACCCCCCAGTTCCTGTCTCCTGTACCCCCCAGTTCCTGTCTCCTGTACCCCCCAGTTGCTGTCTCCTGTACCCCCCAGTTCCTATTTGCCTCTTGTACCCCCCAGTTCCTGTCTGTCTCCTATACCCCCCAGTTCCTGTCTGTCTCCTGTACCGCCCAGTTCCTTTCTATGTCTCCTTTACCCCCCAGTTCCTGTTTGTCTCCTGTACCCCCCCAGTTCCTGTCTATGTCTCCTGTACCGCCCAGTTCCTTTCTACGTCTCCTGTACCCCCCAGTTCCTTTCTATGTCTCCTGTACACCCCAGTTCCTGTCTCTCATACCAACCAGTTCCTGTCTCCTGTACCGCCCAGTTCCTGTCTCCTGTACCGCCCAGTTCCTGTCTCCTGTACCCCCCAGTTCCTGTCTCCTGTACCCCCCAGTTCCTGTCTCCTGTACCCCCCAGTTCCTGTCTCCTGTACCCCCCAGTTCCTGTCTCCTGTACCCCACAGTTCCTGTGTCCTGTACCCCCCAGTTCCTGTCTATGTCTCCTGTACCCCCCAGTTCCTGTTTGTCTCCTGTACCCCCCAGTTCCTATCTTTCTCCTGTACCGCCCAGTTCCTTTCTATGTCTTCTATGTTCCTTTCTATGTCTCCTGTACCCCCCAGTTCATGTCTATGTCTCCTGTACCCCCCAGTTCATATTTGTCTCCTGTACCCCCCAGTTCCTGTCTGTCTCCTGTACCCCACCGGTTCCTGTCTGTCTCCTGTAAAACCCAGTTCCTTTCTATGTCTCCTGTACCCCCCAGTTCCTGTCTGTCTCCTGTACCCCAGTTCCTGTCTGTCTCTCGTACCCCCAGTTCCTGTCTGTCTCCTGTACCCCCAGTTCCTGTCTGTCTCTCGTACCCCCAGTCCCTGTCTATATCTCCTGTTCCCCCCAGTTCCTGTCTATGTCTCTCGTACCCCCAGTTCCTGTCTATGTCTCATGTCCCCCAGTTCCTGTCTATGTCTCCTGTACCCCCCAGTTCCTGTTTGTCTCCTGTACCCCCCAGTTCCTATCTTTCTCCTGTACCGCCCAGTTCCTTTCTATGTCTTCTATGTTCCTTTCTATGTCTCCTGTACCCCCCAGTTCATGTCTATGTCTCCTGTACCCCCCAGTTCATATTTGTCTCCTGTACCCCCCAGTTCCTGTCTGTCTCCTGTACCCAACCGGTTCCTGTCTGTCTCCTGTAAAACCCAGTTCCTTTCTATTTCTCCTGTACCCCCCAGTTCCTGTCTGTCTCCTGTACCCCAGTTCCTGTCTGTCTCTCGTACCCCCAGTTCCTGTCTGTCTCCTGTACCCCCAGTTCCTGTCTGTCTCTCGTACCCCCAGTCCCTGTCTATGTCTCCTGTTCCCCCCAGTTCCTGTCTATGTCTCTCGTACCCCCAGTTCCTGTCTATGTCTCATGTCCCCCAGTTCCTGTCTATGTCTCCTGTACCACCCAGTTCCTGTCTTTCTCCTGTACCGCCCAGTTCCTTTCTATGTCTCCTGTTCCCCCCATGTCCTGTCTCCTGTACCCCCCAGTTCATATTTGTCTCCTGTACCCCCCAGTTCCTGTCTGTCTCCTGTACCCCCCAGTTCCTGTCTGTCTCCTGTAAAACCCAGTTCCTTTCTATCTCTCCTGTACCCCCCAGTTCCTGTCTGTCTCCTGTACCCCAGTTCCTGTCTGTCTCTCGTACCCCCAGTTCCTGTCTGTCTCCTGTACCCCCAGTTCCTGTCTGTATCTCGTACCCCCAGTTCCTGTCTATATCTCCTGTTCCCCCCAGTTCCTGTCTATGTCTCTCGTACCCCCAGTTCCTGTCTATGTCTCATGTCCCCCAGTTCCTGTCTATGTCTCCTGTTCCCCCCAGTTCCTGTCTGTCTCCTGTACCCCAGTTCCTGTCTGTCTCTCGTACCCCCAGTTCCTGTCTGTCTCTCGTACCCCCAGTTCCTGTCTGTCTCCTGTACCCCCAGTTCCTGTCTGTATCTCGTACCCCCAGTTCCTGTCTATATCTCCTGTTCCCCCCAGTTCCTGTCTATGTCTCTCGTACCCCCAGTTCCTGTCTATGTCTCATGTCCCCCAGTTCCTGTCTATGTCTCCTGTTCCCCCCAGTTCCGGTCTGTCTCCTGTACCCCCCAGGTCCTGTCTATGTCTCCTGTACCCCCCAGTTCCTGTCTCCTGTACCCCCCAGTTCCTGTCTATGTCACCTGTACCCCCAGTTCCTGTGTCCTGTACCCCCCAGTTCCTGTCTCCTGTACCCCCCAGTTCCTGTCTATATCTACTCTTCCCCCCAGTTCCTGTCTGTCTCCTGTACCCCCCAGGTCCTGTCTATGTCTCCTGTACCCCCCAGTTCCTGTCTCCTGTACCCCCCAGTTCCTGTCTATGTCTCCTGTACCCCCCAGTTCCTGTCGCCTGTACCCCCCAGTTCCTGTCTTTCTCCTCTACCCCCCAGTTCCTGTCTCACGTACCCCCAGTTCCTGTCTCCCGTACCCCCCAGTTCCTGTCTCCTGTACCCCCCAGTTCCTGTCTCCTGTACCCCCCAGTTCCTGTCTCCTGTACCCCCCAGTTCCTGTCTCCTGTACCCCCCAGTTCCTGTCTGTCTCCTATACCCCCCAGTTCCAGTCTGTCTCCTGTACCGCCCAGTTCCTTTCTATGTCTCCTGTACCCCCCAGTTCCTGTTTGCCTCTTGTACCCCCCAGTTCCTGTCTGTCTCCTATACCCCCCAGTTCCTGTCTGTCTCCTGTACCGCCCAGTTCCTTTCTATGTCTCCTTTACCCCCCAGTTCCTGTTTGTCTCCTGTATCCCCCAGTTCCTGTCTGTCTCCTGTACCCCCCCAGTTCCTGTCTATGTCTCCTGTATGCCCATTTCCTTTCTATGTCTCCTGTACCCCCCAGTTCCTTTCTATGTCTCCTGTACCCCCCAGTTCCTGTCTCCTTTACCCTCCAGTTCCTGTCTCCTGTACCCCCCAGTTCCTGTCTCCTGTACCCCCCAGTTCCTGTCTCCTGTACCCCCCAGTTCCTGTCTCCTGTACCCCCCCAGTTCCTGTCTATGTCTCCTGTACCCCCCAGTTCCTGTTTGTCTCCTGTACCCCCCAGTTCCTGTCTTTCTCCTGTACTTCCCAGTTCCTTTCTATGTCTTCTATGTTCCTTTCTATGTCTCCTGTTCCCCCCAGTTCCTGTCTCCTGTACCCCCCAGTTCATGTCTATGTCTCCTGTACCCCCCAGTTCATATTTGTCTCCTGTACCCCCCAGTTCCTGTCTGTCTCCTGTACCCCCCAGTTCCTGTCTGTCTCCTGTAAAACCCAGTTCCTTTCTATGTCTCCTGTACCCCCCAGTTCCTGTCTGTCTCCTGTACCCCAGTTCCTGTCTGTCTCTCGTACCCCCAGTTCCTGTCTGTCTCCTGTACCCCCAGTTCCTGTCTATATCTCCTGTTCCCCCCAGTTCCTGTCTATGTCTCTCGTACCCCCAGTTCCTGTCTATGTCTCATGTCTCCCAGTTCCTGTCTATGTCTCCTGTTCCCCCCAGTTCCAGTCTGTCTCCTGTACCCCCCAGGTCCTGTCTGTCTCCTGTACCCCCCATTTCCTGTCTCCTGTAACCCCCAGTTCCTGTCTATGTCTCCTGTACCCCCCAGTTCCTGTTTGTCTCCTGTACCCCCCAGTTCCTGTCTGTCTCTCGTACCCCCAGTTCCTGTCTGTCTCTCGTACCCCCAGTTCCTGTCTATGTCTCATGTCCCCCAGTTCCTGTCTATGTCTCCTGTTCACCCCAGTTCCGGTCTGTCTCCTGTACCCCCCAATTCCTGTCTATATCTACTGTTCCCCCCAGTTCCTGTCTGTCTCCTGTACCCCCCAGGTCCTGTCTATGTCTCCTGTACCCCCCAGCTCCTGTCTCCTGTACCCCCCAGTTCCTGTCTCCTGTACCCCCCAGTTCCTGTCTCCTGTACCCCCCAGTTCCTGTCTCCTGTACCCCCCAGTTCCTGTCTCCTGTACCCCCCAGCTCCTGTCTCTCGTACCCCCCAGTTCCTGTCTCCTGTACCCCCAAGTTCCTGTCTCCTGTACCCCCCAGTTCATGTCTCCTGTACCCCCCAGTTCCTGTCTCCTGTACCCCCCAGTTTCTGTCTATGTCTCCTGTACCCCCCAGTTCCTGTTTGTCTCCTGTACAACCCAGTTCCTGTCTGTCTCTTGTACCCCCTGTTCCTGTCTGTCTCTCGTACCCCCCAGTTCCTGTCTGTCTCTTGTACCCCCAGTTCCTGTCTATGTCTCCTGTACCCCCCAGTTCCTGTCTCCTGTACCCCCCAGTTCCTGTCTTTGTCTCCTGTACCCCCCAGGTCCTGTCTTTGTCTCCTGTACCCCCCAGTTCCTGTCTCCTGTACCCCCCAGTTCCTGTCTCCTTTACCCTCCAGTTCCTGTCTCCTTTACCCTCCAGTTCCTGTCTCCTGTCCCCTCCAGTTCCTGTCTCCTGTACCCCCCAGTTCCTGTCTCCTGTACCACCCAGTTCCTATCTTTCTCCTGTACCGCCCAGTTCCTTTCTATGTCTTCTATGTTCCTTTCTATGTCTCCTGTACCCCCCAGTTCATGTCTATGTCTCCTGTACCCCCCAGTTCATATTTGTCTCCTGTACCCCCCAGTTCCTGTCTGTCTCCTGTACCCAACCGGTTCCTGTCTGTCTCCTGTAAAACCCAGTTCCTTTCTATTTCTCCTGTACCCCCCAGTTCCTGTCTGTCTCCTGTACCCCAGTTCCTGTCTGTCTCTCGTACCCCCAGTTCCTGTCTGTCTCCTGTACCCCCAGTTCCTGTCTGTCTCTCGTACCCCCAGTCCCTGTCTATATCTCCTGTTCCCCCCAGTTCCTGTCTATGTCTCTCGTACCCCCAGTTCCTGTCTATGTCTCATGTCCCCCAGTTCCTGTCTATGTCTCCTGTACCACCCAGTTCCTGTCTTTCTCCTGTACCGCCCAGTTCCTTTCTATGTCTCCTGTTCCCCCCATTTCCTGTCTCCTGTACCCCCCAGTTCATATTTGTCTCCTGTACCCCCCAGTTCCTGTCTGTCTCCTGTACCCCCCAGTTCCTGTCTGTCTCCTGTAAAACCCAGTTCCTTTCTATCTCTCCTGTACCCCCCAGTTCCTGTCTGTCTCCTGTACCCCAGTTCCTGTCTGTCTCTCGTACCCCCAGTTCCTGTCTGTCTCCTGTACCCCCAGTTCCTGTCTATATCTCCTGTTCCCCCCAGTTCCTGTCTATGTCTCTCGTACCCCCAGTTCCTGTCTATGTCTCATGTCCCCCAGTTCCTGTCTATGTCTCCTGTTCCCCCCAGTTCCAGTCTGTCTCCTGTACCCCCCAGGTCCTGTCTGTCTCCTGTACCCCCCAGGTCCTGTCTGTCTCCTGTACCCCCCATTTCCTGTCTCCTGTAACCCCCAGTTCCTGTCTATGTCTCCTGTACCCCCCAGTTCCTGTTTGTCTCCTGTACCCCCCAGTTCCTGTCTGTCTCTCGTACCCCCAGTTCCTGTCTGTCTCTCGTACCCCTAGTTCCTGTCTATGTCTCATGTCCCCCAGTTCCTGTCTATGTCTCCTGTTCACCCCAGTTCCGGTCTGTCTCCTGTACCCCAAAATTCCTGTCTATATCTACTGTTCCCCCCAGTTCCTGTCTGTCTCCTGTACCCCCCAGGTCCTGTCTATGTCTCCTGTACCCCCCAGTTCCTGTCTCCTGTACCCCCCAGTTCCTGTCTCCTGTACCCCCCAGTTCCTGTCTCCTGTACCCCCCAGCTCCTGTCTCTCGTACCCCCCAGTTCCTGTCTCCTGTACCCCCAAGTTCCTGTCTCCTGTACCCCCCAGTTCATGTCTCCTGTACCCCCCAGTTCCTGTCTCCTGTACCCCCCAGTTTCTGTTTGTCTCCTGTACAACCCAGTTCCTGTCTGTCTCTTGTACCCCCTGTTCCTGTCTGTCTCTCGTACCCCCCAGTTCCTGTCTGTCTCTTGTACCCCCAGTTCCTGTCTATGTCTCCTGTACCCCCCAGTTCCTGTCTCCTGTACCCCCCAGTTCCTGTCTTTGTCTCCTGTACCCCCCAGGTCCTGTCTATGTCTCCTGTACCCCCCAGTTCCTGTCTCCTGTACCCCCCAGTTCCTGTCTCCTGTACCCCCCAGTTCCTGTCTCCTGTACCCCCCAGTTCCTGTCTCCTGTACCCCCCAGCTCCTGTCTCTCGTACCCCCCAGTTCCTGTCTCCTGTACCCCCAAGTTCCTGTCTCCTGTACCCCCCAGTTCATGTCTCCTGTACCCCCCAGTTCCTGTCTCCTGTACCCCCCAGTTTCTGTTTGTCTCCTGTACAACCCAGTTCCTGTCTGTCTCTTGTACCCCCTGTTCCTGTCTGTCTCTCGTACCCCCCAGTTCCTGTCTGTCTCTTGTACCCCCAGTTCCTGTCTATGTCTCCTGTACCCCCCAGTTCCTGTCTCCTGTACCCCCCAGTTCCTGTCTTTGTCTCCTGTACCCCCCAGGTCCTGTCTTTGTCTCCTGTACCCCCCAGTTCCTGTCTCCTGTACCCCCCAGTTCCTGTCTCCTTTACCCTCCAGTTCCTGTCTCCTGTCCCCTCCAGTTCCTGTCTCCTGTCCCCTCCAGTTCCTGTCTCCTGTACCCCCCAGTTCCTGTCTCCTGTACCACCCAGTTGCTTTCTATGTCTCCTGTACCCCCCAGTTCCTGTTTGTCTCCTGTACCCCCCAGTTCCTGTCTGTCTCATGTACCCCCCAGTTCCTGTCTGTCTCATGTACCCCCCAGTTCCTGTCTGTCTCTTGTACCCCCAGTTCCTGTCTGTCTCCTGTACCCCAGTTCCTGTCTGTCTCTCGTACCCCCAGTTCCTGTCTGTCTCCTGTACCCGCAGTTCCTGTCTGTCTCTCGTACCCCCAGTTCCTGTCTGTCTCTCGTACCCCTAGTTCCTGTCTATGTCTCATGTCCCACAGTTCCTGTCTATGTCTCCTGTTCACCCCAGTTCCGGTCTGTCTCCTGTACCCCAAAATTCCTGTCTATATCTACTGTTCCCCCCAGTTCCTGTCTGTCTCCTGTACCCCCCAGGTCCTGTCTATGTCTCCTGTACCCCCCAGTTCCTGTCTCCTGTACCCCCCAGTTCCTGTCTCCTGTACCCCCCAGTTCCTGTCTCCTGTACCCCCCAGTTCCTGTCTCCTGTACCCCCCAGCTCCTGTCTCTCGTACCCCCCAGTTCCTGTCTCCTGTACCCCCAAGTTCCTGTCTCCTGTACCCCCCAGTTCATGTCTACTGTACCCCCCAGTTCCTGTCTCCTGTACCCCCCAGTTTCTGTTTGTCTCCTGTACAACCCAGTTCCTGTCTGTCTCTTGTACCCCCTGTTCCTGTCTGTCTCTCGTACCCCCCAGTTCCTGTCTGTCTCTTGTACCCCCAGTTCCTGTCTATGTCTCCTGTACCCCCCAGTTCCTGTCTCCTGTACCCCCCAGTTCCTGTCTTTGTCTCCTGTACCCCCCAGGTCCTGTCTTTGTCTCCTGTACCCCCCAGTTCCTGTCTCCTGTACCCCCCAGTTCCTGTCTCCTTTACCCTCCAGTTCCTGTCTCCTGTCCCCTCCAGTTCCTGTCTCCTGTCCCCTCCAGTTCCTGTCTCCTGTACCCCCCAGTTCCTGTCTCCTGTACCACCCAGTTGCTTTCTATGTCTCCTGTACCCCCCAGTTCCTGTTTGTCTCCTGTACCCCCCAGTTCCTGTCTGTCTCATGTACCCCCCAGTTCCTGTCTGTCTCATGTACCCCCCAGTTCCTGTCTGTCTCTTGTACCCCCAGTTCCTGTCTGTCTCCTGTACCCCAGTTCCTGTCTGTCTCTCGTACCCCCAGTTCCTGTCTGTCTCCTGTACCCGCAGTTCCTGTCTGTCTCTCGTACCCCCAGTTCCTGTCTATATCTCCTGTTCAACACAGTTCCTGTCTCTCTCTTGTACCCCCAGTTCCTGTCTATGTCTCATGTCCCCCAGTTCCTGTCTATGTCTCCTGTTCCCCCCAGTTCCGGTCTGTCTCCTGTACACCCCAGTTCCTGTCTATTTCTCCTGTACCCCCCAGTTCCTGTGTCGCGTACCCCCCAGTTCCTGTCTCTCATACCCCCCAGTTCCTGTCTCCTGTACCCCCCAATTCCTGTCTCCTGTACCCCCCAGTTCCTGTCTCCTGTACCCCCCAGTTCCTGTCTCCTGTACCCCCCAGTTCCTGTCTATGTCTCCTGTACCCCCCAGTTCATGTTTGTCTCCTGTACCCCCCAGTTGCTGTTTGTCTCCTGTACCCCCAGGTTCCTGTCTGTCTCCTGTACCCCCAGGTTCCTGTCTGTCTCCTATACCCCCCAGTTCCTGTCTGTCTCCTATACCCCCCAGTTCCTGTCTGTCTCCTATACCCCCCAGTTCCTGTCTGTCTCCTATACCCCCAGTTCCTGTCTTTCTCCTATACCCCCAGTTCCTGTCTTTCTCCTGTACCGCCCAGTTCCTTTCTATATCTCCTGTACCGCCCAGTTAATTTCTATGTCTCCTGTTCCCCCCAGTTCCTGTCTCCTGTACCCCCCAGTTCCTGTCTATGTCTCCTGTACCCCCCAGTTCATGTTTGTCTCCTGTACCCCCCAGTTCCTGTCTGTCTCCTGTACCCCCCAGTTCCTGTCTGTCTCCTGTACCCCCCAGTTTCTGTCTGTCTCCTGTACCACCCAGTTCCTTTCTATGTCTCCTGTACCCCCCAGTTCCTGTTTGTCTTTTGTACCCCCCAGTTCCTGTTTGTATCCTGTACCCCCCAGTACCTGTTTGTCTCCTGTACCCCCCAGTTCCTGTCTGTCTCTCGTACCCCCAGTTCCTGTCTGTCTCCTGTACCCCCATTCCTGTCTATCTCTCGTACCCCCAGTTCCTGTCTGTCTCATGTGTCCCAAGTTCCTGTCTGTCTCTCGTACCCCCAGTTCCTGTCTATATCTCCTGTTCCCCCCAGTTCCTGTCTGTCTCTCGTAACCCCAATTCCTGTCTATGTCTCATGTCCCCCAGTTCCTGTCTATGTCTCCTGTTCCCCCCAGTTCCGATCTGTCTCCTGTACCCCCCAGTTCCTGTCTATATCTACTGTTCCCCCCAGTTCCTGTCTGTCTCCTGTACCCCCCAGTTCCTGTCTCTCGTACCGCCCAGTTCCTGTCTCTCATACCCCCCAGTTCCTGTCTCCTGTACACCCCAGTTTCTGTCTATGTCTCCTGTACCCCCAGTTCCTGTTTGCCTCCTGTACCCCCCAGTTCCTGTCTGTCTCCTATACCCCCCAGTTCCTGTCTCTCGTACCCCCAGTTCCTGTCTATGTCTCATGTCCCCAAGTTCCTGTCTACGTCTCCTGTTCCCCCCCAGTTCCTGTCTGTCTCTCGTACCCCCAGTTCCTGTCTGTCTCTCGTACCCCCCAGTTCCTGTCTCTCGTACCCCCAGTTCCTGTCTACGTCTCATGTCCCCCAGTTCCTGTCTACGTCTCCTGTTCCCCCCCAGTTCCTGTCTGTCTCTCGTACCCCCAGTTCCTGTCTGTCTCCTGTACCCCAGTTCCTGTCTGTCTCTCGTACCCCCAGTTCCTGTCTGTCTCCTGTACCCCAGTTCCTGTCTGTCTCTCGTACCCCCAGTTCCTGTCTATATCTCCTGTTCCCCCCAGTTCCTGTCTGTCTCATGTCAACCAGTTCCTGTCTATGTCTCCTGTTCCCCCCAGTTCCCGTCTGTCTCCTGTACCCCCCAGTTCCTGTCTGTCTCCTGTACCCCCAGTTCCTGTCTGTCTCCTGTACCCCCCAGTTCCTGTCTATATCTACTCTTCCCCCCAGTTCCTGTCTGTCTCCTGTACCCCCCAGGTCCTGTCTATGTCTCCTGTACCCCCCAGCTCCTATCTCTCGTACCCCCCAGTTCCTGTCTCTCGTACCCCCCAGTTCCTGTCTCCTGTACCCCCCAGTTCCTGTCGACTGTACCCCCCAGTTCCTGTCGACTGTACCCCCCAGTTCCTGTCTTTCTCCTGTACCCCCCAGTTCCTGTTTGCCTCTTGTACCCCCCAGTTCCTGTCTGTCTCCTATACCCCCCAGTTCCTGTCTGTCTCCTATACCCCCCAGTTCCTGTCTGTCTCCTGTACCGCCCAGTTCCTTTCTATGTCTCCTTTACCCCCCAGTTCCTGTTTGTCTCCTGTATCCCCCAGTTCCTGTCTGTCTCCTGTACCCCCCCCAGTTCCTGTCTATGTCTCCTGTATGCCCAGTTCCTTTCTATGTCTCCTGTACCCCCCAGTTCCTTTCTATGTCTCCTGTACCCCCCAGTTCCTGTCTCCTTTACCCTCCAGTTCCTGTCTCCTGTACCCCCCAGTTCCTGTCTCCTGTACCCCCCAGTTCCTGTCTCCTGTACCCCCCAGTTCCTGTCTCCTGTACCCCCCCAGTTCCTGTCTATGTCTCCTGTACCCCCCAGTTCCTGTCTATGTCTCCTGTACCCCCCAGTTCCTGTCTATGTCTCCTGTACCCCCCAGTTCCTGTCTTTCTCCTGTACTTCCCAGTTCCTTTCTATGTCGTCTATGTTCCTTTCTATGTCTCCTGTTCCCCCCAGTTCCTGTCTCCTGTACCCCCCAGTTCATGTCTATGTCTCCTGTACCCCCCAGTTCATATTTGTCTCCTGTACCCCCCAGTTCCTGTCTGTCTCCTGTAAAACCCAGTTCCTTTCTATGTCTCCTGTACCCCCCAGTTCCTGTCTGTCTCCTGTACCCCAGTTCCTGTCTGTCTCACGTACCCCCAGTTCCTGTCTGTCTCCTGTACCCCCAGTTCCTGTCTATATCTCCTGTTCCCCCCAGTTCCTGTCTATGTCTCTCGTACCCCCAGTTCCTGTCTATGTCTCATGTCCCCCAGTTCCTGTCTATGTCTCCTGTTCCCCCCAGTTCCAGTCTGTCTCCTGTACCCCCCAGGTCCTGTCTGTCTCCTCTACCCCCCATTTCCTGTCTCCTGTAACCCCCAGTTCCTGTTTGTCTCCTGTACCCCCCAGTTCCTGTCTGTCTCTCGTACCCCCAGTTCCTGTCTGTCTCTCGTACCCCCAGTTCCTGTCTATGTCTCATGTCCCCCAGTTCCTGTCTATGTCTCCTGTTCACCCCAGTTCCGGTCTGTCTCCTGTACCCCCCAATTCCTGTCTATATCTACTGTTCCCCCCAGTTCCTGTCTGTCTCCTGTACCCCCCAGGTCCTGTCTATGTCTCCTGTACCCCCCAGTTCCTGTCTCCTGTACCCCCCAGTTCCTGTCTCCTGTACCCCCCAGTTCCTGTCTCCTGTACCCCCCAGTTCCTGTCTCCTGTACCCCCCAGCTCCTGTCTCTCGTACCCCCAAGTTCCTGTCTCCTGTACCCCCAAGTTCCTGTCTCCTGTACCCCCCAGTTCATGTCTCCTGTACCCCCCAGTTCCTGTCTCCTGTACCCCCCAGTTTCTGTCTATGTCTCCTGTACCCCCCAGTTCCTGTTTGTCTCCTGTACAACCCAGTTCCTGTCTGTCTCTTGTACCCCCTGTTCCTGTCTGTCTCTCATACCCCCCAGTTCCTGTCTGTCTCTTGTACCCCCAGTTCCTGTCTATGTCTCATGTACCCCCCAGTTCCTGTCTCCTGTACCCCCCAGTTCCTGTCTTTGTCTCCTGTACCCCCCAGGTCCTGTCTTTGTCTCCTGTACCCCCCAGTTCCTGTCTCCTGTACCCCCCAGTTCCTGTCTCCTTTACCCTCCAGTTCCTGTCTCCTTTACCCTCCAGTTCCTGTCTCCTGTCCCCTCCAGTTCCTGTCTCCTGTACCCCCCAGTTCCTGTCTCCTGTACCACCCAGTTGCTTTCTATGTCTCCTGTACCCCCCAGTTCCTGTTTGTCTCCTGTACCCCCAGTTCCTGTTTGTCTCCTGTACCCCCCAGTTCCTGTCTGTCTCATGTACCCCCCAGTTCCTGCCTGTCTCTTGTACCCCCAGTTCCTGTCTCTCTCCTGTACCCCAGTTCCTGTCTGTCTCTCGTACCCCCAGTTCCTGTCTGTCTCCTGTACCCGCAGTTCCTGTCTGTCTCTCGTACCCCCAGTTCCTGTCTATATCTCCTGTTCAACCCAGTTCCTGTCTCTCTCTTGTACCCCCAGTTCCTGTCTATGTCTCATGTCCCCCAGTTCCTGTCTATGTCTCCTGTTCCCCCCAGTTCCGGTCTGTCTCCTGTACACCCCAGTTCCTGTCTATTTCTCCTGTACCCCCCAGTTCCTGTGTCGCGTACCCCCCAGTTCCTGTCTCTCATACCCCCCAGTTCCTGTCTCCTGTACCCCCCAGTTCCTGTCTCCTGTACCCCCCAGTTCCTGTCTCCTGTACCCCCCAGTTCCTGTCTCCTGTACCCCCCAGTTCCTGTCTATGTCTCCTGTACCCCCCAATTGCTGTTTGTCTCCTGTACCCCCAGGTTCCTGTCTGTCTCCTGTACCCCCAGGTTCCTGTCTGTCTCCTATACCCCCCAGTTCCTGTCTGTCTCCTATACCCCCCAGTTCCTGTCTGTCTCCTATACCCCCAGTTCCTGTCTTTCTCCTATACCCCCTGTTCCTGTCTTTCTCCTGTACCGCCCAGTTCCTTTCTATATCTCCTGTACCGCCCAGTTCCTTTCTATGTCTCCTGTTCCCCCCAGTTCCTGTCTCCTGTACCCCCCAGTTCCTGTCTATGTCTCCTGTACCCCCCAGTTCATGTTTGTCTCCTGTACCCCCCAGTTCCTGTCTGTCTCCTGTACCCCCCAGTTTCTGTCTGTCTCCTGTACCACCCAGTTCCTTTCTATGTCTCCTGTACCCCCCAGTTCCTGTTTGTCTTTTGTACCCCCCAGTTCCTGTTTGTATCCTGTACCCCCCAGTACCTGTTTGTCTCCTGTACCCCCCAGTTCCTGTCTGTCTCTCGTACCCCCAGTTCCTGTCTGTCTCATGTGTCCCAAGTTCCTGTCTGTCTCTCGTACCCCCAGTTCCTGTCTATATCTCCTGTTCCCCCCAGTTCCTGTCTGTCTCTCGTAACCCCAGTTCCTGTCTATGTCTCATGTCCCCCAGTTCCTGTCTATGTCTCCTGTTCCCCCCAGTTCCGATCTGTCTCCTGTACCCCTCAGTTCCTGTCTATATCTACTGTTCCCCCCAGTTCCTGTCTGTCTCCTGTACCCCCCAGTTCCTGTCTCTCGTACCCCCCAGTTCCTGTCTCTCATACCCCCCAGTTCCTGTCTCCTGTACACCCCAGTTTCTGTCTATGTCTCCTGTACCCCCCAGTTCCTGTTTGCCTCCTGTACCCCCCAGTTCCTGTCTGTCTCCTATACCCCCCAGTTCCTGTCTCTCGTACCCCCAGTTCCTGTCTATGTCTCATGTCCCCAAGTTCCTGTCTACGTCTCCTGTTCCCCCCCAGTTCCTGTCTGTCTCTCGTACCCCCAGTTCCTGTCTGTCTCTCGTACCCCCCAGTTCCTGTCTCTCGTACCCCCAGTTCCTGTCTACGTCTCATGTCCCCCAGTTCCTGTCTACGTCTCCTGTTCCCCCCCAGTTCCTGTCTGTCTCTCGTACCCCCAGTTCCTGTCTGTCTCCTGTACCCCAGTTCCTGTCTGTCTCTCGTACCCCCAGTTCCTGTCTGTCTCCTGTACCCCAGTTCCTGTCTGTCTCTCCTGTTCCCCCCAGTTCCTGTCTGTCTCTCGTACCCCCAGTTCCTGTCTATGTCGCATGTCAACCAGTTCCTGTCTATGTCTCCTGTTCCCCCCAGTTCCCGTCTGTCTCCTGTACCCCCAGTTCCTGTCTGTCTCCTGTACCCCCCAGTTCTTGTCTATATCTACTCTTCCCCCCAGTTCCTGTCTGTCTCCTGTACCCCCCAGGTCCTGTCTATGTCTCCTGTACCCCCCAGCTCCTATCTCTCGTACCCCCCAGTTCCTGTCTCTCGTACCCCCCAGTTCCTGTCTCCTGTACCCCCCAGTTCCTGTCTCCTGTACCTCCCAGTTCCTGTCTCCTGTACCTCCCAGTTCCTGTCGACTGTACCCCCCAGTTCCTGTCTTTCTCCTGTACCCCCCAGTTCCTGTCTCCTGTACCCCAGTTCCTGTTTGCCTCCTGTACCCCCCAGTTCCTGTCTCCTGTACCCCCCAGTTCCTGTCTCCTGTACCCCCCAGTTCCTGTCTCCTGTACCCCCCAGTTCCTGTCTCCTGTACCCCCCAGTTCCTGTCTATGTCTCTCGTACCCCCAGTTCCTGTCTGTCTCTCGTACCCCCAGTTCCTGTCTGTCTCCTGTACCCCAGTTCCTGTCTGTCTCTCGTACCCCCAGTTCCTGTCTATATCTCCTGTTCCCCCCAGTTCCTGTCTGTCTCTCGTACCCCCAGTTCCTGTCTATGTCTCATGTCAACCAGTTCCTGTCTATGTCTCCTGTTCCCCCCAGTTCCCGTCTGTCTCCTGTACCCCCCAGTTCCGGTCTGTCTCCTGTACCCCCAGTTCCTGTCTGTCTCCTGTACCCCCCAGTTCCTGTCTATATCTACTCTTCCCCCCAGTTCCTGTCTGTCTCCTGTACCCCCCAGGTCCTGTCTATGTCTCCTGTAACCCCCAGCTCCTATCTCTCGTACCCCCCAGTTCCTCTCTCTCGTACCCCCCAGTTCCTGTCTCCTGTACCCCCCAGTTCCTGTCTCCTGTACCTCCCAGTTCCTGTCGACTGTACCCCCCAGTTCCTGTCTTTCTCCTGTACCCCCCAGTTCCTGTCTCACGTACCCCCCAGTTCCTGTCTCCCGTACCCCCCAGTTCCTGTCTGTCTCCTGTACCCCCGTTCCTGTCTGTCTCTCGTACCCCCAGTTCCTGTCTGTCTCCTGTACCCCCAGTTCCTGTCTGTCTCTCGTACCCCCAGTTCCTGTCTATATCTCATGTTCCCCCCAGTTCCTGTCTGTCTCTCGTAACCCCAGTTCCTGTCTATGTCTCATGTCCCCCACTTCCTGTCTATGTCTCCTGTTCCCCCCAGTTCCGATCTGTCTCCTGTACCCCCCAGTTCCTGTCTATATCTACTGTTCCCCCCAGTTCCTGTCTGTCCCCTGTACCCCCCAGTTCCTGTCTCTCGTACCCCCCAGTTCCTGTCTCTCATACCCCCCAGTTCCTGTCTCCTGTACCCCCCAGTTTCTGTCTATGTCTCCTGTACCCCCCAGTTCCTGTTTGCCTCCTGTACCCCCCAGTTCCTGTCTGTCTCCTATACCCCTCAGTTCCTGTCTCTCGTACCCCCAGTTCCTGTCTATGTCTCATGTCCCCCAGTTCCTGTCTACGTCTCCTGTTCACCCCCAGTTCCTGTCTGTCTCTCGTACCCCCAGTTCCTGTCTGTCTCTCGTACCCCCCAGTTCCTGTCTCTCGTACCACCAGTTCCTGTCTATGTCTCATGTCCCCCAGTTCCTGTCTATGTCTCCTGTACCCCCCAGCTCCTGTCTCCTGTACCCCCCAGCTCCTGTCTCTCGTACCCCCCAGTTCCTGTCTCCTGTACCCCAGTTCCTGTCTCCTGTACCCCCCAGTTCCTGTCTCCTGTACCCCCCAGTTCCTGTCTCCTGTACCCCCCAGTTCCTGTCTCCTGTACCCCCCAGTTCCTGTCTCCTGTACCCCCCAGTTTCTGTCTATGTCTCCTGTACCCCCCAGTTCCTGTTTGCCTCCTGTACCCCCCAGTTCCTGTCTGTCTCCTATACCCCCCAGTTCCTGTCTCTCGTACCCCCAGTTCCTGTCTATGTCTCATGTCCCCCAGTTCCTGTCTACGTCTCCTGTTCCCCCCCAGTTCCTGTCTGTCTCTCGTACCCCCAGTTCCTGTCTGTCTCTCGTACCCCCCAGTTCCTGTCTCTCGTACCCCCAGTTCCTGTCTATGTCTCATGTCCCCCAGTTCCTGTCTACGTCTCCAGTTCCCCCCCAGTTCCTGTCTGTCTCTCGTACCCCCAGTTCCTGTCTGTCTCCTGTACCCCAGTTCCTGTCTGTCTCTCGTACCCCCAGTTCCTGTCTGTCTCCTGTACCCCAGTTCCTGTCTGTCTCTCGTACCCCCAGTTCCTGTCTATATCTCCTGTTCCCCCCAGTTCCTGTCTGTCTCTCGTACCCCCAGTTCCTGTCTATGTCTCATGTCAACCAGTTCCTGTCTATGTCTCCTGTTCCCCCCAGTTCCCGTCTGTCTCCTGTACCCCCCAGTTCCGGTCTGTCTCCTGTACCCCCAGTTCCTGTCTGTCTCCTGTACCCCCCAGTTCCTGTCTATATCTACTCTTCCCCCCAGTTCCTGTCTGTCTCCTGTACCCCCCAGGTCCTGTCTATGTCTCCTGTACCCCCCAGCTCCTATCTCTCGTACCCCCCAGTTCCTGTCTCTCGTACCCCCCAGTTCCTGTCTCCTGTACCCCCCAGTTCCTGTCTCCTGTACCTCCCAGTTCCTGTCGACTGTACCTCCCAGTTCCTGTCTTTCTCCTGTACCCCCCAGTTCCTGTCTCCCGTACCCCCCAGTTCCTGTCTCCTGTACCCCCAGTTCCTGTCTCCTGTACCCCCCAGTTCCTGTCTTTCTCCTGTACCCCCCAGTTCCTGTCTCACGTACCCCCCAGTTCCTGTCTCCCGTACCCCCCAGTTCCTGTCTCCTGTACCCCCCAGTTCCTGTCTCCTGTACCCCCCAGTTCCTGTCTCCTGTACCCCCCAGTTCCTGCCTTTGTCTCCTGTACCCCCCAGTTCTTGTATGTCTCCATTACCCCCCCAGTTCCTGTCTATGTCTCCTGTACCGCCCAGTCCCTTTCTATGTCTCCTGTACCCCCCAGTTCCTGTCTCCTGTACCGCCCAGTTCCTGTCTCCTGTACCGCCCAGTTCCTGTCTCCTGTACCCCCCAGTTCCTGTCTCCTGTACCCCCCAGTTCCTGTCTCCTGTACCCCCCCAGTTCCTGTCTCCTGTACCCCCCCAGTTCCTGTCTCCTGTACCCCCTCAGTTCCTGTCTATGTCTCCTGTACCGCCAAGATCCTTTCTATGTCTCCTGTACCCCCCAGTTCCTGTTTGCCTCTTGTACCCCCCAGTTCCTGTCTGTCTCCTATACCCCCCAGTTCCTGTCTGTGTCCTGTACCGCCCAGTTCCTTTCTATGTCTCCTTTACCCCCCAGTTCCTGTTTGTCTCCTGTACCCCCCAGTTCTTGTCTGTCTCCATTACCCCCCCCAGTTCCTGTCTATGTCTCCTGTACCGCCCAGTTCCTTTCTATGTCTCCTGTACCCCCAGTTCCTTTCTATGTCTCCTGTACCCCCCAGTTCCTGTCTCTCATACCCCCCAGTTCCTGTCTCCTGTACCGCCCAGTTCCTGTCTCCTGTACCGCCCAGTTCCTGTCTCCTGTACCCCCCAGTTCCTGTCTCCTGTACCCCTAGTTCCTGTCTCCTGTACCCCCAGTTCCTGTCTCCTGTACCCCCCAGTTCCTGTCCCCTGTCCCCCCAGTTCCTGTCTATGTCTCCTGTACCCCCCAGTTCCTGTTTGTCTCCTGTACCCCCCAGTTCCTGTCTTTCTCCTGTACCGCCCAGTTCCTTTCTATGTCTCCTGTTCCCCCCAGTTCCTGTCTCCTGTACCCCCCAGTTCCTGTCTATGTCTCCTGTACCCCCCAGTTCATATTTGTCTCCTGTACCCCCCAGTTCCTGTCTGTCTCCTGTACCCCCCAGTTCCTGTCTTTCTCCTGTAAAACCCAGTTCCTTTCTATGTCTCCTGTACCCCCCAGTTCCTGTCTGTCTCCTGTACCCCCAGTTCCTGTCTGTCTCTCGTACCCCCAGTTCCTGTCTATATCTCCTGTTCCCCCCAGTTCCTGTCTATGTCTCTCGTACCCCCAGTTCCGGTCTATGTCTCATGTCCCCCAGTTCCTGTCTATGTCTCCTGTTCCCCCCAGTTCCAGTCTGTCTCCTGTACCCCCCAGGTCCTGTCTATGTCTCCTGTACCCCCCAGTTCCTGTCTCCTGTACCCCCCAGGTCCTGTCTATGTCTCCTGTACCCCCCAGTTCCTGTGTCCTGTACCCCCCAGTTCCTGTCTCCTGTATCCCCCAGTTCCTGTCTATATCTGCTCTTCCCCCCAGTTCCTGTCTGTCTCCTGTACCCCCCAGGTCCTGTCTATGTCTCCTGTACCCCCCAGCTCCTATCTCTCGTACCCCCCAGTTCCTGTCTCTCGTACCCCCCAGTTCCTGTCTCCTGTACCCCCCAGTTCCTGTCTCATGTACCCCCCAGTTCCTGTCTCCCGTACCCCCCAGTTCCTGTCTCCTGTACCCCCCAGTTCCTGTCTCCTGTACCCCCCAGTTCCTGTCTTTGTCTCCTGTACCCCCCAGTTCCTGTCTGTCTCCTATACCCCCCAGTTCCTGTCTGTCTCCTGTACCGCCCAGTTCCTTTCTATGTCTCCTGTACCCCCCAGTTCCTTTCTATGTCTCCTGTACCCCCCAGTTCCTGTCTCTCATACCAACCAGTTCCTGTCTCCTGTACCCCCCAGTTCCTGTCTCCTGTACCCCCCAGTTCCTGTCTCCTGTACCCCCCAGTTCCTGTCTCCTGTACCCCCCAGTTCCTGTCTATGTCTCCTGTACCCCCCAGTTCCTGTTTGTCTCCTGTACCCCCCAGTTCCTGTCTTTCTCCTGTACCGCCCAGTTCCTTTCTATGTATTCTATGTTCCTTTCTATGTCTCCTGTTCCCCCCAGTTCCTGTCTCCTGTACCCCCCAGTTCATGTCTATGTCTCCTGTACCCCCCAGTTCATATTTGTCTCCTGTACCCCCCAGTTCCTGTCTGTCTCCTGTACCCCCCAGTTCCTGTCTGTCTCCTGTAAAACCCAGTTCCTTTCTATGTCTCCTGTACCCCCCAGTTCCTGTCTGTCTCCTGTACCCCAGTTCCTGTCTGTCTCTCGTACCCCCAATTCCTGTCTGTCTCCTGTACCCACAGTTCCTGTCTGTCTCTCGTACCCCCAGTTCCTGTCTATATCTCCTGTTCCCCCCAGTTCCTGTCTATGTCTCTCGTACCCCCAGTTCCTGTCTATGTCTCATGTCCCCCAGTTCCTGTGTATGTCTCCTGTACCCCCCAGTTCCTGTCTTTATCCTGTACCGCCCAGTTCCTTTCTATGTCTCCTGTTCCCCCCATTTCCTGTCTCCTGTACCCCCCAGTTCATATTTGTCTCCTGTACCCCCCAGTTCCTGTGTCTCCTGTACCCCCCAGTTCCTGTCTGTCTCCTGTAAAACCCAGTTCCTTTCTATCTCTCCTTTACCCCCCAGTTCCTGTCTGTCTCCTGTACCCCAGTTCCTGTCTGTCTCTCGTACCCCCAGTTCCTGTCTATGTCTCCTGTACCCCCCAGTTCCTGTGTCCTGTACCCCCCAGTTCCTGTCTCCTGTACCCCCCAGTTCCTGTCTATATCTACTCTTCCCCCCAGTTCATGTCTGTCTCCTGTACCCCCCAGGTCCTGTTTATGTCTCCTGTACCCCCCAGCTCCTGTCTATGTCTCCTGTACCCCCCAGTTCCTGTCTCCTGTACCAACCAGTTGCTTTCTATGTCTCCTGTACCCCACAGTTCCTGTTTGTCTCCTGTACCCCAGTTCCTGTCTGTCTCTCGTACCCCCAGTTCCTGTCTATGTCTCATTTCCCCCAGTTCCTGTCTATGTCTCCTGTTCCCCCCATTTCCTGTCTCCTGTACCCCCCAGTTCCTGTCTATGTCTCCTGTACCCCCCAGTTCATATTTGTCTCCTGTACCCCCCAGTTCCTGTCTGTCTCCTGTACCCCCCAGTTCCTGTCTGTCTCCTGTAAAACCCAGTTCCTTTCTATCTCTCCTTTACCCCCCAGTTCCTGTCTGTCTCCTGTACCCCAGTTACTGTCTGTCTCTCGTACCCCCAGTTCCTGTCTGTCTCCTGTACCCCCAGTTCCTGTCTGTCTCTCGTACCCCCAGTTCCTGTCTATATCTCCTGTTCCCCCCAGTTCCTGTCTATGTCTCTCGTACCCCCAGTTCCTGTCTATGTCTCCTGTTCCCCCCAGTTCCAGTCTGTCTCCTGTATCCCCCAGGTCCTGTCTATGTCTCCTGTACCCCCCAGTTCCTGTCTCCTGTACCCCCCAGTTCCTGTCTATGTCTCCTGTACCCCCCAGTTCCTGTGTCCTGTACCCCCCAGTTCCTGTCTCCTGTACCCCCCAGTTCCTGTCTATATCTACTCTTCCCCCCAGTTCATGTCTGTCTCCTGTACCCCCCAGGTCCTGTTTATGTCTCCTGTACCCCCCAGCTCCTGTCTATGTCTCCTGTACCCCCCAGTTCCTGTCTCCTGTACCAACCAGTTGCTTTCTATGTCTCCTGTACCCCCCAGTTCCTGTTTGTCTCCTGTACCCCAGTTCCTGTCTGTCTCTCGTACCCCCAGTTACTGTCTGTCTCCTGTACCCCCAGTTCCTGTCTGTCTCTCGTACCCCCAGTTCCTGTCTATGTCTCATTTCCCCCAGTTCCTGTCTATGTCTCCTGTTCCCCCCAGTTCCGGTCTGTCTCCTGTACCCCCCAGTTCCTGTCTATGTCTCCTGTACCCCCCAGTTCCTGTCTCCTGTACCCCCCAGTTCCTGTCTCCTGTACCCCCCAGTTCCTGTCTCCTGTACCGCCCAGTTCCTGTCTCCTGTACCGCCCAGTTCCTGTCTCCTGTACCGCCCAGTTCCTGTCTCCTGTACCGCCCAGTTCCTGTCTCCTGTACCCCCCAGTTCCTGTCTCCTGTACCCCCCAGTTCCTGTCTCCTGTACCCCCCAGTTCCTGTCTCCTGTACCCCCCAGTTCCTGTCTATGTCTCCTGTACCCCCCAGTTCCTGTTTGTCTCCTGTACCCCCCAGTTCCTGTCTTTCTCCTGTACCGCCCAGTTCCTTTCTATGTATTCTATGTTCCTTTCTATGTCTCCTGTTCCCCCCAGTTCCTGTCTCCTGTACCCCCCAGTTCATATTTGTCTCCTGTACCCCCCAGTTCCTGTCTGTCTCCTGTACCCCCCAGTTCCTGTCTGTCTCCTGTAAAACCCAGTTCCTTTCTATGTCTCCTGTACCCCCCAGTTCCTGTCTGTCTCCTGTACCCCAGTTCCTGTCTGTCTCTCGTACCCCCAGTTCCTGTCTGTCTCCTGTACCCCCAGTTCCTGTCTGTCTCTCGTACCCCCAGTTCCTGTCTATATCTCCTGTTCCCCCCAGTTCCTGTCTATGTCTCTCGTACCCCCAGTTCCTGTCTATGTCTCATGTCCCCCAGTTCCTGTCTATGTCTCCTGTACCCCCCAGTTCCTGTCTTTATCCTGTACCGCCCAGTTCCTTTCTATGTCTCCTGTTCCCCCCATTTCCTGTCTCCTGTACCCCCCAGTTCCTGTCTATGTCTCCTGTACCCCCCAGTTCATATTTGTCTCCTGTACCCCCCAGTTCCTGTCTGTCTCCTGTACCCCCCAGTTCCTGTCTGTCTCCTGTAAAACCCAGTTCCTTTCTATCTCTCCTTTACCCCCCAGTTCCTGTCTGTCTCCTGTACCCCAGTTACTGTCTGTCTCTCGTACCCCCAGTTCCTGTCTGTCTCCTGTACCCCCAGTTCCTGTCTGTCTCTCGTACTCCCAGTTCCTGTCTATATCTCCTGTTCCCCCCAGTTCCTGTCTATGTCTCTCGTACCCCCAGTTCCTGTCTATGTCTCATGTCCCCCAGTTCCTGTCTATGTCTCCTGTTCCCCCCAGTTCCAGTCTGTCTCCTGTACCCCCCAGGTCCTGTCTATGTCTCCTGTACCCCCCAGTTCCTGTCTCCTGTACCCCCCAGTTCCTGTCTATGTCTCCTGTACCCCCCAGTTCCTGTGTCCTGTACCCCCCAGTTCCTGTCTCCTGTACCCCCCAGTTCCTGTCTATATCTACTCTTCCCCCCAGTTCATGTCTGTCTCCTGTACCCCCCAGGTCCTGTTTATGTCTCCTGTACCCCCCAGCTCCTGTCTATGTCTCCTGTACCCCCCAGTTCCTGTCTCCTGTACCAACCAGTTGCTTTCTATGTCTCCTGTACCCCCCAGTTCCTGTTTGTCTCCTGTACCACAGTTCCTGTCTGTCTCTCGTACCCCCAGTTACTGTCTGTCTCCTGTACCCCCAGTTCCTGTCTGTCTCTCGTACCCCCAGTTCCTGTCTATGTCTCATTTCCCCCAGTTCCTGTCTATGTCTCCTGTTCCCCCCAGTTCCGGTCTGTCTCCTGTACCCCCCAGTTCCTGTCTATGTCTCCTGTACCCCCCAGTTCCTGTCTCCTGTACCCCCCAGTTCCTGTCTCCTGTACCTCCCAGTTCCTGTCGCCTGTACCCCCCAGTTCCTGTCTTTCTCCTCTACCTCCCAGTTCCTGTCTCCCGTACCCCCCAGTTCCTGTCTCCCGTACCCCCCAGTTGCTTTCTATGTCTCCTGTACCCCCCAGTTCCTGTTTGTCTCCTGTACCCCCCAGTTCCTGTTTGTCTCCTGTAACCCCCAGTTCCTGTTTGTCTCCTGTACCCCCCAGTTCCTGTCTGTCTCATGTACCCCCCAGTTCCTGTCTGTCTCTTGTACCCCCAGTTCCTGTCTATGTCTCCTGTTCCCCCCAGTTCCGGTCTGTCTCCTGTACCCCCCAATTCCTGTCTATATCTACTGTTCCCCCCAGTTCCTGTCTGTCTCCTGTACCCCCCAGGTCCTGTCTATGTCTCCTGTACCCCCCAGTTCCTGTCTCCTGTACCCCCCAGTTCCTGTCTCCTGTACCCCCCAGTTCCTGTCTCCTGTACCCCCCAGTTCCTGTCTCCTGTACCCCCCAGCTCCTGTCTCTCGTACCCCCCAGTTCCTGTCTCCTGTACCCCCAAGTTCCTGTCTCCTGTACCCCCCAGTTCCTGTCTCGCGTACCCCCCAGTTCCTGTCTCTCATACCCCCCAGTTCCTGTCTCCTGTACCCCCCAGTTCCTGTCTCCTGTACCCCCCAGTTCCTGTCTCCTGTACCCCCCAGTTCCTGTCTATGTCTCCTGTACCCCCCAGTTCCTGTCTCCTGTACCCCCCAGTTCCTGTCTATGTCTCCTGTCCCCCCCAGTTGCTGTTTGTCTCCTGTACCCCCAGGTTCCTGTCTGTCTCCTATACCCCCCAGTTCCTGTCTGTCTCCTATACCCCCAGTTCCTGTCTTTCTCCTATACCCCCAGTTCCTGTCTTTCTCCTGTACCGCCCAGTTCCTTTCTATGTCTCCTGTACCGCCCAGTTCCTTTCTATGTCTCCTGTTCCCCCCAGTTCCTGTCTCCTGTACCCCCCCAGTTCCTGTCTATGTCTCCTGTACCCCCCAGTTCATGTTTGTCTCCTGTACCCCCCAGTTCCTGTCTGTCTCCTGTACCCCCCAGTTCCTGTCTGTCTCCTGTACCACCCAGTTCCTTTCTATGTCTCCTGTACCCCCCAGTTCCTGTTTGTCTTTTGTACCCCCCAGTTCCTGTTTGTATCCTGTACCCCCCAGTTCCTGTTTGTCTCCTGTACCCCCCAGTTCCTGTCTGTCTCTCGTACCCCCCGTTCATGTCTGTCTCCTGTACCCCAGTTCCTGTCTGTCTCTCGTACCCCCAGTTCCTGTCTGTCTCTCGTACCCCCAGTTCCTGTCTATATCTCCTGTTCCCCCCAGTTCCTGTCTGTCTCTCGTACCCCCAGTTCCTGTCTATGTCTCATGTCCCCCAGTTCCTGTCTATGTCTCTTGTTCCCCCCAGTTCCGGTCTGTCTCCTGTACCCCCCAGTTCCTGTCTATGTCTCCTGTACCCCCCAGTTCCTGTCTGTCTCTCGTACCCCCAGTTCCTGTCTGTCTCCTGTACCCCCCAGTTCCTGTCTATATCTACTGTTCCCCCCAGTTCCTGTCTATATCTACTGTTCCCCCCAGTTCCTGTCTGTCTCCTGTACCCCCCAGTTCCTGTCTCGTACCCCCCAGTTCCTGTCTCTCATACCCCCCAGTTCCTGTCTCTCGTACCCCCCAGTTCCTGTCTCCTGTACCCTCCAGTTCCTGTCTCCTGTACCCCCCAGTTCCTGTCTCCTGTACCCCCCAGTTCCTGTCTCCTGTACCCCCCAGTTGCTGTCTCCTGTACCCCCCAGTTCCTGTCTCCTGTACCCCCCAGTTTCTGTCTATGTCTCCTGTACCCCCCAGTTCCTGTTTGTCTCCTGTACCCCCCAGTTCCTGTCTGTCTCCTATACCCCCCAGTTCCTGTCTCTCGTACCCCCAGTTCCTGTCTATGTCTCATGTCCCCCAGTTCCTGTCTACGTCTCCTGTTCCCCCCCAGCTCCTGTCTGTCTCTCGTACCCCCAGTTCATGCCTGTCTCTCGTACCCCCCAGTTCCTGTCTCTCGTACCCCCAGTTCCTGTCTGTCTCCTGTACCCCCCAGTTCCTTTCTATGTCTCCTGTACCACCCAGTTCCTGTTTGTCTTTTGTACCCCCCAGTTCCTGTTTGTATCCTGTACACCCCAGTTCATGTCTGTCTCTCGTACCCCCAGTTCATGTCTGTCTCCTGTACCCCCAGTTCCTGTCTGTCTCTCGTACCCCCAGTTCCTGTCTATATCTCCTGTTCCCCCCAGTTCCTGTCTATGTCTCTCGTACCCCCAGTTCCTGTCTATGTCTCATGTCCCCCAGTTCCTGTCTATGTCTCCTGTACCCCCCAGTTCCTGTCTTTATCCTGTACCGCCCAGTTCCTTTCTATGTCTCCTGTTCCCCCCATTTCCTGTCTCCTGTACCCCCCAGTTCCTGTCTATGTCTTCTGTACCCCCCAGTTCATATTTGTCTCCTGTACCCCCCAGTTCCTGTCTGTCTCCTGTACCCCCCAGTTCCTGTCTGTCTCCTGTAAAACCCAGTTCCTTTCTATCTCTCCTTTACCCCCCAGTTCCTGTCTGTCTCCTGTACCCCAGTTACTGTCTGTCTCTCGTACCCCCAGTTCCTGTCTGTCTCCTGTACCCCCAGTTCCTGTCTATGTCTCTCGTACCCCCAGTTCCTGTCTATGTCTCATGTCCCCCAGTTCCTGTCTATGTCTCCTGTTCCCCCCAGTTCCAGTCTGTCTCCTGTACCCCCCAGGTCCTGTCTATGTCTCCTGTACCCCCCAGTTCCTGTCTCCTGTACCCCCCAGTTCCTGTCTATGTCTCCTGTACCCCCCAGTTCCTGTGTCCTGTACCCCCCAGTTCCTGTCTCCTGTACCCCCCAGTTCCTGTCTATATCTACTCTTCCCCCCAGTTCATGTCTGTCTCCTGTACCCCCCAGGTCCTGTTTATGTCTCCTGTACCCCCCAGCTCCTGTCTATGTCTCCTGTACCCCCCA
The DNA here is from genome assembly GCF_057628025.1 of Oncorhynchus mykiss. Classification (NCBI taxonomy): domain Eukaryota; kingdom Metazoa; phylum Chordata; class Actinopteri; order Salmoniformes; family Salmonidae; genus Oncorhynchus; species Oncorhynchus mykiss. The sequence goes on from NC_143025.1 coordinate 95,327,414, forward strand.
GTTCCTGTCTCCTGTACCAACCAGTTGCTTTCTATGTCTCCTGTACCCCCCAGTTCCTGTTTGTCTCCTGTACCACAGTTCCTGTCTGTCTCTCGTACCCCCAGTTACTGTCTGTCTCCTGTACCCCCAGTTCCTGTCTGTCTCTCGTACCCCCAGTTCCTGTCTATGTCTCATTTCCCCCAGTTCCTGTCTATGTCTCCTGTTCCCCCCAGTTCCGGTCTGTCTCCTGTACCCCCCAGTTCCTGTCTATGTCTCCTGTACCCCCCAGTTCCTGTCTCCTGTACCCCCCAGTTCCTGTCTCCTGTACCTCCCAGTTCCTGTCGCCTGTACCCCCCAGTTCCTGTCTTTCTCCTCTACCCCCCAGTTCCTGTCTCCCGTACCCCCCAGTTCCTGTCTCCCGTACCCCCCAGTTGCTTTCTATGTCTCCTGTACCCCCCAGTTCCTGTTTGTCTCCTGTAACCCCCAGTTCCTGTTTGTCTCCTGTAACCCCCAGTTCCTGTTTGTCTCCTGTACCCCCCAGTTCCTGTCTGTCTCATGTACCCCCCAGTTCCTGTCTGTCTCTTGTACCCCCAGTTCCTGTCTATGTCTCCTGTTCCCCCCAGTTCCGGTCTGTCTCCTGTACCCCCCAATTCCTGTCTATATCTACTGTTCCCCCCAGTTCCTGTCTGTCTCCTGTACCCCCCAGGTCCTGTCTATGTCTCCTGTACCCCCCAGTTCCTGTCTCCTGTACCCCCCAGTTCCTGTCTCCTGTACCCCCCAGTTCCTGTCTCCTGTACCCCCCAGCTCCTGTCTCTCGTACCCCCCAGTTCCTGTCTCCTGTACCCCCAAGTTCCTGTCTCCTGTACCCCCCAGTTCCTGTCTCGCGTACCCCCCAGTTCCTGTCTCTCATACCCCCCAGTTCCTGTCTCCTGTACCCCCCAGTTCCTGTCTCCTGTACCCCCCAGTTCCCGTCTCCTGTACCCCCCAGTTCCTGTCTATGTCTCCTGTACCCCCCAGTTCCTGTCTCCTGTACCCCCCAGTTCCTGTCTATGTCTCCTGTCCCCCCCAGTTGCTGTTTGTCTCCTGTACCCCCAGGTTCCTGTCTGTCTCCTATACCCCCCAGTTCCTGTCTGTCTCCTATACCCCCAGTTCCTGTCTTTCTCCTATACCCCCAGTTCCTGTCTTTCTCCTGTACCGCCCAGTTCCTTTCTATGTCTCCTGTACCGCCCAGTTCCTTTCTATGTCTCCTGTTCCCCCCAGTTCCTGTCTCCTGTACCCCCCCAGTTCCTGTCTATGTCTCCTGTACCCCCCAGTTCATGTTTGTCTCCTGTACCCCCCAGTTCATGTCTGTCTCCTGTACCCCCCAGTTCCTGTCTGTCTCCTGTACCACCCAGTTCCTTTCTATGTCTCCTGTACCCCCCAGTTCCTGTTTGTCTTTTGTACCCCCCAGTTCCTGTTTGTATCCTGTACCCCCCAGTTCCTGTTTGTCTCCTGTACCCCCCTGTTCCTGTCTGTCTCTCGTACCCCCCGTTCATGTCTGTCTCCTGTACCCCAGTTCCTGTCTATGTCTCATGTTCCCCCCAGTTCCTGTCTGTCTCTCGTACCCCCAGTTCCTGTCTATGTCTCATGTCCCCCAGTTCCTGTCTATGTCTCATGTTCCCCCCAGTTCCGGTCTGTCTCCTGTACCCCCCAGTTCCTGTCTATGTCTCCTGTACCCCCCAGTTCCTGTCTGTCTCTCGTACCCCCAGTTCCTGTCTGTCTCCTGTACCCCCCAGTTCCTGTCTATATCTACTGTTCCCCCCAGTTCCTGTCTATATCTACTGTTCCCCCCAGTTCCTGTCTGTCTCCTGTACCCCCCAGTTCCTGTCTCTCGTACCCCCCAGTTCCTGTCTCTCATACCCCCCAGTTCCTGTCTCTCATACCCCCCAGTTCCTGTCTCCTGTACCCTCCAGTTCCTGTCTCCTGTACCCCCCAGTTCCTGTCTCCTGTACCCCCCAGTTCCTGTCTCCTGTACCCCCCAGTTGCTGTCTCCTGTACCCCCCAGTTCCTGTCTCCTGTACCCCCCAGTTTCTGTCTATGTCTCCTGTACCCCCCAGTTCCTGTTTGTCTCCTGTACCCCCCAGTTCCTGTCTGTCTCCTATACCCCCCAGTTCCTGTCTCTCGTACCCCCAGTTCCTGTCTATGTCTCATGTCCCCCAGTTCCTGTCTACGTCTCCTGTTCCCCCCCAGTTCCTGTCTGTCTCTCGTACCCCCAGTTCATGCCTGTCTCTCGTACCCCCCAGTTCCTGTCTCTCATACCCCCAGTTCCTGTCTGTCTCCTGTACCCCCCAGTTCCTTTCTATGTCTCCTGTACCCCCAAGTTCCTGTTTGTCTTTTGTACCCCCCAGTTCCTGTTTGTATCCTGTACCCCCCAGTTCCTGTTTGTCTCCTGTACCCCCCAGTTCCTGTCTGTCTCTCGTACCCCCAGTACCTGTCTGTCTCCTTTTACCCCAGTTCCTGTCTGTCTCTCGTACCCCCAGTTCCTGTCTGTCTCCTGTACCCCCAGTTCCTGTCTGTCTCTCGTACCCCCAGTTCCTGTCTATATCTCCTGTTCCCCCCAGTTCCTGTCTGTCTCTCGTACCCCCAGTTCCTGTCTATGTCTCATGTCCCCCAGTTCCTGTCTATGTCTCCTGTTCCCCCCAGTTCCGGTCTTTCTCCTGTACCCCCCAGTTCCTGTCTATGTCTCCTGTACCCCCCAGTTCCTGTCTGTCTCTCGTACCCCCAGTTCCTGTCTGTCTCTCGTACCCCCAGTTCCTGTCTATATCTCCTGTTCCCTCCAGTTCCTGTCTGTCTCTCGTACCCCCAGTTCCTGACTATGTCTCATGTCAACCAGTTCCTGTCTATGTCTCCTGTTCCCCCCAATTCCCGTCTGTATCCTGTACCCCCCAGTTCCGGTCTGTCTCCTGTACCCCCAGTTCCTGTCTGTCTCCTGTACCCCCCAGTTCCTGTCTATAACTACTCTTCCCCCCAGTTCCTGTCTGTCTCCTGTACCCCCCAGGTCCTGTCTATGTCTCCAGTACCCCCCCCAGTTCCTGTCTCCTGTACCCCCCAGTTCCTGTCTCCTGTACCTCCCAGTTCCTGTCTTTCTCCTGTACCCCCCAGTTCCTGTCTTTCTCCTGTACCCCCCAGTTCCTGTCTCACGTACCCCCCAGTTCCTGTCTCACGTACCCCCCAGTTCCTGTCTCCTGTACCCCCCAGTTCCTGTCTCCTGTACCCCCCAGTTCCTGTCTTTGTCTCCTGTACCCCCAAGTTCCTGTCTGTCTCCTATACCCCCCAGTTCCTGTCTGTCTCCTGTACCGCCCAGATCCTTCCTATGTCTCCTGTACCCCCCAGTTCCTGTTTGCCTCTTGTACCCCTCAGGTCCTGTCTGTCTCCTATACCCCCCAGTTCCTTTCTATGTCTCCTGTACCCCCCAGTTCCTTTCTATGTCTCCTGTACCCCCCAGTTCCTGTCTCTCATACCCCCCAGTTCCTGTCTCCTGTACCGCCCAGTTTCTGTCTCCTGTACCGCCCAGTTCCTGTCTCCTTACCCCCCAGTTCCTGTCTCCTGTACCCCCCAGTTCCTGTCTCCTGTACCCCCCAGTTCCTGTCTCCTGTACCCCCCCAGTTCCTGTCTCCTGTACCCCCCAGTTCCTGTCTATGTCTCCTGTACCCCTCAGTTCCTGTTTGTCTCCTGTACCCCCCAGTTCCTGTCTTTCTCCTGTACCACCCAGTTCCTTTCTATGTCTCCTGTTCCCCCCAGTTCCTGTCTCCTGTACCCCCCAGTTCCTGTCTATGTCTCCTGTACCCCCCAGTTCATATTTGTCTCCTGTACCCCCCAGTTCCTGTCTGTCTCCTGTACCCCCCAGTTCCTGTCTGTCTCCTGTAAAACCCAGTTCCTTTCTATGTCTCCTGTACCCCCCAGTTCCTGTCTCCTGTACCCCCCAGTTCCTGTCTCCTGTACCCCCCAGTTGCTGTCTCCTGTACCCCCCAGTTCCTGTCTCCTGTACCCCCCAGTTTCTGTCTATGTCTCCTGTACCCCCCAGTTCCTGTTTGTCTCCTGTACCCCCCAGTTCCTGTCTGTCTCCTATACCCCCCAGTTCCTGTCTCTCGTACCCCCAGTTCCTGTCTATGTCTCATGTCCCCCAGTTCCTGTCTACGTCTCCTGTTCCCCCCCAGTTCCTGTCTGTCTCTCGTACCCCCAGTTCATGCCTGTCTCTCGTACCCCCCAGTTCCTGTCTCTCGTACCCCCAGTTCCTGTCTGTCTCCTGTACCCCCCAGTTCCTTTCTATGTCTCCTGTACCCCCCAGTTCCTGTTTGTCTTTTGTACCCCCCAGTTCCTGTTTGTATCCTGTACCCCCCAGTTCCTGTTTGTCTCCTGTACCCCCCAGTTCCTGTCTGTCTCTCGTACCCCCAGTACCTGTCTGTCTCCTTTTACCCCAGTTCCTGTCTGTCTCTCGTACCCCCAGTTCCTGTCTGTCTCCTGTACCCCCAGTTCCTGTCTGTCTCTCGTACCCCCAGTTCCTGTCTATATCTCCTGTTCCCCCCAGTTCCTGTCTGTCTCTCGTACCCCCAGTTCCTGTCTATGTCTCATGTCCCCCAGTTCCTGTCTATGTCTCCTGTTCCCCCCAGTTCCGGTCTTTCTCCTGTACCCCCCAGTTCCTGTCTATGTCTCCTGTACCCCCCAGTTCCTGTCTGTCTCTCGTACCCCCAGTTCCTGTCTGTCTCTCGTACCCCCAGTTCCTGTCTATATCTCCTGTTCCCTCCAGTTCCTGTCTGTCTCTCGTACCCCCAGTTCCTGACTATGTCTCATGTCAACCAGTTCCTGTCTATGTCTCCTGTTCCCCCCAATTCCCGTCTGTATCCTGTACCCCCCAGTTCCGGTCTGTCTCCTGTACCCCCAGTTCCTGTCTGTCTCCTGTACCCCCCAGTTCCTGTCTATAACTACTCTTCCCCCCAGTTCCTGTCTGTCTCCTGTACCCCCCAGGTCCTGTCTATGTCTCCAGTACCCCCCCCAGTTCCTGTCTCCTGTACCCCCCAGTTCCTGTCTCCTGTACCTCCCAGTTCCTGTCTTTCTCCTGTACCCCCCAGTTCCTGTCTTTCTCCTGTACCCCCCAGTTCCTGTCTCACGTACCCCCCAGTTCCTGTCTCACGTACCCCCCAGTTCCTGTCTCCTGTACCCCCCAGTTCCTGTCTCCTGTACCCCCCAGTTCCTGTCTTTGTCTCCTGTACCCCCAAGTTCCTGTCTGTCTCCTATACCCCCCAGTTCCTGTCTGTCTCCTGTACCGCCCAGATCCTTCCTATGTCTCCTGTACCCCCCAGTTCCTGTTTGCCTCTTGTACCCCTCAGGTCCTGTCTGTCTCCTATACCCCCCAGTTCCTTTCTATGTCTCCTGTACCCCCCAGTTCCTTTCTATGTCTCCTGTACCCCCCAGTTCCTGTCTCTCATACCCCCCAGTTCCTGTCTCCTGTACCGCCCAGTTTCTGTCTCCTGTACCGCCCAGTTCCTGTCTCCTTACCCCCCAGTTCCTGTCTCCTGTACCCCCCAGTTCCTGTCTCCTGTACCCCCCAGTTCCTGTCTCCTGTACCCCCCAGTTCCTGTCTCCTGTACCCCCCAGTTCCTGTCTATGTCTCCTGTACCCCTCAGTTCCTGTTTGTCTCCTGTACCCCCCAGTTCCTGTCTTTCTCCTGTACCACCCAGTTCCTTTCTATGTCTCCTGTTCCCCCCAGTTCCTGTCTCCTGTACCCCCCAGTTCCTGTCTATGTCTCCTGTACCCCCCAGTTCATATTTGTCTCCTGTACCCCCCAGTTCCTGTCTGTCTCCTGTACCCCCCAGTTCCTGTCTGTCTCCTGTAAAACCCAGTTCCTTTCTATGTCTCCTGTACCCCCCAGTTCCTGTCTGTCTCCTGTACCCCCAGTTCCTGTCTGTCTCTCGTACCCCCAGTTCCTGTCTATGTCTCCTGTACCCCTCAGTTCCTGTTTGTCTCCTGTACCCCCCAGTTCCTGTCTTTCTCCTGTACCACCCAGTTCCTTTCTATGTCTCCTGTTCCCCCCAGTTCGTGTCTCCTGTACCCCCCAGGTCCTGTCTATGTCTCCTGTACCCCCCAGTTCCTGTGTCCTGTACCCCCCAGTTCCTGTCTCCTGTACCCCCCAGTTCCTGTCTATATCTGCTCTTCCCCCCAGTTCCTGTCTGTCTCCTGTACCCCCCAGGTCCTGTCTATGTCTCCTGTACCCCCCAGCTCCTATCTCTCGTACCCCCCAGTTCCTGTCTCTCGTACCCCCCAGTTCCTGTCTCCTGTACCCCCCAGTTCCTGTCTCCTGTACCTCCCAGTTCCTGTCGCCTGTACCCCCCAGTTCCTGTATTTCTCCTGTACCCCCCAGTTCCTGTCTCACGTACCCCCCAGGTCCTGTCTCCCGTACCCCCCAGTTCCTGACTCTTGTACCCCCCAGTTCCTGTCTCCTGTACCCCCCAGTTCCTGTCTCCTGTACCCCCAGTTCCTGTCTTTGTCTCCTGTACCCCCCAGTTCCTGTCTGTCTCCTATACCCCCCAGTTCCTGTCTGTCTCCTATACCCCCCAGTTCCTGTCTGTCTCCTGTACCGCCCAGTTCCTTTCTATGTCTCCTGTACCCCCCAGTTCCTGTTTGCATCTTGTACCCCCCAGTTCCTGTCTGTCTCCTATACCCCCCAGTTCCTGTCTGTCTCCTGTACCGCCCAGTTCCTTTCTATGTCTCCTTTACCCCCCAGTTCCTGTTTGTCTCCTTTACCCCCCAGTTCCTGTCTGTCTCCTGTACCCCCCAGTTCCTGTCTGTCTCCTGTACCCCCCCAGTTCCTGTCTATGTCTCCTGTACCGCCCAGTTCCTTTCTATGTCTCCTGTACCCCCAGTTCCTTTCTATGTCTCCTGTACCCCCCAGTTCCTGTCTCTCATACCAACCAGTTCCTGTCTCCTGTACCGCCCAGTTCCTGTCTCCTGTACCGCCCAGTTCCTGTCTCCTGTACCCCCCAGTTCCTGTCTCCTGTACCCCCCAGTTCCTGTCTCCTGTACCCCCCAGTTCCTGCCTTTGTCTCCTGTACCCCCTCAGTTCCTGTCTATGTCTCCTGTACCGCCAAGATCCTTTCTATGTCTCCTGTACCCCCCAGTTCCTGTTTGCCTCTTGTACCCCCCAGTTCCTGTCTGTCTCCTATACCCCCCAGTTCCTGTCTGTGTCCTGTACCGCCCAGTTCCTTTCTATGTCTCCTTTACCCCCCAGTTCCTGTTTGTCTCCTGTACCCCCCAGTTCTTGTCTGTCTCCATTACCCCCCCCAGTTCCTGTCTATGTCTCCTGTACCGCCCAGTTCCTTTCTATGTCTCCTGTACCCCCAGTTCCTTTCTATGTCTCCTGTACCCCCCAGTTCCTGTCTCTCATACCCCCCAGTTCCTGTCTCCTGTACCGCCCAGTTCCTGTCTCCTGTACCGCCCAGTTCCTGTCTCCTGTACCCCCCAGTTCCTGTCTCCTGTACCCCTAGTTCCTGTCTCCTGTACCCCCAGTTCCTGTCTCCTGTACCCCCCAGTTCCTGTCCCCTGTCCCCCCAGTTCCTGTCTATGTCTCCTGTACCCCCCAGTTCCTGTTTGTCTCCTGTACCCCCCAGTTCCTGTCTTTCTCCTGTACCGCCCAGTTCCTTTCTATGTCTCCTGTTCCCCCCAGTTCCTGTCTCCTGTACCCCCCAGTTCCTGTCTATGTCTCCTGTACCCCCCAGTTCATATTTGTCTCCTGTACCCCCCAGTTCCTGTCTGTCTCCTGTACCCCCCAGTTCCTGTCTTTCTCCTGTAAAACCCAGTTCCTTTCTATGTCTCCTGTACCCCCCAGTTCCTGTCTGTCTCCTGTACCCCCAGTTCCTGTCTGTCTCTCGTACCCCCAGTTCCTGTCTATATCTCCTGTTCCCCCCAGTTCCTGTCTATGTCTCTCGTACCCCCAGTTCCGGTCTATGTCTCATGTCCCCCAGTTCCTGTCTATGTCTCCTGTTCCCCCCAGTTCCAGTCTGTCTCCTGTACCCCCCAGGTCCTGTCTATGTCTCCTGTACCCCCCAGTTCCTGTCTCCTGTACCCCCCAGGTCCTGTCTATGTCTCCTGTACCCCCCAGTTCCTGTGTCCTGTACCCCCCAGTTCCTGTCTCCTGTATCCCCCAGTTCCTGTCTATATCTGCTCTTCCCCCCAGTTCCTGTCTGTCTCCTGTACCCCCCAGGTCCTGTCTATGTCTCCTGTACCCCCCAGCTCCTATCTCTCGTACCCCCCAGTTCCTGTCTCTCGTACCCCCCAGTTCCTGTCTCCTGTACCCCCCAGTTCCTGTCTCCTGTACCTCCCAGTTCCTGTCGCCTGTACCCCCCAGTTCCTGTCTTTCTCCTGTACCCCCCAGTTCCTGTCTCATGTACCCCCCAGTTCCTGTCTCCCGTACCCCCCAGTTCCTGTCTCCTGTACCCCCCAGTTCCTGTCTCCTGTACCCCCCAGTTCCTGTCTTTGTCTCCTGTACCCCCCAGTTCCTGTCTGTCTCCTATACCCCCCAGTTCCTGTCTGTCTCCTGTACCGCCCAGTTCCTTTCTATGTCTCCTGTACCCCCCAGTTCCTGTTTGCCTCTTGTACCCCCCAGTTCCTGTCTGTCTCCTATACCCCCCAGTTCCTGTCTGTCTCCTGTATCGCCCAGTTCCTTTCTATGTCTCCTTTACCCCCCAGTTCCTGTTTGTCTCCTGTACCCCCCAGTTCCTGTTTGTCTCCTGTACCCCCCCAGTTCCTGTCTATGTCTCCTGTACCGCCCAGTTCCTTTCTATGTCTCCTGTACCCCCCAGTTCCTTTCTATGTCTCCTGTACCCCCCAGTTCCTGTCTCTCATACCCCCCAGTTCCTGTCTCCTGTACCGCCCAGTTCCTGTCTCCTGTACCGCCCAGTTCCTGTCTTCTGTACCCCCCAGTTCTTGTCTCCTGTACCGCCCAGTTCCTGTCTCCTGTACCCCCCAGTTCCTGTCTCCTGTACCCCCCAGTTCCTGTCTCCTGTACCCCCCAGTTCCTGTCTTTGTCTCCTGTACCCCCCAGTTCCTGTCTGTCTCCTATACCCCCCAGGTCCTGTCTGTCTCCTATACCCCCCAGTTCCTGTCTTTGTCTCCTGTACCCCCCAGTTCCTGTCTGTCTCCTATACCCCCCAGTTCCTGTCTGTCTCCTATACCCCCCAGTTCCTGTCTGTCTCCTATACCCCCCAGTTCCTATCTGTCCCCTGTACCGCCAAGTTCCTTTCTATGTCTCCTTTACCCCCCAGTTCCTGTTTGTCTCCTGTACCCCCCAGTTCCTGTCTGTCTCCTGTACCCCCCCAGTTCCTGTCTATGTCTCCAGTACCGCCCAGTTCCTTTCTATGTCTCCTGTACCCCCCAGTTCCTTTCTATGTCTCCTGTACCCCCCAGTTCCTGTCTCTCATACCAACCAGTTCCTGTCTCCTGTACCCCCCAGTTCCTGTCTCCTGTACCCCCCAGTTCCTGTCTCCTGTACCCCCCAGTTCCTGTCTCCTGTACCCCCCAGTTCCTGTCTATGTCTCCTGTACCCCCCAGTTCCTGTTTGTCTCCTGTACCCCCCAGTTCCTGTCTTTCTCCTGTACCGCCCAGTTCCTTTCTATGTATTCTATGTTCCTTTCTATGTCTCCTGTTCCCCCCAGTTCCTGTCTCCTGTACCCCCCAGTTCATGTCTATGTCTCCTGTACCCCCCAGTTCATATTTGTCTCCTGTACCCCCCAGTTCCTGTCTGTCTCCTGTACCCCCCAGTTCCTGTCTGTCTCCTGTAAAACCCAGTTCCTTTCTATGTCTCCTGTACCCCCCAGTTCCTGTCTGTCTCCTGTACCCCAGTTCCTGTCTGTCTCTCGTACCCCCAATTCCTGTCTGTCTCCTGTACCCACAGTTCCTGTCTGTCTCTCGTACCCCCAGTTCCTGTCTATATCTCCTGTTCCCCCCAGTTCCTGTCTATGTCTCTCGTACCCCCAGTTCCTGTCTATGTCTCATGTCCCCCAGTTCCTGTGTATGTCTCCTGTACCCCCCAGTTCCTGTCTTTATCCTGTACCGCCCAGTTCCTTTCTATGTCTCCTGTTCCCCCCATTTCCTGTCTCCTGTACCCCCCAGTTCATATTTGTCTCCTGTACCCCCCAGTTCCTGTCTGTCTCCTGTACCCCCCAGTTCCTGTCTGTCTCCTGTAAAACCCAGTTCCTTTCTATCTCTCCTTTACCCCCCAGTTCCTGTCTGTCTCCTGTACCCCAGTTCCTGTCTGTCTCTCGTACCCCCAGTTCCTGTCTGTCTCCTGTACCCCCAGTTCCTGTCTATGTCTCCTGTTCCCCCCAGTTCCAGTCTGTCTCCTGTACCCCCCAGGTCCTGTCTATGTCTCCTGTACCCCCCAGTTCCTGTCTCCTGTACCCGCCAGTTCCTGTCTATGTCTCCTGTACCCCCCAGTTCCTGTGTCCTGTACCCCCCAGTTCCTGTCTCCTGTACCCCCCAGTTCCTGTCTATATCTACTCTTCCCCCCAGTTCATGTCTGTCTCCTGTACCCCCCAGGTCCTGTTTATGTCTCCTGTACCCCCCAGCTCCTGTCTATGTCTCCTGTACCCCCCAGTTCCTGTCTCCTGTACCAACCAGTTGCTTTCTATGTCTCCTGTACCCCACAGTTCCTGTTTGTCTCCTGTACCCCAGTTCCTGTCTGTCTCTCGTACCCCCAGTTCCTGTCTATGTCTCATTTCCCCCAGTTCCTGTCTATGTCTCCTGTTCCCCCCATTTCCTGTCTCCTGTACCCCCCAGTTCCTGTCTATGTCTCCTGTACCCCCCAGTTCATATTTGTCTCCTGTACCCCCCAGTTCCTGTCTGTCTCCTGTACCCCCCAGTTCCTGTCTGTCTCCTGTAAAACCCAGTTCCTTTCTATCTCTCCTTTACCCCCCAGTTCCTGTCTGTCTCCTGTACCCCAGTTACTGTCTGTCTCTCGTACCCCCAGTTCCTGTCTGTCTCCTGTACCCCCAGTTCCTGTCTGTCTCTCGTACCCCCAGTTCCTGTCTATATCTCCTGTTCCCCCCAGTTCCTGTCTATGTCTCTCGTACCCCCAGTTCCTGTCTATGTCTCCTGTTCCCCCCAGTTCCAGTCTGTCTCCTGTATCCCCCAGGTCCTGTCTATGTCTCCTGTACCCCCCAGTTCCTGTCTCCTGTACCCCCCAGTTCCTGTCTATGTCTCCTGTACCCCCCAGTTCCTGTGTCCTGTACCCCCCAGTTCCTGTCTCCTGTACCCCCCAGTTCCTGTCTATATCTACTCTTCCCCCCAGTTCATGTCTGTCTCCTGTACCCCCCAGGTCCTGTTTATGTCTCCTGTACCCCCCAGCTCCTGTCTATGTCTCCTGTACCCCCCAGTTCCTGTCTCCTGTACCAACCAGTTGCTTTCTATGTCTCCTGTACCCCCCAGTTCCTGTTTGTCTCCTGTACCCCAGTTCCTGTCTGTCTCTCGTACCCCCAGTTACTGTCTGTCTCCTGTACCCCCAGTTCCTGTCTGTCTCTCGTACCCCCAGTTCCTGTCTATGTCTCATTTCCCCCAGTTCCTGTCTATGTCTCCTGTTCCCCCCAGTTCCGGTCTGTCTCCTGTACCCCCCAGTTCCTGTCTATGTCTCCTGTACCCCCCAGTTCCTGTCTCCTGTACCCCCCAGTTCCTGTCTCCTGTACCCCCCAGTTCCTGTCTCCTGTACCGCCCAGTTCCTGTCTCCTGTACCGCCCAGTTCCTGTCTCCTGTACCGCCCAGTTCCTGTCTCCTGTACCCCCCAGTTCCTGTCTCCTGTACCCCCCAGTTCCTGTCTCCTGTACCCCCCAGTTCCTGTCTCCTGTACCCCCCAGTTCCTGTCTATGTCTCCTGTACCCCCCAGTTCCTGTTTGTCTCCTGTACCCCCCAGTTCCTGTCTTTCTCCTGTACCGCCCAGTTCCTTTCTATGTATTCTATGTTCCTTTCTATGTCTCCTGTTCCCCCCAGTTCCTGTCTCCTGTACCCCCCAGTTCATATTTGTCTCCTGTACCCCCCAGTTCCTGTCTGTCTCCTGTACCCCCCAGTTCCTGTCTGTCTCCTGTAAAACCCAGTTCCTTTCTATGTCTCCTGTACCCCCCAGTTCCTGTCTGTCTCCTGTACCCCAGTTCCTGTCTGTCTCTCGTACCCCCAGTTCCTGTCTGTCTCCTGTACCCCCAGTTCCTGTCTGTCTCTCGTACCCCCAGTTCCTGTCTATATCTCCTGTTCCCCCCAGTTCCTGTCTATGTCTCTCGTACCCCCAGTTCCTGTCTATGTCTCATGTCCCCCAGTTCCTGTCTATGTCTCCTGTACCCCCCAGTTCCTGTCTTTATCCTGTACCGCCCAGTTCCTTTCTATGTCTCCTGTTCCCCCCATTTCCTGTCTCCTGTACCCCCCAGTTCCTGTCTATGTCTCCTGTACCCCCCAGTTCATATTTGTCTCCTGTACCCCCCAGTTCCTGTCTGTCTCCTGTACCCCCCAGTTCCTGTCTGTCTCCTGTAAAACCCAGTTCCTTTCTATCTCTCCTTTACCCCCCAGTTCCTGTCTGTCTCCTGTACCCCAGTTACTGTCTGTCTCTCGTACCCCCAGTTCCTGTCTGTCTCCTGTACCCCCAGTTCCTGTCTGTCTCTCGTACTCCCAGTTCCTGTCTATATCTCCTGTTCCCCCCAGTTCCTGTCTATGTCTCTCGTACCCCCAGTTCCTGTCTATGTCTCATGTCCCCCAGTTCCTGTCTATGTCTCCTGTTCCCCCCAGTTCCAGTCTGTCTCCTGTACCCCCCAGGTCCTGTCTATGTCTCCTGTACCCCCCAGTTCCTGTCTCCTGTACCCCCCAGTTCCTGTCTATGTCTCCTGTACCCCCCAGTTCCTGTGTCCTGTACCCCCCAGTTCCTGTCTCCTGTACCCCCCAGTTCCTGTCTATATCTACTCTTCCCCCCAGTTCATGTCTGTCTCCTGTACCCCCCAGGTCCTGTTTATGTCTCCTGTACCCCCCAGCTCCTGTCTATGTCTCCTGTACCCCCCAGTTCCTGTCTCCTGTACCAACCAGTTGCTTTCTATGTCTCCTGTACCCCCCAGTTCCTGTTTGTCTCCTGTACCACAGTTCCTGTCTGTCTCTCGTACCCCCAGTTACTGTCTGTCTCCTGTACCCCCAGTTCCTGTCTGTCTCTCGTACCCCCAGTTCCTGTCTATGTCTCATTTCCCCCAGTTCCTGTCTATGTCTCCTGTTCCCCCCAGTTCCGGTCTGTCTCCTGTACCCCCCAGTTCCTGTCTATGTCTCCTGTACCCCCCAGTTCCTGTCTCCTGTACCCCCCAGTTCCTGTCTCCTGTACCTCCCAGTTCCTGTCGCCTGTACCCCCCAGTTCCTGTCTTTCTCCTCTACCTCCCAGTTCCTGTCTCCCGTACCCCCCAGTTCCTGTCTCCCGTACCCCCCAGTTGCTTTCTACGTCTCCTGTACCCCCCAGTTCCTGTTTGTCTCCTGTACCCCCCAGTTCCTGTTTGTCTCCTGTAACCCCCAGTTCCTGTTTGTCTCCTGTACCCCCCAGTTCCTGTCTGTCTCATGTACCCCCCAGTTCCTGTCTGTCTCTTGTACCCCCAGTTCCTGTCTATGTCTCCTGTTCCCCCCAGTTCCGGTCTGTCTCCTGTACCCCCCAATTCCTGTCTATATCTACTGTTCCCCCCAGTTCCTGTCTGTCTCCTGTACCCCCCAGGTCCTGTCTATGTCTCCTGTACCCCCCAGTTCCTGTCTCCTGTACCCCCCAGTTCCTGTCTCCTGTACCCCCCAGTTCCTGTCTCCTGTACCCCCCAGTTCCTGTCTCCTGTACCCCCCAGCTCCTGTCTCTCGTACCCCCCAGTTCCTGTCTCCTGTACCCCCAAGTTCCTGTCTCCTGTACCCCCCAGTTCCTGTCTCGCGTACCCCCCAGTTCCTGTCTCTCATACCCCCCAGTTCCTGTCTCCTGTACCCCCCAGTTCCTGTCTCCTGTACCCCCCAGTTCCTGTCTCCTGTACCCCCCAGTTCCTGTCTATGTCTCCTGTACCCCCCAGTTCCTGTCTCCTGTACCCCCCAGTTCCTGTCTATGTCTCCTGTCCCCCCCAGTTGCTGTTTGTCTCCTGTACCCCCAGGTTCCTGTCTGTCTCCTATACCCCCCAGTTCCTGTCTGTCTCCTATACCCCCAGTTCCTGTCTTTCTCCTATACCCCCAGTTCCTGTCTTTCTCCTGTACCGCCCAGTTCCTTTCTATGTCTCCTGTACCGCCCAGTTCCTTTCTATGTCTCCTGTTCCCCCCAGTTCCTGTCTCCTGTACCCCCCCAGTTCCTGTCTATGTCTCCTGTACCCCCCAGTTCATGTTTGTCTCCTGTACCCCCCAGTTCCTGTCTGTCTCCTGTACCCCCCAGTTCCTGTCTGTCTCCTGTACCACCCAGTTCCTTTCTATGTCTCCTGTACCCCCCAGTTCCTGTTTGTCTTTTGTACCCCCCAGTTCCTGTTTGTATCCTGTACCCCCCAGTTCCTGTTTGTCTCCTGTACCCCCCAGTTCCTGTCTGTCTCTCGTACCCCCCGTTCATGTCTGTCTCCTGTACCCCAGTTCCTGTCTGTCTCTCGTACCCCCAGTTCCTGTCTGTCTCTCGTACCCCCAGTTCCTGTCTATATCTCCTGTTCCCCCCAGTTCCTGTCTGTCTCTCGTACCCCCAGTTCCTGTCTATGTCTCATGTCCCCCAGTTCCTGTCTATGTCTCATGTTCCCCCCAGTTCCGGTCTGTCTCCTGTACCCCCCAGTTCCTGTCTATGTCTCCTGTACCCCCCAGTTCCTGTCTGTCTCTCGTACCCCCAGTTCCTGTCTGTCTCCTGTACCCCCCAGTTCCTGTCTATATCTACTGTTCCCCCCAGTTCCTGTCTATATCTACTGTTCCCCCCAGTTCCTGTCTGTCTCCTGTACCCCCCAGTTCCTGTCTCTCGTACCCCCCAGTTCCTGTCTCTCATACCCCCCAGTTCCTGTCTCTCGTACCCCCCAGTTCCTGTCTCCTGTACCCTCCAGTTCCTGTCTCCTGTACCCCCCAGTTCCTGTCTCCTGTACCCCCCAGTTCCTGTCTCCTGTACCCCCCAGTTGCTGTCTCCTGTACCCCCCAGTTCCTGTCTCCTGTACCCCCCAGTTTCTGTCTATGTCTCCTGTACCCCCCAGTTCCTGTTTGTCTCCTGTACCCCCCAGTTCCTGTCTGTCTCCTATACCCCCCAGTTCCTGTCTCTCGTACCCCCAGTTCCTGTCTATGTCTCATGTCCCCCAGTTCCTGTCTACGTCTCCTGTTCCCCCCCAGTTCCTGTCTGTCTCTCGTACCCCCAGTTCATGCCTGTCTCTCGTACCCCCCAGTTCCTGTCTCTCGTACCCCCAGTTCCTGTCTGTCTCCTGTACCCCCCAGTTCCTTTCTATGTCTCCTGTACCACCCAGTTCCTGTTTGTCTTTTGTACCCCCCAGTTCCTGTTTGTATCCTGTACACCCCAGTTCATGTCTGTCTCTCGTACCCCCAGTTCATGTCTGTCTCCTGTACCCCCAGTTCCTGTCTGTCTCTCGTACCCCCAGTTCCTGTCTATATCTCCTGTTCCCCCCAGTTCCTGTCTATGTCTCTCGTACCCCCAGTTCCTGTCTATGTCTCATGTCCCCCAGTTCCTGTCTATGTCTCCTGTACCCCCCAGTTCCTGTCTTTATCCTGTACCGCCCAGTTCCTTTCTATGTCTCCTGTTCCCCCCATTTCCTGTCTCCTGTACCCCCCAGTTCCTGTCTATGTCTTCTGTACCCCCCAGTTCATATTTGTCTCCTGTACCCCCCAGTTCCTGTCTGTCTCCTGTACCCCCCAGTTCCTGTCTGTCTCCTGTAAAACCCAGTTCCTTTCTATCTCTCCTTTACCCCCCAGTTCCTGTCTGTCTCCTGTACCCCAGTTACTGTCTGTCTCTCGTACCCCCAGTTCCTGTCTGTCTCCTGTACCCCCAGTTCCTGTCTATGTCTCTCGTACCCCCAGTTCCTGTCTATGTCTCATGTCCCCCAGTTCCTGTCTATGTCTCCTGTTCCCCCCAGTTCCAGTCTGTCTCCTGTACCCCCCAGGTCCTGTCTATGTCTCCTGTACCCCCCAGTTCCTGTCTCCTGTACCCCCCAGTTCCTGTCTATGTCTCCTGTACCCCCCAGTTCCTGTGTCCTGTACCCCCCAGTTCCTGTCTCCTGTACCCCCCAGTTCCTGTCTATATCTACTCTTCCCCCCAGTTCATGTCTGTCTCCTGTACCCCCCAGGTCCTGTTTATGTCTCCTGTACCCCCCAGCTCCTGTCTATGTCTCCTGTACCCCCCAGTTCCTGTCTCCTGTACCAACCAGTTGCTTTCTATGTCTCCTGTACCCCCCAGTTCCTGTTTGTCTCCTGTACCACAGTTCCTGTCTGTCTCTCGTACCCCCAGTTACTGTCTGTCTCCTGTACCCCCAGTTCCTGTCTGTCTCTCGTACCCCCAGTTCCTGTCTATGTCTCATTTCCCCCAGTTCCTGTCTATGTCTCCTGTTCCCCCCAGTTCCGGTCTGTCTCCTGTACCCCCCAGTTCCTGTCTATGTCTCCTGTACCCCCCAGTTCCTGTCTCCTGTACCCCCCAGTTCCTGTCTCCTGTACCTCCCAGTTCCTGTCGCCTGTACCCCCCAGTTCCTGTCTTTCTCCTCTACCCCCCAGTTCCTGTCTCCCGTACCCCCCAGTTCCTGTCTCCCGTACCCCCCAGTTGCTTTCTATGTCTCCTGTACCCCCCAGTTCCTGTTTGTCTCCTGTAACCCCCAGTTCCTGTTTGTCTCCTGTAACCCCCAGTTCCTGTTTGTCTCCTGTACCCCCCAGTTCCTGTCTGTCTCATGTACCCCCCAGTTCCTGTCTGTCTCTTGTACCCCCAGTTCCTGTCTATGTCTCCTGTTCCCCCCAGTTCCGGTCTGTCTCCTGTACCCCCCAATTCCTGTCTATATCTACTGTTCCCCCCAGTTCCTGTCTGTCTCCTGTACCCCCCAGGTCCTGTCTATGTCTCCTGTACCCCCCAGTTCCTGTCTCCTGTACCCCCCAGTTCCTGTCTCCTGTACCCCCCAGTTCCTGTCTCCTGTACCCCCCAGCTCCTGTCTCTCGTACCCCCCAGTTCCTGTCTCCTGTACCCCCAAGTTCCTGTCTCCTGTACCCCCCAGTTCCTGTCTCGCGTACCCCCCAGTTCCTGTCTCTCATACCCCCCAGTTCCTGTCTCCTGTACCCCCCAGTTCCTGTCTCCTGTACCCCCCAGTTCCCGTCTCCTGTACCCCCCAGTTCCTGTCTATGTCTCCTGTACCCCCCAGTTCCTGTCTCCTGTACCCCCCAGTTCCTGTCTATGTCTCCTGTCCCCCCCAGTTGCTGTTTGTCTCCTGTACCCCCAGGTTCCTGTCTGTCTCCTATACCCCCCAGTTCCTGTCTGTCTCCTATACCCCCAGTTCCTGTCTTTCTCCTATACCCCCAGTTCCTGTCTTTCTCCTGTACCGCCCAGTTCCTTTCTATGTCTCCTGTACCGCCCAGTTCCTTTCTATGTCTCCTGTTCCCCCCAGTTCCTGTCTCCTGTACCCCCCCAGTTCCTGTCTATGTCTCCTGTACCCCCCAGTTCATGTTTGTCTCCTGTACCCCCCAGTTCCTGTCTGTCTCCTGTACCCCCCAGTTCCTGTCTGTCTCCTGTACCACCCAGTTCCTTTCTATGTCTCCTGTACCCCCCAGTTCCTGTTTGTCTTTTGTACCCCCCAGTTCCTGTTTGTATCCTGTACCCCCCAGTTCCTGTTTGTCTCCTGTACCCCCCAGTTCCTGTCTGTCTCTCGTACCCCCCGTTCATGTCTGTCTCCTGTACCCCAGTTCCTGTCTATGTCTCATGTTCCCCCCAGTTCCTGTCTGTCTCTCGTACCCCCAGTTCCTGTCTATGTCTCATGTCCCCCAGTTCCTGTCTATGTCTCATGTTCCCCCCAGTTCCGGTCTGTCTCCTGTACCCCCCAGTTCCTGTCTATGTCTCCTGTACCCCCCAGTTCCTGTCTGTCTCTCGTACCCCCAGTTCCTGTCTGTCTCCTGTACCCCCCAGTTCCTGTCTATATCTACTGTTCCCCCCAGTTCCTGTCTATATCTACTGTTCCCCCCAGTTCCTGTCTGTCTCCTGTACCCCCCAGTTCCTGTCTCTCGTACCCCCCAGTTCCTGTCTCTCATACCCCCCAGTTCCTGTCTCTCATACCCCCCAGTTCCTGTCTCCTGTACCCTCCAGTTCCTGTCTCCTGTACCCCCCAGTTCCTGTCTCCTGTACCCCCCAGTTCCTGTCTCCTGTACCCCCCAGTTGCTGTCTCCTGTACCCCCCAGTTCCTGTCTCCTGTACCCCCCAGTTTCTGTCTATGTCTCCTGTACCCCCCAGTTCCTGTTTGTCTCCTGTACCCCCCAGTTCCTGTCTGTCTCCTATACCCCCCAGTTCCTGTCTCTCGTACCCCCAGTTCCTGTCTATGTCTCATGTCCCCCAGTTCCTGTCTACGTCTCCTGTTCCCCCCCAGTTCCTGTCTGTCTCTCGTACCCCCAGTTCATGCCTGTCTCTCGTACCCCCCAGTTCCTGTCTCTCATACCCCCAGTTCCTGTCTGTCTCCTGTACCCCCCAGTTCCTTTCTATGTCTCCTGTACCCCCAAGTTCCTGTTTGTCTTTTGTACCCCCCAGTTCCTGTTTGTATCCTGTACCCCCCAGTTCCTGTTTGTCTCCTGTACCCCCCAGTTCCTGTCTGTCTCTCGTACCCCCAGTACCTGTCTGTCTCCTTTTACCCCAGTTCCTGTCTGTCTCTCGTACCCCCAGTTCCTGTCTGTCTCCTGTACCCCCAGTTCCTGTCTGTCTCTCGTACCCCCAGTTCCTGTCTATATCTCCTGTTCCCCCCAGTTCCTGTCTGTCTCTCGTACCCCCAGTTCCTGTCTATGTCTCATGTCCCCCAGTTCCTGTCTATGTCTCCTGTTCCCCCCAGTTCCGGTCTTTCTCCTGTACCCCCCAGTTCCTGTCTATGTCTCCTGTACCCCCCAGTTCCTGTCTGTCTCTCGTACCCCCAGTTCCTGTCTGTCTCTCGTACCCCCAGTTCCTGTCTATATCTCCTGTTCCCTCCAGTTCCTGTCTGTCTCTCGTACCCCCAGTTCCTGACTATGTCTCATGTCAACCAGTTCCTGTCTATGTCTCCTGTTCCCCCCAATTCCCGTCTGTATCCTGTACCCCCCAGTTACGGTCTGTCTCCTGTACCCCCAGTTCCTGTCTGTCTCCTGTACCCCCCAGTTCCTGTCTATAACTACTCTTCCCCCCAGTTCCTGTCTGTCTCCTGTACCCCCCAGGTCCTGTCTATGTCTCCAGTACCCCCCCCAGTTCCTGTCTCCTGTACCCCCCAGTTCCTGTCTCCTGTACCTCCCAGTTCCTGTCTTTCTCCTGTACCCCCCAGTTCCTGTCTTTCTCCTGTACCCCCCAGTTCCTGTCTCACGTACCCCCCAGTTCCTGTCTCACGTACCCCCCAGTTCCTGTCTCCTGTACCCCCCAGTTCCTGTCTCCTGTACCCCCCAGTTCCTGTCTTTGTCTCCTGTACCCCCAAGTTCCTGTCTGTCTCCTATACCCCCCAGTTCCTGTCTGTCTCCTGTACCGCCCAGATCCTTCCTATGTCTCCTGTACCCCCCAGTTCCTGTTTGCCTCTTGTACCCCTCAGGTCCTGTCTGTCTCCTATACCCCCCAGTTCCTTTCTATGTCTCCTGTACCCCCCAGTTCCTTTCTATGTCTCCTGTACCCCCCAGTTCCTGTCTCTCATACCCCCCAGTTCCTGTCTCCTGTACCGCCCAGTTTCTGTCTCCTGTACCGCCCAGTTCCTGTCTCCTTACCCCCCAGTTCCTGTCTCCTGTACCCCCCAGTTCCTGTCTCCTGTACCCCCCAGTTCCTGTCTCCTGTACCCCCCCAGTTCCTGTCTCCTGTACCCCCCAGTTCCTGTCTATGTCTCCTGTACCCCTCAGTTCCTGTTTGTCTCCTGTACCCCCCAGTTCCTGTCTTTCTCCTGTACCACCCAGTTCCTTTCTATGTCTCCTGTTCCCCCCAGTTCCTGTCTCCTGTACCCCCCAGTTCCTGTCTATGTCTCCTGTACCCCCCAGTTCATATTTGTCTCCTGTACCCCCCAGTTCCTGTCTGTCTCCTGTACCCCCCAGTTCCTGTCTGTCTCCTGTAAAACCCAGTTCCTTTCTATGTCTCCTGTACCCCCCAGTTCCTGTCTCCTGTACCCCCCAGTTCCTGTCTCCTGTACCCCCCAGTTGCTGTCTCCTGTACCCCCCAGTTCCTGTCTCCTGTACCCCCCAGTTTCTGTCTATGTCTCCTGTACCCCCCAGTTCCTGTTTGTCTCCTGTACCCCCCAGTTCCTGTCTGTCTCCTATACCCCCCAGTTCCTGTCTCTCGTACCCCCAGTTCCTGTCTATGTCTCATGTCCCCCAGTTCCTGTCTACGTCTCCTGTTCCCCCCCAGTTCCTGTCTGTCTCTCGTACCCCCAGTTCATGCCTGTCTCTCGTACCCCCCAGTTCCTGTCTCTCGTACCCCCAGTTCCTGTCTGTCTCCTGTACCCCCCAGTTCCTTTCTATGTCTCCTGTACCCCCCAGTTCCTGTTTGTCTTTTGTACCCCCCAGTTCCTGTTTGTATCCTGTACCCCCCAGTTCCTGTTTGTCTCCTGTACCCCCCAGTTCCTGTCTGTCTCTCGTACCCCCAGTACCTGTCTGTCTCCTTTTACCCCAGTTCCTGTCTGTCTCTCGTACCCCCAGTTCCTGTCTGTCTCCTGTACCCCCAGTTCCTGTCTGTCTCTCGTACCCCCAGTTCCTGTCTATATCTCCTGTTCCCCCCAGTTCCTGTCTGTCTCTCGTACCCCCAGTTCCTGTCTATGTCTCATGTCCCCCAGTTCCTGTCTATGTCTCCTGTTCCCCCCAGTTCCGGTCTTTCTCCTGTACCCCCCAGTTCCTGTCTATGTCTCCTGTACCCCCCAGTTCCTGTCTGTCTCTCGTACCCCCAGTTCCTGTCTGTCTCTCGTACCCCCAGTTCCTGTCTATATCTCCTGTTCCCTCCAGTTCCTGTCTGTCTCTCGTACCCCCAGTTCCTGACTATGTCTCATGTCAACCAGTTCCTGTCTATGTCTCCTGTTCCCCCCAATTCCCGTCTGTATCCTGTACCCCCCAGTTCCGGTCTGTCTCCTGTACCCCCAGTTCCTGTCTGTCTCCTGTACCCCCCAGTTCCTGTCTATAACTACTCTTCCCCCCAGTTCCTGTCTGTCTCCTGTACCCCCCAGGTCCTGTCTATGTCTCCAGTACCCCCCCCAGTTCCTGTCTCCTGTACCCCCCAGTTCCTGTCTCCTGTACCTCCCAGTTCCTGTCTTTCTCCTGTACCCCCCAGTTCCTGTCTTTCTCCTGTACCCCCCAGTTCCTGTCTCACGTACCCCCCAGTTCCTGTCTCACGTACCCCCCAGTTCCTGTCTCCTGTACCCCCCAGTTCCTGTCTCCTGTACCCCCCAGTTCCTGTCTTTGTCTCCTGTACCCCCAAGTTCCTGTCTGTCTCCTATACCCCCCAGTTCCTGTCTGTCTCCTGTACCGCCCAGATCCTTCCTATGTCTCCTGTACCCCCCAGTTCCTGTTTGCCTCTTGTACCCCTCAGGTCCTGTCTGTCTCCTATACCCCCCAGTTCCTTTCTATGTCTCCTGTACCCCCCAGTTCCTTTCTATGTCTCCTGTACCCCCCAGTTCCTGTCTCTCATACCCCCCAGTTCCTGTCTCCTGTACCGCCCAGTTTCTGTCTCCTGTACCGCCCAGTTCCTGTCTCCTTACCCCCCAGTTCCTGTCTCCTGTACCCCCCAGTTCCTGTCTCCTGTACCCCCCAGTTCCTGTCTCCTGTACCCCCCCAGTTCCTGTCTCCTGTACCCCCCAGTTCCTGTCTATGTCTCCTGTACCCCTCAGTTCCTGTTTGTCTCCTGTACCCCCCAATTCCTGTCTTTCTCCTGTACCACCCAGTTCCTTTCTATGTCTCCTGTTCCCCCCAGTTCCTGTCTCCTGTACCCCCCAGTTCCTGTCTATGTCTCCTGTACCCCCCAGTTCATATTTGTCTCCTGTACCCCCCAGTTCCTGTCTGTCTCCTGTACCCCCCAGTTCCTGTCTGTCTCCTGTAAAACCCAGTTCCTTTCTATGTCTCCTGTACCCCCCAGTTCCTGTCTGTCTCCTGTACCCCCAGTTCCTGTCTGTCTCTCGTACCCCCAGTTCCTGTCTATGTCTCCTGTACCCCTCAGTTCCTGTTTGTCTCCTGTACCCCCCAGTTCCTGTCTTTCTCCTGTACCACCCAGTTCCTTTCTATGTCTCCTGTTCCCCCCAGTTCGTGTCTCCTGTACCCCCCAGGTCCTGTCTATGTCTCCTGTACCCCCCAGTTCCTGTGTCCTGTACCCCCCAGTTCCTGTCTCCTGTACCCCCCAGTTCCTGTCTATATCTGCTCTTCCCCCCAGTTCCTGTCTGTCTCCTGTACCCCCCAGGTCCTGTCTATGTCTCCTGTACCCCCCAGCTCCTATCTCTCGTACCCCCCAGTTCCTGTCTCTCGTACCCCCCAGTTCCTGTCTCCTGTACCCCCCAGTTCCTGTCTCCTGTACCTCCCAGTTCCTGTCGCCTGTACCCCCCAGTTCCTGTATTTCTCCTGTACCCCCCAGTTCCTGTCTCACGTACCCCCCAGGTCCTGTCTCCCGTACCCCCCAGTTCCTGACTCTTGTACCCCCCAGTTCCTGTCTCCTGTACCCCCCAGTTCCTGTCTCCTGTACCCCCAGTTCCTGTCTTTGTCTCCTGTACCCCCCAGTTCCTGTCTGTCTCCTATACCCCCCAGTTCCTGTCTGTCTCCTATACCCCCCAGTTCCTGTCTGTCTCCTGTACCGCCCAGTTCCTTTCTATGTCTCCTGTACCCCCCAGTTCCTGTTTGCATCTTGTACCCCCCAGTTCCTGTCTGTCTCCTATACCCCCCAGTTCCTGTCTGTCTCCTGTACCGCCCAGTTCCTTTCTATGTCTCCTTTACCCCCCAGTTCCTGTTTGTCTCCTTTACCCCCCAGTTCCTGTCTGTCTCCTGTACCCCCCAGTTCCTGTCTGTCTCCTGTACCCCCCCAGTTCCTGTCTATGTCTCCTGTACCGCCCAGTTCCTTTCTATGTCTCCTGTACCCCCAGTTCCTTTCTATGTCTCCTGTACCCCCCAGTTCCTGTCTCTCATACCAACCAGTTCCTGTCTCCTGTACCGCCCAGTTCCTGTCTCCTGTACCGCCCAGTTCCTGTCTCCTGTACCCCCCAGTTCCTGTCTCCTGTACCCCCCAGTTCCTGTCTCCTGTACCCCCCAGTTCCTGTCTCCTGTACCCCCCAGTTCCTGTCTCCTGTACCCCCCAGTTCCTGTCTATTTCTCCTGTACCCCCCAGTTCCTGTCTTTCTCCTGTACCACCCAGTTCCTTTCTATGTCTTCTATGTTCCTTTCTATGTCTCCTGTTCCCCCCAGTTCCTGTCTCCTGTACCCCCCAGTTCATGTCTATATCTCCTGTACACCCCAGTTCATATTTGTCTACTGTACCCCCCAGTTCCTGTCTGTCTCCTGTACCCCCCAGTTCCTGTCTGTCTCCTGTAAAACCCAGTTCTTTTCTATGTCTCCTGTACCCCAGTTCCTGTCTGTCTCTCGTACCCCCAGTTCCTGTCTGTCTCCTGTACCCCCAGTTCCTGTCTGTCTCTCGTACCCCCAGTTCCTGTCTATATCTCCTATTCCCCCCAGTTCCTGTCTATGTCTCTCGTACCCCCAGTTCCTGTCTATGTCTCATGTCCCCCAGTTCCTGTCTATGTCTCCTGTTCCCCCCAGTTCCGGTCTGTCTCCTGTACCCCCAGTTCCTGTCTGTCTCCTGTACCCCCCAGTTCCTGTCTATAACTACTCTTCCCCCCAGTTCCTGTCTGTCTCCTGTACCCCCCAGGTCCTGTCTATGTCTCCTGTACCCCCCCAGTTCCTGTCTCCTGTACCCCCCAGTTCCTGTCTCCTGTACCTCCCAGTTCCTGTCGCCTGTACCCCCCAGTTCCTGTCTTTCTCCTGTACCCCCCAGTTCCTGTCTCACGTACCCCCCAGTTCCTGTCTTCCGTACCCCCCAGTTCCTGTCTCCTGTACCCCCCAGTTCCTGTCTTTGTCTCCTGTACCCCCAAGTTCCTGTCTGTCTCCTATACCCCCC